>NW_020954596.1:29750109-29769700 GCF_900497805.2 Vombatus ursinus | reverse complement strand
TTTGTTGGGGCCCTTTAAAACTAGTGTGTTCACTGTGGTATAAACAAGAAAGTGCTAGATTTGGAGTTAGAAATACCTGGGTTCAAATTCTGGGTCCAACATTTAATAGCTGTGTAACCATGGGCAAGTCACTTAACCCCATTGGATCTGTTTCTTCATCTGTAAAAATTGGGGAAAATAATGGAACTTACTGCCAAGGTTGCTGTGAGGATCAAGAAATAATGCATGTAAGGTACTTTGCAAATGTTAAAACACTATAAATGCATTATCATTATTATCATCATTATTTTTTGATTGTTTATTTTGGGAGGTTAAGTAGTGACTCCTAGTGGTCATTTTGAAAAAACAGAGTCTGGTGGTTTTTGGTTTGGTTTTGTTTTTCATTTTCTTTAGAGAGTCTAGAGGGTCCTCAGTCAGGATGAGAATACTGAATAGCTGATTGAAATCTCTAAAATCTCTAAAAAGAAAGAACAGAGCAAAATGAGATGGGAAGTGGTAAAGAGAATTTATCTATTTAATAATTGCCTACTGGACTCTAAAGAAACTGTTCCTGAGGCTAGACTGGTTTTGTGGCTTTTTAAAACAATAAAATTGGTTTTGAACAATTTTTAAATTGACTCTTTATGATTGCAAATGTTAGGGACAAACATACTAGACTGTCAAGATTTGGGAGAGATTTGAGCAAAGGATCTATGGTTCCTACTTGAGTTGTATCCCTAACCACTCTTCAGAAAAAAAGAAATATTCTCTTCAGAAATGTTTTAAATACATTTCTTTTCATGTGGGTAAGGTATGGGAACAGGATATAGCCTGCTTGCAAATTAAGCTGGCATTCCCTCCATACAGGGGCCATAGCCTCAACCTGAAGCAATGCCTCCCAAAAGTAGGCCCTCTCATCTGGAAAGTGTTGCCTCAGTAGCTCTAAAAATCAATAATGAAAGATACCTTTCAGTGTTAGTCCCTGGGAGTCGGGGGAGTGCAATATATTAAATGCTAGTGATTTGAACTCAGAACTTAAAACAGTTAGTGGGACTATAGAATAGGTATTCTATATTCCACCTTGGCTCCACGTTGTCCAAACAACTCCATACCTTCTGGCAAAATGCACCAGGCTTGGGCCCCTGCTCTAGTGATGGGTCAACTCCTCTAAGAATAGTAACTGAGGATCTTCTCCTTGTCACCAGTCACATACAACCGAAAGGACCCAAGAATACCAGACTTCTTGAAATCACAAGGTCATTTCCAAACCTAGTCACTTCGACTACAGAACAGATACTAATGCATCTAAGAACAAGAAAGAATAAATAGAAAAGTAGCATCCCAAAACCCAGAATCAGTTTTACCTAGGCAGGACAAATACTTTATTCTCCATTTACTCATGGTGGCTAGGGAGAAGGAGCAGGCAGTCTCTCCCACCCCTCAGGGCAAGATGCCCAACCTCCAAAGGGAAAAGAGCTAGGGATGCCATTACTTCCCTATATCAAGTGATTCATTAATTCTACTCTTCCTGCTCAACTTCCAATAAGGGGATTGTCTTGTCACCTCAATATACTAAACCCCTCAGTGCTGTCACTGAATCACCTATAGAGTTCATAAATGCTGATACACCTAAGTGCTAAGTCACACATATGGCTATACTGAAGCAGGAAGGGGAACTTTGTACATGACTTGTTGAACCCCCATTACACTAGGAAAGTACATGTGGAGACCCATTCATCGTGTGCCTCTACTTTACAGCCTCTGGTGGCTGGGGTGTGTGTGTGCGTGTGTGGGTCAGTATTTTTTACTCGGTTTAGGGAAAATAAATCTGATGTGTCCCTGGGAGAAGAGAACTCCTCTAAGTCTATGTTTGTATGTTTTGGAAGAATGTCCTGAGATAGGCCATTGAGTAGGAGCTCTTGCATCCCAATGAGAGCTAAGCTCAGCTTATTCCAAAGATCTGTCTGAGAATGGGTACTGTGGGAGAAGGCAGAGCCTTTCTTCCCTGCCCAGTAACAGGAGGAGCTGCAGTGAGCAGTCAAAACTAGAGGACCCTCTCCCTTGCCCCTCATTTGTCTGATTCATACTTCAAATCTCATATAGAACAGTCATCCTGAGAGACACAGGGTGAAATTTCATGGCCTATAGATTTAAATGAAATGTTAGAAGTTAATGCTGATAAAAAAAAATCAGGTTACTCATTTTTCCTTAATTAAGCTGTATTTTTAATAGCTCATGTGGCTCAGAAACACTTCTCAGGAACTGAAGCACAAGGCACGTGGGACACGTGGCCCTAACTTGCAAGTTACCCTTGGGCTCTTCCACGCTGTTCTCTTACTTTGGGCAGGTTCACTGTATGCCTTTAGCATTTTATGATCTCAGCATATTATCCTGATCACAAAGATGAGTCATTCAGTTTCTTTCTTTCTCTCCCCATCTCTCTCTCTCTCTTTCCCTCTGTCTCCCTGTCTTTCTGTGTCTCTGTCTCTCTCTTGCTCTCTCTCTCTCCCTCCCCCTCATTTAACAGTATTAGCTTCATATGCTGTTATCTACTCAGTTATAAAATCTAAGTTTAAATTGCATGCAACAGACCAAGAGGGCAAGGGATTCTTCCTATCTTAGAAACAAATGAATCTATCAAAAAATGCAATTTACAGACAGACCTTACCACTGCAGGGCACACCAAAGTCCTGCAAAATCTAGCTCATTCCTTCTCATTGAGGGAAAGGCCAATCTGTCTTAGCACAAGGTCTGGGTTAGAAAACATATTAAAAAGAATCCAATTTTATCATCAAGGACCACATTTATAATGTCCTGGGCACTGCTGTGTTTTAAGGGGGCCATTGAATAACTAGAGAGTGTCTGGCAGATGGTGACTGAGATAATGAGGGGTCTGCAAATCTTGTCAGTATGAAACAGCACTGATGGATCTGATCAACTGAGCTTTATATTTCCCTTAGCAAATAATTCTGTGCTTTCTACTCATAATAAATAATGATAATAAAAATAATAGATATCATATAATTATATTAATATATTGGTTGATATTTTATTATTATTAATTTAATTGGTTGTGTTTTATTTTAATATATTATATATAGTGTAATATTTCTGTAATTTTATCATTATTATTATTATTATTCAAATAGATGTGATCTCAATGATGTGGGCATTCCCTACAATGACAGACATCACAATCTATCCATGCCTGCCCATTCTATGTGACTCTTGTCAACGCCCTCTCAAAAACCTAACATAAAAGTCCTACTCAATGTCTTCAGCCCTATTTTAATTCCTCCTGTCACAAAGAGATACCATTGAAGCACTTAGGCTAACTACCTCTTATCCCTCCCTCTCATCATATGACCAGCCTGTCTTTTTTTTTTTTTTGATTGTGTACTTTCCTGATGATATCTTTTAGTCTGATTCTTATTTGAAATTCTGATTTTTTTTTATGTTCTGGTCTGCTCACACTCAACATGTACCTCTCACTTAGCATTTGAATGATGTTCATTTTTATTTCTTCAGAGACTACAATGTGCTCTGTCTCACAGCCATACAATAATATTCGGAGAATATTGGTATTAAAAAGACAGGCCTTTGTTTCTGGGAGAATTTTGGGACAAAGTACTTTGTAATTTCCCAAAGGCAATCCAACCTACTCTCTCCCTGCTGTTTAATTTTGGACCCAGAATTAAATTAAATTATAATTTTATTAATATTATTCTATTGTACCCCCTGCAGAGATAAGAATAAGTACAGAGATTCCTTTGGGCATGATAACACACTAGAACTTTGTTCTCATACTATTTGCCATAGACCAGAACTTGCTCTATGGTGGGCTTTTCTTGGATTCTATCCAACTGATTTACTTACAAAAATACTGATAGGAACTCATTATACCTAATGGAGACCTTGTGGCTGGGACTCAAGGGCAGGGTTATAGACAAGTTACAGTATAAATCATAAACAATATGATACAGATAACTAATCTAGGATTAATAGAGTTTATTATACTTTTTAAACACACCTCTCTCAGAAAAATAAATTGCCACTATGTTCAACAATTTTTAAAGAATTATACTGCACTAAGACTCAAAAGACATGTCATTATTTTGATATACCATTAGATACGTGTGGGTATGTGTGTGTGTATCTCTCTCTCTCTCTCTCTCTCTCTTTCTCTCTCTTTCTCTCTCTTTCCATACATATACACACATATATATATATGACTGTCTCTTGAATATTAAAGAGTATTGTGGAAATAGCACTGGACTAGAAATGAGAAGCTTTAGGCTCTGTCTTGGCAGCTTTGTGGCACAGTGGATAAAGAACTGGCCCTGGAGTTAGGAAGACCTGACTTCAATTCCATCCTTAAACACTATCAGCATGACCTTGGGCAAATTGCTCTGTCTGCTTGTTTCCTTAACTATACAATGGGGATAATAACAGCACCCATCTCTCAGGGTCATTATGAGGATCAAATAAGATAATATTTGTAAAGAACTTGGCACAGTGCCTAGCGGATAGTTATTGTTGCTGTTGAGTTATATCAGTGACGTCCAACTCTGTGATGCCATTCCTGACAAAGATACTGGAATTGTTTGCCATTTCCATCTCCAGATGAGGAAATTCTCCTTTACAGATGAGGAAAATGAGGCCAACGGGGCTAAATGACTTGCCCAGAGTCACACAGCCTAGTAAATGTCTGAGGCCAGATTTGAACTCAGGTCCTCCTGACTTCAGGACTAACGCTTAAATGACTATCCCATTCCCCTTCCCTAGTTGGACCCTAAAAGTCCAAGGTACTCAGGCAGTATCAGCAAAGCCTGGTAGCAGGGACCCAGTCACAGATACTGAGCTTCTGGAGTATGGTTCTAAGTCCCTGGGCATCCTGCAGGGAGCAAAGCCAGAAACCAGTCCTGAAGGAATAGTATTACTGTGCGAGGAACCGAAGCATAAAAGAATAAGACGTGAGAGTAGTTAGGGAGCAGAGATAGAGGGTGGGTATGCGACCAGCAGCAAAGTTGATTGGATGCTGAACCACTGAGTTACACATTTGCACCTCCTTATAAAGCTGGTATTAGTCCCAGAGCTTGACTCCTGCCAATAGCTTGAGCTACAATGACTAGAAAGATTGGGTACTGGAGTGGGGGGTGGGGGGTGGGAGGAACTGGAAGAAGAAGGAGTAATAGTTTAAGGGAGTCAGGCTGCTCATTACAATAAGATTTGTCTCACCTATTTTATGGTTGAATTGAAAGAATTAAAGTAACAAGTGTATATGAAAGGACTGTATCAACTTAAGGCAGAAGAATTAATACCCAACTAAAACCATTCCAGTATAGATAACCTCGGCTTCCAGCCATTGGTAAATCAGTCATGTGTCTTGACTGTGGACTCAGAGCTGCAAGATACATTCTGTAGTTCATTTTTGCAAGATCTCATTTATTCATCCCAGGCATAAAATAGGATCTGTGTTTGTCCTTATTCATTGAATTACTGGCACAAGCTGATGACACAATATTGCTTTCCATCTTCATTGATTCTTGATCTCAGGCTCCTTCAGGTCCCTGATCTGTTCAGTCTAACAACCAGATAGCAGCATTGTTTTCTCAGCCTATTAAAACTATGTGAAGATCTGTCCCGTCCTCTATCTCTACCATTATTCCAGGTGTGGCATTTTCAGGCACCTGTTGCCAACAGCCTGAGAAAACAGTGCTTCTGAAAGAGGGCTAGCCTTGGCTAAAAGAAAGATTATTTCTTCAGTTCAGGTACCAACTATTTCATGAAGCTTCTCCCAATCCCCTTTCTCAACTGCTTATGCCCTTCCAACCAACCTACCTTGTATTTAACTACTTTGGAGATATTTGTATTTATTTGCTTTATATCTATCCTGTACACATTTCTTTATGTACTTGTGTCGTATTGGAATATAATCTCCTTGAGGGTAAGAATTACTCTATTCCTTGTATTTGTATTCCCAGTGCCTAGCAAAGTACTTGGCATAAAGTAGACACTTAAAAAATACTTATTGATTGATTACTTGACTGGAATGAAGGACAGAATTGATCAAAAGGTTTTGACATGAGGCATAAGGGAAGAGAGGAAGCTCACAGTTAATGGCCTTGATTTTTTCAGTGAGGGAAATTGCAATTTGTAGGGAACCACAGATAAACTAGACAGATATTGTTCTTTTTCAATTAATCAACTGATCAATCAAAGCATTATTAGCCCATCATGTAATTGGCACTCTGTGGCCTCTGTGAAAGATACCAAGAGCAGTGCAAGGCTTCTATTACAAAGACCTCAGCTGAGATATGGTGCTGGGATGATAGTGAAGCCTTGAGGAGAGAGTTTGGGAGCTATGCCTGTGAGTTTGTGCTAGGAGAGTCAGTCAGAAATAACAAAAGGATTATCATGAACCAGCAAGTGCCCAGTTAAGATTAGTCAACATGAAGTTGTCATGGATTCAGTAGGCAGCAGTTTGAGAGGGAGACAACTAGCATTTTGGGAGGGAGGGGAGTACAGAAGATGAGATCAGGAAAAGCTTCATACAAAAATTGATACTCGAGCTGAAGAAGGGGCCATTTTGTGACTTCTTGCAGGAACATTCAGTAGCATGGGGGGAACAGCTAAGAAGGATGACAGTGGGGTTTTTTTTTTAATGCAATTGACTTAAAGGTTGTTGAAAGGATAATTTTGGGAAGTATAAAATACCTTTTGGAAGTTGCTGTTCAGTCGTTTCAGTCATGTCTGACCCTTTGGGACTCCATTTGGAGTTTTCTTGGCAGAGATACTGGAGTGGTTTGCCATTTCCTTCTGCAAGTTGTTTGACACAAATGAGGAAAATGAGGCAAATAGGGCTAAGTGACTTGCCCAGCATCACACAGCTGGTAAGTGTCTGAGGCTGGATTTGAACGTGGATCTTCCTAACTCCAGGGCCAGTTCTCTAAATGGAAAGAGTGTTGAGTCAAGAATCAGAGAAATAGGTTCTCTTTCCTACTCTACCACCAACCTTGAGCAAATTTCTTTGCTTTTCTGAGTGTCAGTTTCCTCATCTGTACAATGAAGGAGTTGGACAAGATGGTCACTGAAAGTCTCTTCTAGTTTTCACTCTGTGATCATGTCAGGGGTCATACAAAGGAAAGAGATCCGATTTTCCGGCAGTTACATGAGGCATATCTACAAAATAGAGAAGGGTTTTATTTTTTTACTTCTTTCTATACTGGGAAATTTGCAGTCACATCTTATGTCTCTGCATATTGTAAACATACCTATCATCGCACACAGAGATAAAAATTAGCTTATATTGAATTTTACATAATCTAATTCACTTTTTCAATTTGCAGGGAAAATGTAAATAAACTTGCCAGATGTTACTCTTTTTCAAGCAATCAACCAATCAATCACCACGTTACAAACACTTATTATATACCTACTGTTTTGTTGGCTGGTATGGAAGATATCAGCAGCAAACCACTATTTTTGCAAAAATAAATTCATATTTATGTAGTTCCTTAGGGTAAAAAAAATTTATACTACAGCAAGCATGTTCAGTAGATGACAGTAGTATTCTCATTTAGCAGATAAGGAAACAGACTCAGAAAGATTAAGTGTTTTGCTAACAGCTGCACAGCTGTTAAATGCCAGAATTTGGTTAAAGCAAAGCCCCTGTCTACAAAGAACCTACACTTTAAACTAAGCTCTGAGCTTTTCATGGACTACAGTATAACTCCATATGAGTCAATAGCATGATGTGGCAATCCATAGAAGAAAGAAAATGCTATCCTAGGGGCAAGTAGGTGGCAGAGTAGATGACGTGTTGCATCTGAAGTCAGGAAGACTCATCTTCATGAGTCCAAATCCATCCCTCAGACACTTACTAGCAATGTGACTCTGGGCAAGTCAATTAACCCTGTTTGCTTTAGTTTCCTCATAGGTAAAAGGAGCTGGAGAAGGAATGGCAAACCATTCCAGTATCTCTGCCAAGAAAGCCCTAAATGGGGTCATGAAGAGTCAGAAACAAATGAAAACAACTGAACAACAATGCTATTCTAGACTGTGTTAGGAGAGGCATGGTGTCCAGGACCAGTGAGGTGACACTACTGCCATACTCTGCATTGGTCATATAGTATCTCTATTGTATTATGTTGTATTCAGTTCTGGATTCAACATTTTTTAGGAAGGCCAGTAACAAACTGGTGGGTATCTAATAGGACAGTCATATGATGAAGGCCTCAAGATCAAGTCATGTGAGCATTACCTTGAGGAATTGGGGGTGTATAACTTGGAGAAGAAAGACTTTAAGGAGGGGGGCATTATTGCTATCCTTAGGCACTTGAAGGTCTGTACCTGCATTACTTCACTCCAGAATAGAAATTAGGAACTATGGGTAGAAGTTACAAAGAAGCAAATTTAGACTCAACATAACAGAAAAACTTCCTAACAATTCAAACTACCCAAAAGGGGAATGGGCCAGCTTAAGACTTGCTAGGTGTCCCATCGCTAGAAATCTTCAGGTAAAGACAGGATGACTACTTGTTGGGTGTGTGGTAGAAGCAATTCTTGTTCAGGTATGGGTTGCCCTCCCAACTGTGACATACTCTAATTCTTTAATTACATAAGGGTGGCAAGTTATGCCTCCCAGCATTTTGCATAATATTCTGGGTCCCATTCTCTTAGCCCTCTTAACTAGTATAATAAATTATTTTGAGCAAAAGGCTAATGGCCAGTAATGACTTAGACCGAGTGTTTTATTACTTCTCTCAGATAATATAGACCCAGATAATTTGGCCTTTACAAGTAATGTTGGAGTTCCAGCAAAATTTCACAAGTGAGTTTGAGAAAGATGTTCTTTAATAGAGGTATAGCAGGTATCTCTCAAATCCCACCACATAGCCCGGGCTGTCCATGGGTCTGAGTACAGTTTGTAGTCCACAAGAGTAATAGCATTGGGTGGGGGTGAAGGGATGCCCTAGGGATTTTTTAGAAAAAAAAGCATAATCTCACAGAGAATATATTTCATTTCTGTTTGTTCCTTCATCTCCAAACTCTCTAGGGTCTGCCATCTTAAAAAATAGGAAACAAACCCCCCAAAATCTCATGACTTCAAACTGCAGAAATCACTGTTGTAGAGCAGTTCAATATCCTATATGTGTAAAATATTGTAAGTAGTTTTCATGGATTATGAAAGCTCAATAGAATAAAAATGGCCCAGGATGTGAAGTCAGAAGTCCTAGCCTTGTGATTTCATCTAAATCACAAACTCCAAAATTGGGTGGAGGGAGAAAGATAATAGAACTGAATCATAGATCTAGATTGGGAGAGACTTCAGAGGCAATCTTTCCTGTCTCCACTATGTTGACTTCATGTATTTTCCTATATTCTTGATTTTTTTTTTTTTTTGGTGATTAAGTCATCTTCCTTGTGAGGTGATAAATTTGTCTGGAGTGAGCAATATTTGTGTTAAACATCTTTTGAATTACCTATGTAATTGTGCTTAGCATCAAAAAAAATGAAAAGTGGACTAACTATAAATGTTTTTAGAATTTTGTTGAAAGTCACTTAAAGATTTCCTTCAGTAGTGGCAGCTTCCTCCTCTTACCCCTCCTTCCCACTCTTCCCACCCCCAGCAAAGAACTGAACTGATTCCACTCAGAATGAAGTAAGAGAAGAATAAAGCATAAAACAAACAAACAAACAAAAAAAAGGTTTCCACCAAGATTTTGAACTGACCAAGGTATCCATTTGCAAGAGGACATCAGAGGGCATCTAGCAACTCATCATGAAATAGATTTATTTTGCAATATCTAGGTGATCAATTGGCATGATGAATTGTTAATGCTAATGTTCCTGGCTTGGTGTCCAGTGGAAGGAAAATGTAAATGAATAGGGTCACCTATGGTCAGGGGCAATTATTACATTGTATGTTATCAATTTTTTAAAAGTTCTGGTTATCAAAATAAAATTAGCAATGAGGGCTCTTCATGTCAGTCTGCAGGGCATTCATTTGTTTCCCTCATTTTTGGTTTGGCATTGATTGAGACCTTGGCATCACTCTTGTTCAGAATCTTTTTTCCTCCAGGCTTATTGAGTGTGCTTTGTTTCTGGGCACTGAGCCCAGATTTGTGTAATTTGTATTTATTGTATATGCAGCAACTGACTCTGAGTTTGTTTTTTAAGGGAAACTTTATGAATGAGTGATGTTTACTGGCACAGTCATTGCTAATAAATTTTAAGTAATTTTAATGTTTCTTAAATGTTGATGCAGATCCTCATTTCTTCACCACTTTGGCTAGTTAAGGCTTTATAAAGTAAGCTGTGACCTCTATTGCTAAGTTTTTACCTTTGCATAATCAGCAAAATTACAAGGAATCAAGTGTTTATTTAATGCAAATAGTTTATTACCCTGTGAAAAATCAGAAGCTATAAGAGAGCAGGGTCCTTGTTCTGGAGGGATTTGGAGCCTGCCTGCTTTTTCAATATTTAGCCCAAAAAGCTGATCATGATTGAATTGTTGATTGGGGCGGTTCACCTGGTCTTCCATAGGCTGATAGTTATCATTCCATTCCCTCTTTCTCCAAAGCTTGCTGAAACTTCAAGTCAAGGCAAGAGAAATCTAGCTTAACCATCTGAAGGCTCTACATCTTGAATGATTGCTCCCCGATTAGAATACTTGCAAGGTATTCTTGCAAGGGTAGCATGACAGCAATCTCTCCCATATCAAGAGAATGATCCCATGAATTCCATTATAAGACCTCAGCTGAAGCTCGGTACCTCCAAATAGTTCCTCCAAAAAGGGCAATCATTGGGAAAACATATAGAATGTAGAGTATGCCCATTCAACATCACTAGATAGCACTGAAATTCATCAAGCAGCTCTCAGTTACCTAGGAGATGACATATTAACAGCAATTTGCAAAGATTCTCTCATTGACATTCAGAAGGCTGTAGTTGGCTGGTGGTGATGATTAGGAGAATAATAACAGTTCAATGGAATGGACCCTCCTGAGGAAAGAGCTATGGTTCACTTTGTAACACAAGTGAGTAAACAGAATGGAGTACAGGGTCAGAGTTCATAGGGTAACCAAGGAGTTGGGTAAGAGTCAGCAGAGCCAGGGAGACAAAATGAATGGGAGCAGGAAATACGAGCAAGATGCTAGAGTGTATCATAGAATTTCTCAGTCTTGGATTTTTTTTTATTGGTTCTAGTGGTGTCCTTTCTTTGTTCTGCTGCATCAATTTTGCTGTGGTAACAGACATATTCTTATAGGATTAAAATGTTATACATTTGGATCTAGAAGGTACCTTGGAGAGCCCAACCCTTTCATTTTACAGATGAAGAAATTGAGATTCCAAGAAGTGAAGTGACTTCCTCAGAGTCACAGAGCTAGAAAGTACCCCTACTTGAAAATAGAGATCCCATCTTATCTTGACCTACAGCACCTAGTATGGTGTAATGACTGTAGCTAGTAACTCAATAAACATTTGTTGACTTAGTTCAATTGAATTTACTATGATGTTCTCGCAAATCCACTATTGGTTCATTCCTAATATGGAGGTGGGGAGACTAGGTTGCTTTTTGGGGCATCTCTTTTAAGAACCCTGAAGCTCAGATCCATAGTAATTAATTTCCTGAGACCTAATTAGAATTGATATATATGAAGTCTCCACAACTAAAAGAAGAAATTTGAATCCATATTCAATTCAACAAAAATGTATTTGTTCATCACCTAATATGTGTCAGGCACTGTATTAAGTACTAGGGATACAGAGATAAAATTGAAGTCTTTCCTGCTTATCTTCTGGGGATGGGTGTGCAGCGGGGGAATGCTGATAGTCAACAATCATTTATTAAGCAATTACTATGTGCCAGGACTTTTACTAAGTGTTGAGGACACAAATAAAAAAACAAAAAGATAGACAGCCCCTGACCTTGAAGAGCTTACATTCTAACAGTGCAAGAAAACACATGAAAGGAAGCTGAAACATGCTGGGAGGTGTATCTCTATGAGAGCCTGGTAGGGAAAGAATTCTGGGGTACAGAGAGGAATAAAGGAGAGAAAGTGGCTGGCCTTCTTTAAAATGGAGATTCTGGGCAAAAACAGTCAATTAGAGGAAGGAGTTTTACAGGCACAGGGGTGTTCCAGAGAAAGAAAGCAGCAGGGATGGAGAGATCTTCCAATATAAGAAGCCTTCTGGAGCATGTTGGAGAAAGAAGCTCATAAAATCAAAATGGGGGGCCCAGCATAAAGAAATGAAGTAGTGAACCTAGTAGTTAGTACCTGGTAGCTAGAACATCTACATTCCTACTTATTTGGCAATTTACAGATTTTGCAGGAACAAGTACTTCATATATTTGTTTAATTTCCTTTGGGTTAGTGGACACCAAGTCTTAATTGTTCTGATTTTTCAGATGAAGAAATGGAAGACTTTTCAGATGAAGAAATGGAAGCCTTTCCCCCTCAGACTCTATTATTTTCTTTAATACTATAAAGAATTCGATAGATGTCCACAAAATGGAACTAACTGCAGAATTTCCAGGGAAAGAACTCAGAACACCAAGTATCCATATTTTAAAAAAAAAAGTCTTGTATTTTAAAATCTAGAGAATTGTGGATGCCTCATGGCTCTGTGATCTCATTGATGAGGGTACTCAGGATGCCAGTACAGACTGCCACTCATTCCCTTCTTATCCTTCGGGCTTCTTCTTCACGCCATCCTATAACTTTATTGAGATAAATGATCCATGCAGTTTGTTAGAACTCTTTCTCCAGGTTTTTCTGCATTTCCGTGGTACCAGCTGCATCATGTTCCAAATTGTATTCCTCTCACTGAATGAACACAAAATGAAAGCCTCCTTTCTTTTCCAAACATATATTTCCTTAGTGATACTTTTATGCTACTGCTCTCACACAATTCATTGTTCATTAGAGAGAAAAAGTCATATCATAGGACAATTGGTCATTTCACCTTGGAATTAGGGTGAGAGTTAACTAACCCTAAGTCTGGAGAGGCATAACCAAAAGAAAAAAATCACAGTGAAGATAATAACTGTTTCCATACCCTCATCTGTTGTAGAGGCTGAAGCAGCACAGAAATTTTAACAAAGATTTTGACAAGATCCTCCAAACCAGGTTATAACTGGTATACCTTGATGCTCAAGGCAAAGGTGGTTCAACATGGAAAAAGTAGAGGTCAAAATTTGTAGGCTACTAGGAAAGTTTATGCCTGTATATCCTAAATTGTTTCAAGATGAAAAGTAGAAGATGCTAGATATGAAAAACAAAGAGGAGTATCACAAAAATAAAGCTGAGTGAATATTAAAGGATGGAAACTCCTGGTATTGGGGATTATGAAAAAGAATTGTGAAAAAATTAAATTATGTCTTTCTTTAGCTAAACAACACTCTCAAGAGATTCACAGATGTCCAAAAAAATTTTTTAATCTTCTTTACATTTGGATTTTTAAAAAAATCTAATGATAACTATATTTGTAGCAGAATTTATCTAGGGACTGGGGAATATATAACTCAATTGAAATCTCTAAGTTGTTTTATCAGTCTATGTTGTTTAGCTGAAAAAAAATTAAGGTGCATATATCAGCTATTATGTCAGCTTCATATCTTCTAGGATTTGTAATTTGACTGATATTGGTGACCTTTCCACAGATTAAAACCACAACCCCTCTATATCATAGTAGATAATAGTAGTGAATTGTTCTGGTCATAAAGATTAATCATCCACTAGTCCACCTTCTGGTGATAAGGCTCTCAGAATTTAGCAGGTGAAATTGGGTGATAAACACACAATTGCATTCTAAATCTGTTTGAGTCTCCTCAAATCCCATGACCCGCACCTCAGCTACACAAAGGGAGGTCCTAGAGAAGTCATCCATATCTTCCAGTGTTCAATTTCCACAATCAATTACATCTGACATTCTTCCATCTGATCATAACCTCCTATTAGTCCATCTCTTATGTGCCTTTCCCCTCCCAACTCTGCCCTTTATCCTCACTATGACATCTAATCCTTCTATTCCCCAGTATTTTCCTGGGCCACCATCCATCATGTCTGCTCCCTTCTGTCTGTGTCTGCTTCATTCTCCCTTCCCAAGCTCTCTACCTTTAGTTTTCTAGTTCAACTCCATACTGATTTTTACTCTTATATCTCTTCCCCCCACCTCATCTTATTGCCTCTCATGTCTTGCCTAATCCTAACATACATCATTCACACTATCTGCCTCTGGTGCTCCTTCAATCTATTTCATTGAGATGAATGGGATTAAGTAATGAAGATTCATAGTATCCAAATTCAACTGGGATCTCATTGTATGAAGGCACTTCTTTTATTTCTCCCAAATTGATTATCCATCTCAATGATCTCCAAACTTTTCATATGCCCATTTGGGTAAAATGTTAGTGTGTGAATCCTCAATGTGTATATGTAGTTATAAATTACATTTGTACCAATGTCATAATAATTGTGTATATTTGTAGATGCTAACAGTTACCCAATAATTCAGAGAGTTTTTCCTCTCCTCCACCAATCTCCACTGCCCATCTTGAATATTCTATCCCTAGCAGATGCTGACACTCTCATCCCCACAGCTCCGAGGGCTGGGGTAACCCAGAGCCATGCTATACTCCAACTCAACATCCCACAATCCCTGTTCCAAAAATCATTGATTGGGGACCATATGCCCTTCAGTCATTTTCCAAAGTCCCCCAGGCCTTGATGTCTTCTCGGCCTTTTTACCCTCTAAATTCCTGGGCAATTCCATCTTCCTTGAAGCTCTTGTGGGTTCAGTTACCATCTCTATGCAGATGTCACCAAGATCTATCTTGCCAGCTCTAGTTTCTGTCTTGAGATACAGTCCCACGTTAACAAGGCAGTAGATTAGACATTTCAAGCTAGAGGTCACATAGCCATATCAACCCTAACGTATTCAAGATGGAACTTGTTCCCAAACCACCCTTCTTCTGAACTTCTCTATTTCTGTCACAAATATTACCGTTCTTCTAATCTCTCAGGTTAATAATTTCATTATTTTCCTTGATTCCTCATATGTTCCCATCCCACAAATCTGATCAGTTGCCAAATTTTGCTATTTCTACCTTCATAGTATCTCTGTATATTTTCCCCAACTGATAACTTACACACATGCAACCTTAGTCCAGTCTCTCATCACCTCTTACTTTGGTCTATTTCAACGGCCTCCTAATTTGTTTCACTACCTTAAGTTTCTCCCCCTCCAATTCATCCTAAGTACAACTGCTAAAGTGATTTTGCCTGTGCAGGTTTCTCCAAACCACTTCCCTATGCAATAAATTCAGTGGCTCCCCATTGCCTCTAGGATAAAACATAGTCTTTTGTTTGTCTTTTAAAGTCCTTTATAACCTGCCCACAGCCTACCTTTCCAACCGCGTTACACATCATTCTCCTTCCCTTACTCTACAACCTAGTCTTAATGGATTTCCCTATGTTTCTCACACACTATACTCTTATCTCTCATCTCTATATCTTTACATTGGCCATGCCCCAATGCACTTTTCCTTGGCTCTCTCTCCCAACTTCTTTCAAGACTAAACTCAAGTATCACTTTCTACATAGAACATTTACTGACACTCTCCATGTCTATTTATGTTGGAAGTGACACTGAATTCCCCATCAATGAAGCTCTAGAAGGTCAGGCCAAGTTGGGAAGGTCAACCAGCATTTATTAAGCACATTTATTATAGTTACTGTCCTCTCCCCGGAGATTCAGAAACAAAAATGAAACAGGTCCTACTTGTAGACAACTTATTCACACATATGAATGTGTGTGCATATATGTGTATATATATGCACACATACATAATTACATGTGTATGCATGTAATATACACATGTATTCCATATATTGCAATTATATATTCTCTCTATATTACATTCCATATGTATTCTAGAATTTGAGCTTTGTTGATGGGGATTCCAATGTCTGAGGCCAGATTTGATGAGTCTTCCTGACTCCAGGCCTGGTATTTTATCTACTCTGCCACTTAGCTGCTCTTATCACTCATTTAATATGTGGCAGAAGTGGGGTTTGAATAAAGCTCTTCCTGACATCTAAGACTAGACCTCTATGAACTAATAATAATAATATCTGACATTATATAGTACCTTCTTAGGAAGAAAGTTAAATATCATTAGGAAAAGTATATAATTGAGCCTTTTAAAGTATGTTAATAACAGTCATTTGACACAGCAAGCTTTACAGATTCAAAGATGACCAGAATAACACTGCTTGTCCAGGAGGACATAGTAATCAACTTCCAGTAAATTTGGGTAAAAAAAGCAAGAAGATTAATTATTTGTAAAGAGGAGCATTCTGTTTTGATAAGAAAATAATATTTATAATCTTATGCCCTCATGTTAAAAATAATTGAATAAATAACTTTGTTGGGCTCACATTACCAGAAAATTAATTTAAAAGCAGTTTATTCAGCTTCCTGCCTTTAATCAAACTATTAGATGTTCCCAAAGGAAAATTTGAAGTTACATGATTTGATTATAGGAAATACTAAAAGCTAAATGTCTATTTTCCTTAGCCTGAAAGAAGGAAGATAGATGGATAGATAGATAGATAGATACACACACATGCACACATAGCTAGATAGATGAGATATATATAAGATATAGATCTATATAAGATAAATAGATACCCTCAGCCTGAAAGAAGAAAGCCAGGAAGATAGATAGATATGCATATATATTTGTGTATATATGTGTATATAAGTGTATATGTATATATATATATAATATACATATCTTAAATTTAGATAACATCTGATTCTGAATTTACTTAATAATTAAAGAAAAACTCAGGTTAGAGTTTTGTGGCAATCTTACTGTTTTCACTGTGGAAAATACTATTGGCATGACTTAGGCATAAACAGATGCTGAGAAAGAAGGGAGTACAACAATATTCTACCTAATGTTCTTAATTGATCATGTGAAAACAAGATTTGTCTCTTCATTCTCCAGTCCAATTCAATGAACTTTAATGACATGCCTGCTCTTTCAGGGGCATTGTGTTAGACACTGAAGACACAAAGAGAAAAATGATCCCTGCCCTGAATTACCTAGGAAGATATAACAGGTACACAGATAAATATGAAATATATGCAAAATAATAAAAATTATGAGGAATGAGAGCACTACCCACTGTGAGGCTGAGCTCAGAGATGTCCTTGTGTAGGAAGAATCTCCCAAACTATGCTAGGGAGAAAGGGAGGGAGGAGAAAGGAAGGATTAAAGGATTTACTAAATCCTTAATTATTAAATTTATTAAATCCTATTAAACATCTATTATATGCCAGATACCATGCTAAATGCTTTAGAAATACTATCTCATTTGATCCTCACAAGAACTCTAGAAGGTAGATGTTATTATCCCCATTTTACAATTAAGGAAACTGAGGCAGGTAGTGGTTAAGTAACTTGCCCAGGGTCACACAGCTAGTCAGTCTCTGAGGCCCCATTTGAACTCTAGTCTTCCTGACTCCATGCCTAGGGCTCTATCTACCATGACACCTAGTTCCCTTAAAAAAGAAAGTCTATCAGTTGTGAAGAGTATGTGTATTACCACACATGTGGGACAGCCTGTGCATAGGTTCAGGAATGGGAGAAAGAATTTCATGTGCAGGGAACAGCTAGTAGACCAGGTTCACTGGAACAGAGATGATGAAAGAGAGGAATATAAAATAAAATTGGAGTAGTCTTTCATATTTCATTCAACAACAAAAGAAAAGTATTCAGTGCTCACTGCACTACATACAGTAGTTACTTTGGGCAATAGGGGAAGTTTAGCAAAGGCATGTCCCTTGCCCTCATGAAGCTTTTAGTCAAGTAGAGAAACATTATTTTGTTGAGTCATTTCTGTTGTGTCCAGCACTTCTTGACCCCATTTGGGGCTTTCTTGGCAGAGATACTGAGGTGGTTTGCCATTTCCTTCTCCAGCTCATTTTACAAATTAGGAAACTGAAGCAAATAGGGTTAAATAACTTGCCCAGGGTTGTGTAGCTAATTAATGTCTGAGGCCAGGTCAGAACTCGGGAAGGAGTCTTCCTCATTCCAGGTCTGGCACTCTATCCACTGCTCTACCTAGCAGTCTTCCAAGAGACCTTAGTGAAAGTGAAATTATAAAAGGTGACAATGCTTAGGTTGTTACACATAGATGCTCAACCAAACAATATCGAGGAGAACTCCCCAACTCTAAGGTGTGAAGTGGTTATAATGTATTAAGGAAATCACTGCAAAACAACTCTGGACATTTTCACTGGCTATCCCCCATGCTTAGAATGCTTTCTTTACCTCATCTCCAACTTCTGACTTCTCTGTCTTCCTTCAAGTCTCAGCTAAAGTCTCGCATTCTGCAAGAAGCCTTTCTTAGTCCTTCATGATCTTAGTACCTTCCAAGACTATTCCAAGACAATTTATCCTGTCCCCCATTTAGCCTGTCTATATCTTCTTTGTAGATAGATGATTATATGTCTCCCTTTTAGATTTTGGGCTCCTTGAGAGCAGGGACTTTGTTTTTGCCTTTCTTTGTATTCCCAGCACTTAGCACAGTGCTTGGCACATAGAACATGCTAATAAATGGTAGTTGACTAGCTTCTCAGGGCTTCATGATACTTTCTTTTACTGACACATTCTCCTCAGTTGGTAATATGGATGAATCCATTTCTTCTGGATATATTAAGAGGTAATCCCCAGTTGTGTTTCCTATGCCTGCTTTCTTCAGAAAAAAAAATGTTTAAATAGCATTTCTTTAAATCTATTCACTAATCCACAATCTACCTTATGCAATATTCTAGGTGTGAAACATTTTAAAAACATTATTGAGCATTAAGAAAGGGAAGCATAAACATACCATCTTTCTTGATATTTAGTTAGTGGTTGTTGGCTTGTGATGAAAGAGTCTGATAATTTCTATGCAAGAATTAGTGTAGTTTAGAACTAATGAATCAAATCAACAAAGATTATTATGTACCTACTATGTGCCAGACACAGTACTATGTGCTTGCAATACCAAGATAGGCAGAAAGCATCCCCTGCTCTCAAGGAACTCGCAGTATAATGAGGGAAACAACATACAAACAAATTATATGTAAATTGTAGTGTAAGATAGTTCAATGTGTGAGTTGTGTTGGTAACAAGAAAGAAAAAAAATAGACATGATAGCAGCTCACATTTATACAGTTAGTCCTTTAAAGTTTACAAAGCACTTTTCCCACAACAGTTCTGTAGAGTTAGTAGTGTCTCATTATCCCCCAGTTTACAGACAAGGAAATGAAATCTTAGTGGGTGGACGAAGTAGATGAAGTGACTTGTTCAGGGTCTCACAAGTAAGTATAGGAACCAGGATCCAAATATGAGCTTGAAGATACTTAAATTCAGAGTTCTCTAAAACCTTAGAGAAGATTGAAAACACAAAATAGTGTGGTCTTCTACTGTTATTTATCCTCAGAATACAGCTGGCTCTGGTAAATCTATGCTGATGAAGGGTAGTGATAGTGCACTGCAGAGAATACAAAAATCACTTATATCTGATTTTGGAATCCAGCTGTGTGC
>NW_020954596.1:29637076-29750099 GCF_900497805.2 Vombatus ursinus | reverse complement strand
AAGCCCTGATTTATAGTGTTTGCTGATTTCTAATGTATAAATACTCTTACTGAAAATTTAACAACCAGCTCTCCAGAGAGTTGGCTCCAGCACAACCCCCAGATGACTTTTAATAAAAGAAATGAAGACTCTTATTTTACCTTGACTATTGGTTTACCTGTGTGATGTTAAACGAATCATTTAATTTCTCTGGCCTTTGGTTTCTGCATCTTTAAAATAAGGGGATTAGGGAAGAGATGGATTGGATGATTTCTAAATATCTTTCCCATTATAAAATTCTATGATTCAGAATATACAGTTTATCTGAATTAACTGACAACTCATGAAATGACAAGGTGAAGTGAGAAGATTGAGGGAGATTAAAAATGATGCTGGTGGAAAGAAACCAACCTCCAGTTACCCTTTTACCTGAATGACTCACAAATTATACAGTCTACAAAATGATCAAGAATGGAATGTAATCCTACCCCCCAAAGGGGGGGAGGGGTGGATACAAGAGCAAAAGGATAGAACAAGGTAAAATTCATTTAAATAGAAATATGCATATCCAAATGACAATGTGAAGAATTATTTCTTCACATAGAAGCCTTCAGTTCTCTGCATGTAGATGATCCGCTTTGAGGTATATCCACAGCAGATTTTGATTTGATTTTAATTTAAAACTCAGCAAGCACCTTGAGTCAGCTCCCTCAGGGAGTAACTGAAATAGGGGGGGAAGGCAAATGTGTTTTAATATTTGAGAAATCTAAAGACATTTGGGAAGGAAAAACTGCTGAAAAATACATGATTCATTTCAAAGTCCCAAATTCTAGATTTCTAATACCCTGTTTTCAATTGGTTCCTTTAACGTAGGTCATAAGATCACAGAATTTAGAGCTGGAATGGATCTTATAACTCATGTCACCCAAGAGAAGCTGGATGTATGTAGGGATGTGTTGTAGCCAGCTTGAACCAGCTCACAAGAAAGGATTTTAAACTTGCAGTGTAAGCATTTATAGCCTAGAAATTAGAAAATGCTAAAAATCAGGAATTAACATTTTTGTTCTCCATTGTGTAGACTTAAAGTGATAGAGAAAATGTGAATAATGCACATTAAACATAAATGTGTGTAATAGATGCATTTTGATTTAGAGAGTCAGTTGTTAAAGTTACCAGCACACCACTGGGTATGCCTAAAAATTAATTTGGTGAATGGAGGGTGACCTGGTAATAAATGATAAAACTAAAATCTTAAAAGTTGTTTGGCATTTGCTTTTTCAAGAATACGTTTGAAAATCCCATCTGTTCAAAGTTTTAAAATGGACTCTAAGCAGATCATTGACCTATAAACACATAGGTTACTTAGCTGTCTGACTACTTCATATTTGCAACTTAAAAAATCCTATTCAAAGCTGCTGTTGATGAATAATCTTGTCATTGATTCAAAAGCGGATCAGAAGAGACTCAAAGGGCCTTTGAAACTCTGGTGATTTTTCTCATATTTATTGACCCACAGGAGACATTGTGTCTGAGAAAATGTTATTAGCCATTTTCATTCACTAGTCATCTGCAGACTTAGATTCTAAGAAGAAAAACAGTGTCCATAATTTAAAAGCACAGGATGGAAGTAAAGAAGGACCATAAATTATGGAGCAGGGAACTTCCATCTCAGGCCAAACCATAGGAACCATTTTTCTTTTCCTCTGTTAGGCTGTTACCAAGTAAATCAGAGCTAGGAAGAAGATAAAGGCCATAATTTTCACTTATATAAATGTTTTCCTGGAGAGGGGAGGAGAAGGGTGACTTGCCACTTATGTGTTCATCATCAATACTTGTTGCATCCAAATTCAGGAATGATCTTTTGTCCCTGAAGCCTGAAATTTAAGTGGAATAGCACTTATATCTGTGCTTGTATCTGTGAAAGAAAGCAACTGATGAAAAATGACTACTTGCTTAAACCACTATTTAAATTTGAAGGGTCAGAAAGAGGAGCAACCCAGATTAATGCTGGGCCAACTTGTCTTCAATAATACCAAGGTCTTTACGATGAAATCTTTTTTCCTTGATCAAAAGAAATGCATTTTCACCTAGCCCTAGATTATTAATGTGGTGTAGATCTTCTATCTCTACTTTTTCCGGTACCTGCTTTGTCCCCTGATAGAATGGGAGCTCCTTAAAGTCAAAAAATATTTCATTTTTGTCTTTGTATTCCCAGCACCTAAAACAGTGCCTGGCACATAATCAGTACATAATAAATTCTTGAGACAGCTAGGTGGTGGAATGGATAGAGTGTCAGGCCTGGAGTCAGGAAGACTCATCTTCCTGAGTTCAAATCTGGCCTCAGACACTTGCTAAAAATTACCTACAATGTCCTGTTCACTGGAAGTAATGTAAAAGCATCACAGAAGATGTGCAAGTTCAGAAAAGGGAGTCAGTCAGTCACACATTAAGAATGAGAGGTGAAACATACACAATTTAAACCCCCACTACATTGATACTCTAAAAATATTACAAGAATTATAAGAAAACCTCCAGTGAATAATAGGTCAATAATGTATAGAAGTTATATTTAATAATCTGGATAAAAATCCTACTTTCTCTCCCACAAGATAAGTGTATTATGTGGTTACCATATGCATTAATGGAAAGACTGCTTGTACTGATGAAAACAGATCCATCAATGTATCAAAATGAAGTCCTGGCCCAAAGACCTGTCATTGCTGGCATTGAGTTTGTGGCAGACATTAATAATCCTCTCCCACACTTCTCTTGAAAAAAATTTACACATTAAACCAAGGAGCCCTAAATTAAAGCTAAAAAAATGATGATTCTCTCATGACAGATGTAGATTTTTTCCCCAAAAAAACAAAGAATTCAGATATGTGAAATGTGAAGCTGTACTCACTCCTTGGAAACACATTGCCCAGCAGTAGGATGAGACACCAAGAAAAAAGTGATGAAATAAAGTAAAGTTGTATTTGAAGCAAGCTACTCACCTACACTCCAGGGCATAACTTGGCTCAGAAAAATTCTATGAAAAGTGCCTGTCTAATAATGGTAATGATACCAGTCTAACTTTTTGAGTTTCCTCTTGGAAACATAATTTTAGTCTAACAATATCATATCCTGCTTTCCCTAAACTGTTTCAGAATTTTGCCACTGAATCCCATGGGAATGTTTACATAGTTATCAAAGAAACAACCCCCACCTCAACACCACCTGAAAGCACAATAATATAGCAGGATCAATATATCTGTGCTTTCCCTCTTATTAAATAGAATCGAGAGAGAGAGAGAGAGAGAGAGAGAGAGAGAGAGAGAGAGAGAGAGAGAGAGAGAGAGAGAGAGAGAGAGAGAGCGCACATAATTCTTTACATTAGTTCTTGGATTTTACTCCAGGTTGTTACTTCAAAATATCTATGACTCAGACACATGACTAGAGTGGGGCACTCAGGGCTTTGCTTTAGTGTGCCAGATTTAGACCTTGTGGAGTACATAGTATTTGAGCTGGACCTTTAAAGATAGGTAAGATTTTAATAAAAAAGAAAAGGTCAGGCTTTCCAAGTATGAGGAACAACATGAACAAAGATTGTTGTGTGTGGTTTGTCCTTTGTTCTTGAAAAGGACCCTGACATCAGGGAGATGATGACATGACTTGCAATTGACTTTGATTTGAGTGAGAGGGCTGTGCAAAGTCACCAGCTTCACTTTCTCCTCCAGAGCCATCTAGGTCCAGTGGCCAGATATCTATCATATGACTGGAGATGGCCCAGCATGAGCAAAGGTGTGGATGCAGGAAAGTGTGAAAATTGTATGAAAAATGTACAGGACTATTTTGAATTTTGAAAGAGCTATTGACAACTTATTTTCTGACCTGTTGGCTAATCTAGACTTTTCATATTAAAGGGGCAGGGCAGGGGCCAGCAATGATCTGGTAAATTTACCTGAAGACCTAGCATCACAGACATTAGTCTAGACTGCTTTGTGGAGGTCATCTTACCTTAGTTTAAATTGACTGCCTTGCTTTTGTTTTATATTTATTTTAGCCACTTGCTGGTTTAGATAAGATAATATATTTCAGCATATGAATTGTCTTCCTAGCTGTAAATGAGTAAATAAGTTAGTAGTGAGTATGACAATTATAACTTCCATGATTGACTATACCATTTGTCTCAAACATTTGCCACCATGCTCCCTCCTTTATTGATTTTCCTTGTACCAATTATGGCTACCCAAATTCCTAGGTACCTCTTAGCCTTCTCTGAGGTTAACATCCTTCCAAATCTATCATGCTTCTTTTGAAATTACTCCACTTGAATAAACTACATTCATTAACATTGCTGTGTGGGGGAAAAAATATGAAGGATTGTTGTATATGTGCATATCAAATTATGCTAATCAAGGCACCCGGGCTGTATCTCAAGGACATTTGTTTCTCATTTTCAGTGAAGGCAAAGGTACTAACAGGTTATTGCTGATTTATGCAGGGGAAAGATCTCCTTTGTAATCAGATGTGGTGAGTGATGAGAGGTTGGGAAATGATCAAAGGGGACATCAAAGCTGTTTTTCATGGTGAAATTTCAATCCAGTTAAATAGTTTTCAATAAAGCTTATTGAATTTCTCCTCCCTTTGTACCTTTTGAAAAAGTTGACACAACCCTTTAGTTTTCATTTTCAAAAGTATTAACTTTAGCAATTCAGTGGCTACATTTGCTACTCATTACATTAAATATAACAGTTTTAATGCAGATATGAAAAGAAAACTTTCAAATTTGAAAGTATGCTTTAAAAGGGGAGGGGAGAATTCTTTTGGTTCCAACTGACTAATTCTTATTGAGTAAATGAATGCTTCTGATCCCTGCTTGCCCTGTCTTCCACTATACCATCCGGCATGCACCCCATGGGCTCCGAAGACTGTATTAACACAACTGCAAATGTATCTTCTAGGTTTCCTCTACGCTCAGAGTGGTACCAAGCGCAGCATTAAAGAGCGGCTTTTGAAGCTCTTGCCCTGCTCGGCTGCCAAAACGGCATCTCCTGATATTCAAAGCAAGTTTGGTTTTGTTTTGTTTTTTGTCTGTCTGGTTGGTCTATTTATTTAGGTTTGCATGCAATGCAGTTTTCTGCTTTTGAAAAATAAATCAATATATTAACTTGCTTTATTCAAGACACTGTTGATGTGTCAGTATTCAAGGGAAAACCCTAGGGATCATTTCTACTCTAAGAACACATCCCCAACCCACTCCCACCTTTGGCAGATTTATGTTGAAATATTAGTAATGAGCTGCTGATGGCTAAGATTAGGTTTCCTTGGTTGGTGGAGGAGAAGTAAGGTCAGGAAAGGAAGAAGAGAATGGTGCCTTGTGTTGGTTCTAGAATATGGAATTAGCTGTATTAACTGTAGGAACTCAGAATTATTATATTGCCATACCATTCCTCTCTGAGCTGTATGGCTCACACTGCAAGACTCTTGGGCCTTCTCTTTCTGTCTTTTTCATTGAGAGTAGAGGGGAGCCTCACTTTTCTTTGTGTGCCCTGAACTTAGCACAATATTTGGCACTTTTGTGTGTTGTTTCCCTCTGTTCTATTAGAATATAAGCTCCTTAAGGACAGAGACTATCTTTCCCCAGTGCTTAGCACAGTACCTGGCACATAGTAGGTGCTTAATAAATGTTTGTTGAATTGAAATTTAATTTAGTTAGCACATAGTAAGCATTAATACATATTTTTCATTCAATCTTTTTTTTTCTTGCTCTCAGTCTCGCTATCTACCTTCACTTTCTCTCTTCTCTCTCTATTTCCCTTGAGAAGGGTTATCATCTCTATGCAGATGAGTCCCAAATGTACATCTCTTTCCCTTGCTGCAATTCTGAATCATCAACTGCTGGCAGGATATCTGCACCAGGATGTCCGTATAAGCATTTCAAACTCAAGATGTCCCAAATAAAACTCACCATCTCTGTCCATCTCTCTCCCCTAGAACCTACCCTTTTTCCTAATTACCTCCCTCCCCTAGAATCTACCCTTTCTCTAACTCTCATCCCTCCTCCCTAGCATCTACCTCTTTCCTTAATTCCCACAATCTCTCCTAGAACCTATCCTTTTTCCTAATTTCTCTGTTTTTGTGAAGGTGGCACCATATTTCCAGTCACTGAGTTTTGTGACCTCAGAGTCATCGTAGAACTTTCAATTCAATTCAGTAAACATTTATTAATCACCTACTGTATGCCAGGCACTATGCTATGCCAATCAATCACCCTTACCAACACCAATACCTCACACACCTTTTGTCAAGTCGTATATTTCTACCTCCACTATTTCTCTTACATCTATCTACTTTTTTCTGCTCAGATGGGCACCACTCTAGTTCAGGCTCTCATCCCCTCACACTTGGACTATTACAATAATTCCTTAATTAATTTCCTTGAATCTAACCTGCCCCTTTTCCAGAAAGCTCCAAAGTTAATATTGCTAAAGTGCAGGTCTAACCATATCACTCCCTTCCTCAACAAGCTTTATTCAGTGGCTCCCATTGTTTCTCGGATAAAACAGAAATGTCTTTGTTCAGCATTTAAAACCCTTCAAAATAGGTTTCTAATCTCTCATCCCAACACATGTCATATGACTCCCCTCCCTCACTCTTTATTCCAGTCCACCTGCCCTATTTGGTATTCTCTATCAATGATATTCCATCCCCTGTCTCTAGTCATTTGCAAAGGTCAGAAAAGCCTCTTCACCTCCACCTCTTACATTCCCTAGCTTTCCTTCCAAGCCCAGTTCACATGCCATCAACATGAAGTTTTCCCTGATTTCCCCCAGTTGTTTGTATTCACTCCCCCATGTACAAAATTACTCTATATTTACCCTAAATATGTTTACAAATACTTGGGTGTACTGTGTTTACCTTCAATATAATGTAAGGGATTATTTTATGTTTTTAAGAGATTATTATTGGTGTGCATTCCTAGCCCAGTGCCTAGCACATAATAAGCATTTAACAAACCTTTATTGAATTGAACTCATAGAATTGTTTGTTTACTTGCTATCCAGCAAAATAAAAATACTTGCTAGCTTAGAAAGTATCCCTTAGTAAAATTGTGTGGTTGTGGTTTGTCCCTAGTTCTCAAAGAGATCCATGCCATCAGGGAGATGATGACAGGACTTGCATTGAATTGGATTTAAGGGAAGAAGGGCTGTGCAAAGTCACCATTCTCACTTTCTTCTCCAGAGCCATATGGGTCCAGTGGCCAGATATAGATCAGGATGACTGGAGATGGCTCAGGATGCAGTGGGAGACCTTGGCTTTTTTAAGCTAAGGTCTTTCTGAGTTCTCACTTTGAATGAGGCTTTGCCCATTCAGTGAATAGGCCTATTGAAGAAGCGTGTCAAGGGATGGCCCCTTTAATTAAAAAAAAAAAACTCAAACTGGGAGGGGAAGACCCTCAGGCTTGCTAAATGACAAAATAATAATACATCAACTGGAAGCTAAAATACACAATTTTTCACCTTTGCCATTTTCTTTTTTCATTAACTAACATTATTTTAAGAATGACAAAATAGGAGGATGAAACTATAGATTTCTTTTTAATAGAAGAGTTGAAGAAAACAAAATTTCTTCCTTTATTTGGTAGACCCACTTTAAAAACAAATTGGGGGGTGGGGTTTTGAGGATCCAGTACTATAATTTCATCCATGTAAGGAACTCTCAGTGTGGAAACTCCATCCATCTACACAAATTGTCAGTTCACCTGTAACTTGTAGTCATAGAGCTAGCTGCTTTTAGGATGTTGAGAGTTTAATTAACTTTCCCTTGGGCACGTAATTAGCATATGTCAGCACTAGAAGGAGGACTACTATGAACCAGGTCTTTTCAACTCCATGGCCTGCCCTCTATTTATACCATGATGTTCCCAAGCAGAACTGATAACTGATTTGAAAGTTTGAATGTTCTCCAGTTTCTCCATTCTCCAGCTATAAATTAAAAACTCTAAATGAAAACCTGAAAGTTATGTGGAGATAAATTACATTCAGTAATTGGATGGCAAAACACAATAGGTAGGAAATATAAATGCAACTTAAATCATAGTTACATGTCAGAGAAAAAAAGATCCAACCTACAGAAAAATTATAAACCATTTTTCCCCCTTAAAAATACAAATGAACAACAACAAAAGTGTTCAGCTGCTTGTGTTTTTCTGGTGGGTAATAAAATTAAGACACCCTCCCTAATCAATCCTGCAACCAAAGACATTTATTTTCATTGTTGCTTAACAATTTGTTCATGACCTCTGACTTGTGAGAGTGTAATTTTCTTCTTTTTCTGGTCTTCAGTGAAGTTAATAGCCAACTGGGCCATTAGGGACATTTACCAAGAAAGGTAGTAAGTCACGTATACAAAGCAGTCACACTATTACTGTCTAGTGATTTTGTGCCTACTTAAGGTGTTGTCCATCCCACCCCCCTTTACCTTGTTAGTGTCTGGATTTGGAGCCAAGGATTTGAACCTTGGATGTGCCAATTACTCTAACTAAAAGACTTGGGGTAAATCACTTCCCCTAATTGATAATGACACTCATTGCCTCTACTTCACAGGATTACTATAAGGAAAGCATTTTGCAAACCATAAAATTATAAGTAAATATGAATTGATACTGATATCATTACATTTCCATATTAAGTGTATTGACTGGAAATCAAGACATATGAAGATGAGTTGAAAAGAACAGACTTGATGGGGGAGGGGAAGGCAGAATTGTGGATTTCAAGTGTTTGAAGGACTGTTGAGTGGAAGAGAAATTAGAGTTCTTTGCTTGGTAGATTGATAGGCAAAATGACAGAGTTAGCATTGTTGTGAGGTAAAACTCCCTGATATGATGATGATGATGATGATACCATTAGCTTAAATCCTTGGAATTTAAGACCATGTCAACAGATAGACCACATTACCATGAAAGCTCAGTGATCATCATTGCCACATTAGCAGGGATGAGCTTATTAAACAAAAGGCAAGTACTTTTTGATCGAAAAGATGAGGAAGTATAGAATGATGGCTAGAAAGGCAGACCAAGGCAGGTTACCACAGAAGCATGGCCCAGAATAGAATAGATAATAACAACAGCCTGCTTTTACACACAACTTTGCAAGGAAGGAAGTACAAATGTTATTCTCCTCATTTTATAGATGGTGAAACAGAATAAGATAGTTGTCCAATGTCACATGACCTCCAAGGTTCACATCCCTCCTGATTCTGTGTCTAATTTACTTTTGCCCTGCTTATGTCTCCTGGGATATGAACCTAGCTTTCTTGATTGTGAATCCTACCCAGTGCTCACTGCACCATACAACTACGTGGCCAGTGGATCATAGAGAACAACAGGGGCAAAGCAGAGGCAGACTGGAATAAGGTAGCATGCTTTTTTTTTTATTCAGCACATTGCTGCTGATCCCTGTAAGTGCCCAGGTAGAGTCTTTGATGGGCAGCAAAGCAGTTGAGGAAATGTCCTCTATCATCAGCCATGGAGGCCAATCAGTAACTACAAAAATGGTTTCCACCATTAGCCAAAAGCCTAAGCAAAAAATTCAGTTGAAGTAGACCAGTTTCAAATGCCACCATTTCCTATATCCAAATAGTTTCTTTGCTCCTTTCTCATAACAAGAATTTGAGATTTATTAGCACTAATCTCTCTATTATATAGATGACTAAACTGACACCTAAGAGATTTATTACTTTTTCATGCTGAGTAAATTAAAAATAATAATTACTGTGGTCAGGCTTAAATAATAGCTGAGCAATGCAAAAACATTTACAGAATCTGGATTCTAGGAAGGACATTAGGGATCATTTTGTCTAACTCCTGTCTCCTGTAGGAATTCTTTCAACATCATCTTTTAGGTGATAATCTAATTTCTACTTGGATATTTCTAGTGTTAAGAAATTCACTACTTATACATACGACTGCCTATCTCATTGTGAAATAGCTCCCAGTGCTTTGTGCATACTTGGCACTTAATATATGTGTTAGTTTTGTTGTTGAACTGAATCACTGACATAGTTTTCTAATGCAAGAGTTGTTTTCATCAATGAAAAGGGGACAAAGAATCAGTATCATCATGTGAAGTCATGCAAGTTGATTTTGGTATCTGGAAAAAGCCTAGGCAAGTGTCAAGGTATCCATTTTCATTCTCTCAGATGTCTTTGAATTGCATAGAGTGACAGATCAATTTCATGTCTTCCTATACTAAAGTCAGCTGCCCAGGAAAATTGTGAATGCTAGATAGAATCTACTAGAACTTAGGCTTATCACCTGACACTGACATTGTCTTCAACTAAATAAAAAGATGTGCTAGAAACTGAGGCTGGCACTGCCTGAGATATTAGTCAGAGATTGATTTGCCTATCTTTGGCCTAATACACTGGCTTCTAGGAAGCCATTTGTCTGTTCCTCATCAAATGACTGTTTTTAAGGCTCATAACAGTACTAGTTCATCACTATTAAGGGATTAATGGATCAATTTCAAAAAAGTTAACGTAGTTACTAACCAAATACTGTCCTTGGCCTCTTGGCAAATTTCTCATATTCCCTGTGCTACTTCTTGAATTGGGAAGTAGTAGTTTTTTATCTGTTCTACTTGAAAGAGTGCCCTCAAGGTGTTCCCTACACTGATAAAATCACAGGGCCAGACTCCCCTTCACCCCCAAAAATTCATCCTATAAAATTACTTGTTACCACAAAATGAGGGGAAACACTGAGGCTGAGGCCTTAGCCAGTAGCCCTAAAGGAGACACAATCCCCTTGCCCACTTGGATGTTTCCTGCCAGCAGTGGGCAAAAGCAGGAATGTTCAGAAAATAAATGTTTATTGAAAAATAAGGTTTGCAGAGACCATCTAGTTCAAATTAAAACTGACCAAAAACCACCCTTTGCAACATCTGCAATAAATAGCCATTGTACCTCCATTAGAAAACCACTAGCAGTGAGAAGCCTTCTGTTTTCAGAGAAACCCCATTCTGCTCTTGGAGGATTCTAGTTGTCAGGAAGCCCCATCCCCATCTCCCCTCAGCTTTCCATATATATAAGGACCTAATCAGCCTTTTTTGCATCTCCCATCCTTTGCTTCTATTTCTGCATTCAAGGGTCAAGTAGAACAGATCTAATCTCACTTCTTTCTCTATGATGTCCTTTCAAGAACCTGAAGAAAACTAAGCCTTCTCATCTCCAGACCAAGCATCAACAAATCTTTCAATTGACCTTTATATGAGGCAATCTAGTCTAACCATTTTACAGATGAGCAAATTGAAACCCCAAGGGCAAGTGAGTTACCCAGAATCATATTGATAGTAAGGATAATATGGAGGATTTGAAACCAAATCATCAGATTCCAAAATCAGTCTTTATATTTTGTTCCTCTGAATTAGTATTATTTCATATGAAGAGTTGGCTGGCTTATTAGCTGCATTAGTCTCAAGAATTCTTGATTGAATAGTAGATAGCACCTGATCAAATGGAATTTCCCTCTTTTTCCTTGTCTATGGCAATATGATCTATCTAGGTTTCTCTAGGAAAGTAATTTGTGTTTCAGTTTCTTTACTCTAAAATGGAATTAATCTAGACACACATTCCCATTTTTTCCACTGGGATATTCTGGAGGCAATCATACTCACATCTGGACCATGCATTTATGAAATAAAGCACTGAAGACAAGAAATTAGTAGTCATTGACTTATATGGATGCATATTACATCTGTACAATCGTAGATTTGTCTTTTAATTTCTTAAGTGCTAACACCTGCTCTGTAATCTCCTGGTGCCCTAATTCCATCATAGTAATTGATTCCTGAAATTAAAGGTATGATCCTGCCTTGCTTTTTGATTATAGCAGACACAGCAGACCAAAATGCGAAGAGGTTATTATGAGACCAGACTACTCATAACTGCTAAGCTGCCATCAGCACATTGTTCAACATAATTGTGAACCACAGCTTGCTAACTAGATTTCAGTTTTTAATATTAAATATAACACAGAATTTCAATTTGTGTGTGTGTTTTCCTAGTCACCATATTGGATGTGTTTATCTTCTGTGAAAGGTTGTGGATGCCTCTCTTGGCAATGAAACACTTTGCATTGGCTGTTGGAGCATTTGTCTTCAGAAAGTGTTTAGAACTACCCAAATGCTGCCAATTAAAACTCAGCCTTGGCCACTCAGATCTGGAGAATAGTCCCACTTTTAACCTCCTGACAATTAGTTGAACTCCTGCTGACTCCTTTGACTTTAACAAAACAGAGAAAAAAGAAAAAAAATTAATGAAGGAATGAATAAAAGAAAAAAGAAAAGAAAAGCTGAACTAGACAGGTAGTCAGAAAAATATCCACTTCCAGGTTATCTGTTGCATGATTGATAGTAACCTATGTATTTCATTTTTAATAATGAGGCTTGTTAAGGGGAGAAATTTAGGTATGTTAATTTCATTATATTTATTAAAATTGAGAATTGTGCTCTAAGATTCTTGCCATCTAGGATCATAGATTTAGAGCTGGAAGAGACCTTTGGGGTCATCCAACGTAGTCCTATCATTTTACAGATGAGGAAACTGAGGCACCAAGTAGTTAAGTGTCTTGCTCAAGGTCACACAACTGGTAAGTGACTCACTAGGAATTTAATCCTAGGTCCTTTGACTATAAATCTTTTTATAGTCTTTTCTGTGACTCTTTTCTGTGTGCCACATTTGTAACAAATGTTTTAGACCACTCATTCGGTGTCTAGGCACGATCTTGGGAAATAGAGAATATGTAACATAGTGATTTGGCGATCTGACAAACACTTAAGATCAAAGAATTTCAGACCCTAAGTAACTATCCAGTCCATCCCTCTCCTTTTGAAAACTAGGAAACAAAGGTTGAGTGAGGGAAAGTAATCTGGTTGATGTTCCATTCCCATTTTGCTGCAGAGATAGGACTAGCACTCTGGTCTTCTGACTCCCAGTGTGCTCTTTTTTTCCACTACACTCTGCCAACAATAATCTTTATTAAAACCCTCCAGGGTGAAGTGCAAATAAACATTTTGCTTTCTGATGCTGTTCTTTGCTTTGCACATCCTTTATTAGGAAGCCAGATGTTCCTGCTTCTAGGCAGCTGATTCCCTTTGGCAGGCTTATTAGATTTAAAGTCAAAGCTTGGTATCTCCCCAGTTAATGTGCTCTTTTTCTACATTAGTGAACAAATGAAGCCAATCTTTGTCTTTCACGTTGGTTTTTTTAAATCATTTTTACTTTGGTGTTGATTTGGGGTGTAAGGTAGTAGTCCTAGCTGGTGAAAATCTACCCAACAGAAGGGTAGGAAAATGAAAGCCATTGGTTATCACTTTTATAGAACGTTATAAATGGTCACTCGTGTAAGTTCCCAAAAGTTGTGATACTGATATGTTTGCTATTTACAGTGGCTTATGAAATTACTCTTGGGATTAAAATCAGCCCAGCCAATAGTGGTTTCTGCAGGGTTACATTAGGCACTAAAGTAGGAAAGGAATGCTTCAAGTAGACTCAATTTTCCACTCCAGAGGGTCCATAAAATACAGGTTATTGCTAAGTTACCTGCTTAGATGGAAGATTAAAGTTCAAGCTGTCTCTCTTCAAGCTGCTTTCTAGCTCAGGGATACTTAGCAGCAAGGAGAGCTGCGTATGATACTAGAAAGAGCACTGTACCAAAAATCAGAAGGCCTGGATTCTAATACTGGCTCATATGGCTATGAGACATTAGGAAACTCAATTTACTTCTCTAAACTTCAATTTCCTATTCTATAAAAATGAGAAAGCTAAGATAAGAATTCAGGATCTCAGATTGTGAATCCAGCACCTTTATTTTTTTTTTAAAACATTCTTTCTACTACACAGTAATATCTTTCTGCTACCTACTTCACAAGATTTTTAGCAGTAATAGTAATAGCAGCTAGCAATTATAGAGCTCCTTAATGTTTACAAAGAACTTTGCAAATATTATTTTATTTTATTCTTGCAACAACCCTGTGGCTTCGGTGCTATAAATATTCCCATTTTACAGATGAGGAAACTGAGGCAAACAGAGGTTTACATGACTTGCCTAGGGTCACACAACTAGTAAGTATCTCAAACTAGATTTCAATTAATCCCTCTCCATTGTACCACATGACTGTCTCTCTTTGTTAGTAAAACACTTTCTAAACCTTAGAACACTATATAAACATGTCATTAATATCTCTTTATTAAAAAGTCATATTAGTGAAATTGATGCCATATAAGGGTTCAAAATGAAAAGGGTGGGAAATAACTGATGGAAAGACAAACAAGACGATGTATTTTATAGGAATTTTAAAATGAAATAAGGAAATAAAAACAAAATATATTTGAGCAGCTTCAAAGTATGATATGCATAATGCATTATGGTTCACAATGTAATTTATGTACATTATTTTAATTGATCCTGACAACATCCTTCTGAGAATTTCTGGTCCAGTGATTAAACTATATGTCTGTTGTCTAAATACCATACTAGCCAAGGTCAGAGAGGTTTTTCACCAGGTTGCCCATAAAATGATAAATTTTGGGATCCAATAGTTCTCGACAATCAGCTACAAAACCATAGAAGAATTGTTATCTTTGCAAGTGGAGGACGTGAACAGATCTTGAAGTATTGAAATATGCTAGGTGCTGAAAATGCTTAATTCAAAATACAAATAAATATGTTAGTATCTTCATTTTTCTATAAGATTTGGTCTTTAGGATCAGTCATATGTCAGTAATCTCTATGTCTTCATTGTGAGACTTTTCTCAACCAAAGAAGATTATAGCCTGAAATAAGCCTTAGTGAATTGCCCGAGGCTCAAAAAAAAAAAAAAAATCACATGATTTGGCCGTAATCACCCAGTTAAGTACCAGAATGGAGATTTGAACCCAGATATTTTCAGCTAAGTATCATATGCACTATGGCAGCCTATTTCTTATTTCTACAAGAATCAGTCATACAGCACCCCATTTTTTTTCTTTTATGATTTTCAGGCAAACATTCAATGACTTGTTGTCAACACATACCAACCCCTTGCTCCACTCAAATAATCCTCTCAAAATTTTCATATGTCAAAAAATGAGGTATTTTTAAATAAAACCTCCAACTGCATGATTTCCCCACTGGCTTAAAAGCCCAGCAGGATGGTGAAACTAATGGTAAGAGGGAGCTTTAGCTTTTATTGCATTTTTGGAAGTAATAGGATTTTTATATTGGGTTGTTTTTCTTGCTGCTTTTATCATAGTTTGGTTTCTTTTGGGATGTTTCAGCAAGTTTGTATGTTATATTATTTTTTAATGGAATGATAAATTAAATATCTGAGTCATCCTAATAAGGAGGATTAGTGATGAATTTAGACCTTGGAGTTTTGTGATTGGTTTGATCAATGTCATTCAAAGTTCAAATCCTCAGATTATTAACTTGAACTTGATATCCATTTCCATGACAAATGTGAAATTATTTATATAAAAATTAAGTTATTGTGATTAAATTCATTCTACCTATTAGATATGTTCCTTAAAAGTTGGGATAAATCAAATTTGTGACTCTAAATGACCAAAAATCACTAATCTTGACTTTCAATGCCATATGGCAAACATGTCACTTCCAGCTCTAAATTAGTATCTATTTTCAAGCAACTTAAACATTTTTCCATACTACTTTCACTCATAAAAACTTTCTTCAAAAATAGTAATAAATCATTTTTATAACATTTCAAAATTCATAACATACTTTCTTGAAAATAACTCTCTGAGATAAGTAATAGAAAGACCATGATATAGTAAAAAGAGCCCTGAATTTAGAGTACAGGCATTTGCCACTTATTAGCTATGTGCTTTTGGGCAAGGCTATTGACCTCTACGGCTTCTAAATCTGTTAAATGAAGGAATTTGGATTAGAAGGTCTCTGAAGTTCCTTCCAATATTTCTAGCTCCTATGATCCTAACACTAGATAATTTTTTTTCATATCCCATTTACCTCCAAATCTATATGCCTAAAGAGCACCATCCCAAGTACTGGCAACTCTTTGTAATCCAACAAATATTATTATGCTTTTATTCAGATGAGGAAACTGAGGCTCAGAAACTTGTCCAAGGTCATACATCTAGTAAGGCTCAGAGATTTGAACCAGTCTCCTATTTCCTTCTTTCCACTGGGTAACATACATAAAGACAGGGTATCCCAAATATATGTGAATGTGCTCATTCATACATATAAGTTTTATAGGAATTAACCAAGCATGCGTTTCTCTTATATCTAGTCTTCCTTATTGATTTTGTATCTATTAGTCTCTCAGTGCTCTTAAAAAAAAAAAAAAACTTTTTAAGGCTGTATATTAAAAAAAAGTCCTTGACCTGCTTTGGTAGGAGTTTCCTTATCTAGGAATTGACTACCCCCATGAAATCACAAGTCCAGCCACTATCCTAGTCCAAATCCATGTATTCTACTAGAATTCAAGTACTAGGAAAAACCATTATTGAGGTCTTCAAAGAGAATGTAGAGAAATGCATTCATAAACCAGAGGATTTTGTGCTACAGAGATAAGAAATGCTTTCCCCTTGCTAGAGCAAATTTGGTGCACCTGAGCAGGACATGCTTAAAACTCTTCTAAACCATAGTTAAAAGTAATCAAAGACAGGCTTTTTTTTCTTCAGGAGATAATCCAGGCTATGAGAATTAGCAAAATAAACTTTTGATGCATCCAACCTGAGCTAGTACTTGTCTGTCTGAATTAGACCTATGTCATAAGTCAGGGTATGGATACAACAGGTGGAAAATAGCTGGGAAATAGTAAAGTCAGAGTGAAAGACTGGTGTGATAGAAATAACAGAAAACATATAGTCAGAAGATCTGGACTTAAAATCACACTGTGACATTTCAATCATATAATCTATCAGAGCCTCAGTTTCCTCATCTGTAAAATCAGGGTGATGATATGTGTGCTTTTTCCCTCACAATGTTCTTGTAAGGAAGGTATTTTTATTATTATAGGGACAAGTGATTGTCATTATTCTACCACTACAAAGGCCTATTGATTTTAGTAGTTTCTTCACCAACACAAATCACAATTCCTCTATACCTTAGTGTATGATACTTCTGTACCTTAGTAGATGATTTCATGACTTGCCATGACCTGTCCTCCCAAAATGAATCATTTGGTGGTCACCTTTCTGGTAATAGGAGGCCTGAACTTGACTGACAAATCCTTATAGAAAAATAAAGTCATTTGCTCCATTCAGTTGGGTAGGAACCATCAGGATTTGTGTGTCTTTCAAGAATTCAGGAGAATATCAATGTTGCTCTAATGAAACAAACTTGAGCGTATTTTTTTTTCTTTCAAGTACAGAACCTACTTCCTATACAGTGTTCAATTTGAATTAATTCTTCTTCAAATTCTGTGCTATAGTATTGCTCTTGATCAACCCATTAAATTAAATTAAAATCATGATTGTCCTATGTAGCCAATCAAAACTGCAAATAATTCAAAAAAATGTTCAGAAGGAATTATTAATTTTAATGAGTATTTGATGGATGGAGCATTAATAGAAAGGACTAAAATCAATGATATCACCATCAAAAAAAAAATGATCGAAGGCCAAACATCAGTAACCACATGTCATCACTTAGGGATGGTCATTTCCTCTCCTAGTAATACTGCCCGCACAAAGGAAGTGTGCACAGCTAAGAGTAAGTGACAGGAAGCTGCAGGGGAGGAGCTCACTCAAGTATAGAAATATATGTCGGACCACTAAAAAAAAACAAGTTGCTCATTATCTTGGATTCTGTGATGAATTGAATCACTCTGTTCTCCCTACATCAGACTGTTCCCTATGATCCCTGGCTCTTCATGACCAGCTTGATCTTTTATCCTTCTTTGAATGGGTTACTCCCAGCTATAACTCTTCCTTGTTCTCTGTCTTAAGAAGTCTCCGTTATCCCCACACAGAAAACCCAACATGAGTCTATGTCTGGTCTCATCTTTGCCCTTGCCCTTAGAGAACACTAGAATAGTTTTTGTGGAAAAAGGGAGAAAGAGAGAGACAGAGACAGAGACAGAGAGAGAGATCCATGGATTTATATAACCTATACAAAATGTATTAGCATATAATATTTCATATGATATTTTATTAATTAAAAAAACTTTCTCTGAAGCACCATGCTATTTTAGCACTAAAAGCAGTATGTCATACATAATTGTTGTTCAGTCTATGACCAATGAAATGTCCAGTTTATTTTGGACAATTACACCAGAGAGGTTTTGTAAAAGACATTGCTGCCTTCAAGATGGCTGCCTCAAGTGGCTTAGGATATATCTTAAATATCCCTATCTTTCCCTAGTGATTCACTGAAGTTTAGATCTATCAGCCATTCATTTATTTTTTAAATAGTCTTTTCAGTCTTTGAATTTTCTTTGTGACCAGAATTGGGAGAGTTCTGGATACCATGCCGTCTAAGTATCTGTTGAAAGAAACTAGCAGTTCTTAGTCTGGATAAGAGAGCATTCGGGGAGATAGGATCATTTTCTGTATATGTTTATAGGGCTTTCATGTTAAGGATAGGATTATCTTCCTTCTGCTTGACCTAAGAAGGAAGAACAGAAAGCTAAATTTAGGCTCCATATCAGGAAAAACATTCCTTGTGAATTAGAACTATCCAAAGGTAGAATAGGCTATTATGAAAAGTCATAGGTTCCCCATCACTGGAGGATTCCAAGCAATAGCTGAGTGAGCAACTTTGGTGTATTTTGCAGAGGATCTTCTTGTTCAGACATGGTTTCTTTTCCACTGAGATGCTATGATTCTAGCTAAAATGTTTCATTTCTTCACCACCTGCTTTGTAATTATTATCATGCCATGAACTGTTTCATATAAATGCATTTTCCCCATATCTGAAATTCTCCCCTTGAGGCACTGAAATTTCTTCATATTTTAAAACTATTTTTTAACTTCTAGAAAACATTGTAAAACATCTCATGCTCTGCTGCTTCCATCAGCAATACACTGAACACAATTTCAACTTTATTTTAATGACTCGGCGTTAAAATTCTAGGCATCAAACATTGAATTGCACCACGCTGTTTAAATGTTGTAATGTTAGAGATGACTGAGATGTGAAGAATGGTTTGTCAAACACCAAAGGTCCCTAAACTGCTTAGCTTTAAATGTGTGTGTGTGTCCTTGTTTTTGTTTGCTAATTTTTTTTATCAAGGTGTCAGGGACTATTCCTTGTTGTTATTTGTATTCCTACCTCTAGTAGCTCCTCTTCTTTCTTTATTGCTGATTCTAATGTGTTGTGAACTGGGAAATGAGCATGATAGTAATAACAACAATAACAATAATAACACATTTTGGTAGTGTTTTTTGCAATTGATAATGGGATTTTCTCACAAAAACCCTGTGAGACAGATAAGTGTGATATTATTATACCCATTTTACAGATGAGAAAGCAGACCAACAGAAATAAAATGCCTTGCTCCAGTTAGTGAATGAACATTTACTAATTGTTTACTATGTACCAGGCAATGTGCTAAGCAGAAAAGTGAAGCCAAGGTCCCTGCCCTTAAGGAGCTCACATGCTAATGGGAGACTCAACATGTAAATAACTAGCTACATACAAGACACATACAGAGTAAATCTATGAGGGAAGACACTGTGGGAGAGTGGAGAGAATAAGAAGTGGGAAAGCCCTCTTGCCAAAAATTTGCAGTTTGAGTTGAGACTTTTAGGAAGAGCATTCCAGGCATGGAGGACAATCTGCTCAAAGACACAGAGTCTAGAGATGGAGTATCATGTGTGAAGAACAAGTAGGCCAATGTAGCTGGATCTTAGAATTCATGGAGGAGAGTGAAGTACAAAAAGATGAGAAAATAGAGAGGAAACATTGTGTTTTTGAATGTCAAAAATTGCTTCTTGGGGTTTGATATTTGCTCCTAACAATAATAGGGAACTATTGGAGATTAATGAGAAGAGAGGATGAGAGGTGATACGTGTTAAGGAATGTTAAGGGGTCCCCTGAATTTGTCTTTTTGAGTTGCCATATTTCCAAAACACTGGGCCAGAATATTCAGGAGGCCTTGAATGTGTCAAGGATGAAGTCTTCCAAGCTGACATAATTTGTTGTATGCATCCCATACTGGACTCATTGTGTGTCCTTTGGAGTCAAGACACGCACCAGTCAGTCTGCACTAGCCTGAGAAACTGCTTGGGTGGACTCCTGTAGATAAGCAGACCATTGTATCTTCATGGTCTTAGCAGTTCCCAAGGGAAAACAATGCTGCTTTTGCCATCACCTTGCTCCTCCCCTTCAGGAGGGTTTTATCCTTTTCCCACCATTACTGCACCTTTCCTCTTCTCATGCCACGTCCTTTTAGGTAGAAATTTTGTGTTTCCTCCTCCTTCTTTGTTGTAGTATTATAAATATGCAAACTTCTGTATGGATTGTAAACTCTTTGGACTCCACATGAACATTCATTCCTCTTCTAATAAATGTAGTTTTCACTTAAGTTTTGTGAAATTGTTATTGCCTGTTGACATATGGTCAGACCTGATAGCAGAACAGTAGAGGACAGACTGGAGTGTGGAGACACATGAGGCATGGAGACCAACTAGAAGGTTACACAGTTTGTGCTCATCAGAGGTAGGATATGAACTAAAAAAAATTGGGCTCCTAATGTAGAATTCCTTCTATTTGTAATTGTGTGTGAAGGCTCTGATTTAGAGCCTCTGCTATAGAAAAAAATGCTTAAGCTTTAATGTATGGATTTTTTCTTAGTTTTGAAAAGAACATTAAACTGGAAATCAGAAAACTTTGGTTCTAGGTCTATATCTGCTGTTAACTCACTATATACATATGGGTAGTCACTTAGCCTCAGTTTCTTTATCTCTGAAATAAGTGAGTTAGCCTAGGTGATTTTTAGCCTTATATTCTATGATCCTGTTTTGCAGCTCAGAAGGAACATTGAGGTCTTCCTTCAACTTTCTGGTTCTATAATGTATTACAAGTGTTTGAAGTTCCTTAAAGTCTGACCTTCAAGAGCCTCTGAAATTGTAATCAGCATCCCTGGATTCAAGTAATAACAACACTTCCACTTACGATTCTGTATGTGTATGTGTGTATATATGTCTGTCTTAGTTTCCCCATATGTAAAAGAATAGAATTTGATTGGATGACATATGAGGTCTTCTTCACTTATAAATTCTGAAACTCTGTAAAACTGAAATGTAAAAAGAAGTCCTTCAAACTTCAAGGGAAAATCCTTTGTTCTAATATTTTCATATTTGTTGAATAGGTCTGGTTTTACTGTGTCCATATCCATTATTTCCCTCCTTTCCACAATGAAGACAGTAAATTATGGTGGAAATGATGCTGAACTTGGAATCCTCAGGTCTTGATCATATCGCATTTTAGCATTTGCCTTTCCTGACTTGGTAATAATCTACCATAATTTTGTAAACTGCCCCCAAATACTAATGATTTCGTCACCTTCAGAACCTCTGAGTTTGGTAATTCCCTCCATTACAACAGATTCAAATCTCTCTGTGATTTAAGAGATAAGTCCTAGGAAGTTGCTTGAAGCATGTAGAGTTCATAACCTGACCAGGTCTCACAGTTATCGTGTCAGAGGCATATGTGACACTAAGTTTTCCTGATTCCAAGCACAGGACTCTGTCCACTTTGATATAGTGCCTTTTAAGTCTCTATCCTTTTGTGTGTGTGTGTGTGTGTGTGTGTGTGTGTGTGTGTGGATTTAGTCTGGACCTAACTTTATTGATTTCTTTGAGGAAACTCCTACTACCAATGTAGAAAGGCAAATGTTTGGCAACTTATAGTCTTAGAGAATTGTCCATGGCAAGACTTTTTAACCTGGATTCTACGGAAAAGGCCTATTAATAGATTATAGAGTAACCCTGAACTTGTATAAGAAAAAAAAAATCTTACTAACCTTTAAGTGAAATTTGTCATATCCCTTAAAAATAAATTGTAAAATGCATTTTTTTTCTGAGAAAGAGTCCATAGGTTTCACTAAACTATCAAAAGGGTCCATGACACAAAAAAGATTAAGAAACTCTGGACTAGGGTCACTGAAAAGATACATGACTTGTCCATTGCTTCATAGCCTGTTTGTGTCAGGCCGGACTTGAACCCAGATGATCATGATTTCAAAGCCACGTTACACTGTGCCATCCTACTGTCTGTCTACTGATTTGCCTATCTGCCTATCCATTTCTCTAACTATGCAAACACACGTGTACATACATAAATAAATATATACACACATACATAGATAATAGAGCATCTAAAATATAACTTTAAAAGAGTACAAAAAAATACATACAAAGAAACTATTTGAGAGAGAGAGAGAATCTTTTTTTTTCTTTTAGCGTACGTAATCACAGAGAGCTAGATGGGGTCTGAGAGGTCACCTAATCTAATAATAAGAATGTAGATTCTTATATGCAAGTTTTGCCTTTTCCCCTAATCATTTTGGCTGCATTTTCTGCAGCCCTTTTCAGCTATATTTTTCAATGTTCTGCCTGGATGATAAATGGTAAATTAAAACCCAGACTACTTGGGGCCATCGAGCCCCTGCAGAAGTAACATGGTTAGAGCTGATAACCTGAATTCCAATAAAGTTATTATGATCTGAAGCCTGAGAGTATGTGAATAAGTTACTTCTATACATAAATAAGTCCACGTAAATCCATTCACAAGTGCTCTGAAGAAAAGGTCCGGTAGCCCACTCCTATGGAGAAGGAAATGGCAAACCACTCCAGCATCTTTGCTATGAAAAGGGACATGAAGAGTGGGACATGACTGAAAAATGACTGACCAAGGACAACAAAGCCCAACCCCAAGGCATTGCCCTTTAGAGGTGATTGGATTGAATAAGGAAAATAGCAAAGCAATTTATGTTCCCTTGGACTGTAAATTATGTCAATGTTATTTACAGTAACAATAATGGACCAATAATGATAGAATTGAATATTCTAGTGCATCCTATCTTCAGTGTTCTATAGATAAAAAATATTATAATGTATTATAAAATTCTGAGGTGATATGATGTAGTAGGAAGTGCATTAGAAATAAAGTCAGCAAGACATATGTTCAAGTCCCAGTTTTGATAATAAATAAGCATTTATTAAGCATAGACACCATCTACATAAGTCCTTCCCTGATGCTTCCAGTTTTTTATTACTCTTTCCCTCCTGAAACTGTCTTGTATTCCTTTGTATTTACTTACTTGAGCACATGTTGTATCTCCTGCAAAAGAATGTAAGCTCCATGAGGGCTGGGAATATTCCATTTTTATCTTTATATCCCCAGAACTTAGGATAGTGACTTACATACATCATAGATCCTTTAAAAATGTGTGCTAAATTGAATTGTTAAGAAAAGAGATTTTCACCTTTAAAGCATTCTTCAGAAATGCATCATGTATAGTTATGTGTATTTGTGAATATATATAACATAAAATATTATATATCATACATATATGTATACACCTGGATATATATCATACATATATGCACATACTTGGACAAAAATAGCACAGTCCTGCCCTAACTAATCTAACATTCTATTGAAGAAGATAAAACATGTACATATATGTGTATATATTGTACATATGAATATGTGTGTATATGTATGTATGTGTATATGTATATCACATAACCCCATATATATATACTCCCCACTGTAAACATGGTTAGGGCCAGGGAAACTGATGCAACTTTTCAGGGGCCATAAGTTTGAGGACTGTCTTGGAATCAATAGATAGAATTATCATTTTATTTCCGTGGGTTATACACACTCAATGTGGAACTAATTATTCATCTACCCACCTTGTGCAACTAAAGATAGCAGCCCAGGGTGGGTAGATGGGTGAGTGGCTGTGTGCGGGAGGAATCATGAGGAAATCTTGTAGGTCCAAAGGTGAGTTTTTTTTTTTAAATGAAACATGTTAAAGTGTATAAAGGATTATTTATAGGTCCAGGCTTAAGGCTCAGCTACTTATTCTATTCTCAACCTCTTTGGAAACCAATGTATTTTATGATAAGTATTTGAGGATTATAACAAGAAGGAGAAGGCACCTCTTAGGTCAAATTTCTAGGCCTAGAAGTTCTGATTGTTCACCCTGACCCTCAGAGATCCACTTACCCACCATCCCTTGAAAGGCTTTCAATCACTGGCAGCCTCCCTTCTCCCCTACCTGATAATAATAATAATACTATAGCAATAATGACGATGATGTTCAATTTGCCTAATATCTCATTCTTCTTCTTTATGCTTTCCCACGCACAATATAGCATGACCTTGCAATAACTCTATGTGGTAGACCAGGTCTCACTGGTCCCGGTCAGATGAGGAAGATGAGGCACAGAAAATTTAAATAATTTCATAATAGAGGCAAGAGAAGAATCCAAGACAGCTCCAGTCCAATACAACAAATATTTACTAAGCACCTGCTAAATATTGTACTAGATCCTACCTGTACTCTGTTGCAAAAGCCAGGACTTAGAACCACTGTTCAAACTACTTTGAATAGCTTTTCAGTGGACCCTAGTGATAAAATCTCAAAAGGGAAAACAAAAAACAAAAAGCAAGTTAGGCCAGAAATGGAAAAGTAGAGAATGCAAGATTTATAAGTTTGAATATTATATGGGAAAGTTTTGGGGAAAAATAACTTTTAAAGAGTTTAAAGATGTAAACAAATAATATAAATCAAATTGACTCAGCTCTTCAGTGCAGTAAATCATTTTAAATTCAATGAGACTTAAATGTTCTGACATTAAGTCATCTCTTCATAATGCAAAATTAATTCATTTTTCAAAGAGGGGACAACCTGCATTAAGAATTTGGCCTGCCCAACTGATACCCATTATTGCTAATGAGATGTTCAGAGTAGTTACTCTTCAAAAGCTTTTATGATTATAGGGGCAGTCCTGTGTTGGGTATATAGTGCTCAGACCTGAGAAGTAACCTGTCCCAACCCTTTATATAAAGTTTAAAGAAGAGCAGTACTGTGCACGACATGACTTGACCTGTTTGTTACAGCTTTGTTGCAATGAAATTTTGCTGCATTCTTTAAAGCATTGTGATTTAAAATAAATATACCCATTTATAAAATTCAATCCCCCAGTTCTCCTGGCAGTTTAATTTCCATTTCTAACACACAGTTTTATGGTGACACAAGAAAATGACTTTATGTAGTAGCTTTAAACCCAAGGGATGAAGGGAGGAAAAAAATCACCTACATATCTGAAGAAAAGGAATTATGTTGGAGGGCTGATAGATTAAAATGCTGAAATTCCAGTTTATCTCAGAAATCAGATCTGTTGTCTGAATCACCAGGGTGAGGTAAAATAGTACTGAAGGTACACTGAGCTAGGAGGCATCAGAAGATTGATGTTTAGGCCTAGCTCTGCCATTAACAAGCTGTGTGACTTTAGGCAAGTCACTTCAACTATGAAACAAGGGGTGTGGAGTAGTTGTTTTCTAATACTTTCAGTTCTAGAATTCTATTTTCTCAGTAATTATTGTCTGGGACCTGCTGTACTCTGTAAGGAAACCCTGAAGGATGGTAGTCTAGTTTTCCAATTAACAATAGCTAACTAGCATGGCCTTTTTGAAGGAGTATAAGGAGTTGTGGAGGTAGGAGAGAGTTTTAACTACTTATATGTTTATTTGATTTGTAACCTACTACAGTACTACTACTACTACAATGTAGGTTATTACATTTGTTTTATATCTGGGGGGGGGAAGCAAAACGACTAAGGTAACCCTGTCAGTTCTCAAATATCAAGGCTAAAGGAAGGGAGAAGTGACTTAGCTCATTTGAATGCAGATGTCTGATATTTGGAAAATTAACAACACATCAAGCCAAAAAAAAAAAGTAGGTTATAAAGATTCTCAAAGAGCCAAAAGACTTATCAACTTCATTCTTCTGTCCCTATGTTCATTCCAACAACCATGTCCTTCTCTCCTTCCCTCCCTTCCCTCTTCTTTTTTCTACCCTTTCCTCCTTATTCCCTTCTTCCCTCCTTCTATCTTTCCCTCCTTCCTTCCCTTCCTCCCTCCTTCCCTCCTTCCTTATTTCCTTTTTTCCTTCAAACATCTATCAAGTGCCTACTGGGTAGGATTATACTATCACAGGCACTGAATATACATGCTAGGATTGGAAATGGATAGCATTATCTTATAGATTTATATACTGCATCTTAAGGTTCAGCCTTCCCTTCCTTTATCTTTCTCCAAAATCTGGCTATCAGACTGACCCACCCGATCAAATAGGAGTGGGTAAAAAACTAATTCAGTTGCTTAAAAAGTAAGTAGTACAGGAATGCTGAGCCTCAGTTTAGAATCACAGCAGGTAAGAGAAATGAGATAAGAAAAGGTATAAACTACCTATAGCACAATGTGGAAATTTGTTTTGCTTGGCTATGCACAATTGCTCAAAGAATTTTGTTTTCTTTTTCTTCATTTTTAATGGGGGGGCTAGATCTTTGTTAAATGGAAAAAAAAATTAAATTACAATTAAAAAAAAAAAAAACATGGTACTTGACTTTAACCAAAAGATTAAGAAGCAATATCATTTGCCATGGAAAAGTCATGTGAAGATAATTCCCAAAATGTACATTTCAATATAGTGGTTAATGGAAAGTTCATTATATAAAGATAAGTAGCCCCAGTTGTATACATAGTAGCTTTCCAACAGAGTTTTTATTGGGGAATCAGAGAGGAATTTTAGTGATGGGATTGGTGTTAGTTTAATTTTGGTGATTTCATGTATACTATTAGGTGCTATCATTCTCCTGAAATGGAAACAGTCCTTTATCAGGCAAAAATCATTATAGCAGTACATTGCAGTAAGCCAGAAGAACACACAACCCCAGGGCAGAAAATGCCTCAAGTTTAGTTCTGTTTAAATATTACCAGTGATGATTGGCCTATCATGCAATTCTACCCAATTATGCTTACCCTCAAGGCAGTCTGGGCACTAAGCCTTTTGTCATGCAGACAATGTGTCTGCAAAGTCTGGCTCTGCTCCATGAAGAAACTATATTTACTTGTTATTTGGTTTGGGTTCTATGTTGTACTGAGATGAGGAAGTCAATTTGTTGATTTGTTTTTCCCTGGTGTAAGGGTACTTACATGGGTCTAGGAGAGGTCACTCTATGATTTAAAGACATTTTAGAAAATCAAATTTAAAATTCTGTTTTGTTCTTCCCTTATGAGCATAGCTAAGGCCCAAGGTGACTTTGTAGGAATGGGACCTTTAACAGAAGTATTATAATAATAGCTTACATTTGTATAGCACTTTACAATTATAGAGGGCTTTGCATGTATTACCTTACTTGATCCTCATAATCGCCCCGTGAAGTAGGGAGTACAAGTCATCTTATCCTAATTTTGCTGAGACTCTGAGAGACTCTGAGAGAAAGAGATTAAGTGTTTCAGGATCAGAATATCACAAGATGACAGAAGTTAGAACTGAAGGTCCATAGAGATCATGTTGGTCTAATCACCTTATTTTAAACATGAGTAGACTGAGGCCCAGAGAAGCAAGTAATTTGCCCAAGATCACATGGATAGTGAGTGGCATTTGAGCCCAGGTCTTCTCATTCTAAGTGTTCATCTCTCTGTGCCTCATTAACCTTTGAGCAATAGAATTCTGAAGAAATATCAGCCGCCATCTTGCATTTATTCTGTGTCATAGAAAACATGTCTACTAGAATGTTCAGCCATTAGGAAATTAAGCTGAGCAGAGAAAAGAGAGAAGAAAACATGTTGAGATTGTAAAGCTTCTCAGCCACCTGAGCTGGTCCCTAGATTGGCTTTTCCAGCCAATTCTTTACTCTAGCCTGTCACCTAATCCCTAGCTTTCTTCTTTCCCATCATCACCCTCCATCTAAAATTCTATTCTTGACCTTTATATCCTTTCATTTTCTCTCTCATATCCCACTATCTCTCTGTCATTCCCTTGCTGGCTCCTCTTACCTCTACCCTTCCCTCTGACAAATATTTTTTAAGATGAATTTTTATCTTTTCTTTTAATGTTTCCCCCATTCTCATTCAATGGAGAAACAGACTTCAGCATGAGAGAGGGTTTTTCTTCAGCAATTTTGGTGTTGCTTCCTTTTGTAAACTCTTAGAACTATGAAATAGAAAGTTTGAAGGGGCACGGAGTAGTAAAAAACGTCATTGGTCTGTGTTAAGAGACCTGGATTCTAGTCTTAGATTTCAGGCTAGTCTTTAAATTCCCTAGGCATCAGTTTCTTTCTCTGTAAAATAATACTTTAAATTCCTTTCCAGTTCTAAAATTCTATCATCAGATGCATTAGCTTCCATTAAGTGCTAAAGCTGAGAATGAACATTAATGGCTAAGTGTCGAGATGTCGGCATGGAAATGGGTCTGCAACTTAAAATCTTAGGTAGCTGCCTAGGACTTTGAGAGATTATATGGATTGTACATGTCAGAAACAAGACCTTGAACTAGGCCTGTAGTTGTTTGACATCTTCCAGACTCTGAAATCAACCTTCTATCCCCTGTGCCACATGGTGTTTCAGCTTCTAGAACAAATAAAAGAAATACTAAGTAAAATTGGGCCTGTTTTAGGACCCCCAATTCTGAAAAATGAAGAAATAAATTTCTTGCCAGTGAAAGACTGTTTGCTTGCTTGAGAAGTTGATGTGTTCCCAGAGTTTCACTCAATTTCGAGTTTGATCTTGGTTCAGATCATGAGATGAGCATTTATATGCACCGAATTTTTTTGGTGACCCCCTTCTGGTTTCCTTCTACAGACAGTGTCGAAGATGAAATGGAAATGGCCACTGTGCGGCATCGGCCAGAAGCTCTTGAACTGCTGGAAGCCCAGAGCAAATTCACCAAGAAGGAACTTCAGATCCTCTACCGAGGATTCAAGAATGTGAGTACTTTGATTCTGACCTTGGTCTAGCAAATCTAGGGGACATCCTTAAGAAGTGGGAAGTCAAAAATGAGGAACAAAAAACTTAAAGTGAATCATATCAAACTGGAGGCCAGACTGATATGGTCAAATGAGATGCTTTCTTGCCAAGTAGGGACATTGTCCATTGTGAAGTTGAATTTCACTCTGTGGTGATCATTATCATTAAACATTGTCCAGTGGCTCAATATTTCCACTCATGAAACTCCTATTTAATTTTTTTCTGGGGGCTATTTTGTTCAACCGAAGTGTCATCATCATATCCAGCCCATTATTGGTGATTATTTGGCAGCCCTAGTCTGGGCCCAAAGGATGAAGTCTTTAGGGGGAAAAAAGGATTGAAGAGTATGTTTTGTAACTTTAGAAAGGGTTAATACAAATATGCGTGTGTACATGGAGATTTTTTGGTTCATTAGACCATAGTGTTGATACCACTGAGCTCAGAGGCAGAATTCTCCATACAATTGATTATGTTCTATGTGGCTTTGCATTACCAGGCATTTTCTGTTCAAAGGGACTCAGAAGAAAGTAACTGAGAAAGGGAAGAACCATGGGTTTTAGAAGGTGGCAGAAGGAAAGGGAAATCCAGTGATTTTTCTAATTTTGATGTTTCAATATGGACATTTCCAGGAAAGGACAGGAAAAAAAGAGAGAGAGAGATGTGTCTAAAGCAGAAGTACTTATCTGCAAGAGAGGTTAGGCCCAAAAATGCAGAGTTTTTTTGGATTACCACACAATCTGTTATGTGCCAAGATCTATGCTAGGAGATGTCCACTGCTCTCGGAGGGTTTACAGTCTATTTTGAAAGATGAAATCATCTGTTACTCTGAGAAAGTCCAGACCAGAGGTTTAACTGATGATGGGTCAGTAGCATTATCTTACTAAATAGAGAAATATGTATATATACACACACATTCCATTGGTATCCCTGCAATGTCCTGATAAGGAAAATAAGATGAAGACTCTCCAGAATGTGGGGTGAACTCCTTATGGCAGATTTATGGGAAATTATGAGTTAAAGGCAGATAAGTAGTGCAATATAGATAGAACACTGGATTTGAAGTGAAAATGACTTTATTTCAATCCTACCTCAGACATTTACTAGCTATACTGGGTATGACACTTAATTTCTTTCAGGCACAATTTCCTCATCTGTAAAATAAAAATTGTGCAGATGAAATGAGACAATATTTAAGCATTTGGCAAACTTTAAATTGTGACATAAATGTTAGTTATTATTATTAGATTCATACACGGTTTTTCTTTTTGTTGTTGTTGAGTTGTTTCAGTTATATCTGACTTCTTGTGACTCTATTTGGGGTTTTCTTGGCAAAGATATTGAAATGGTTTGCCATTTCTTCAGCTCACTTTACAGATGAGGAAACTGAGACAAACAGGGTTAAGTGACTTAGGGTCACATAGCTGATAAGTGTCTGAGGCTGGATTTCAACTCAGGTATTCCTGACTCCAGGCCTGGAACTCAGTCCAGTGCACCACCTAGCTGCATTCAAACAGGATAGGCCAGCACAGATGGATAATGATCTACATGAAAAGACTCCTCTCATTGATGAGGTCACAGATCCATTGAAGTCTATGTACCTCATATATACATATACATACACACACACACACACGCACACATATATACACATACATATATATGTATATGTATGTATGTATCTATAAAAACACATGTATTCACAAAGCATTCTGCCATCATAGAGAATTCCCTCAACTAGTGTAGATTTTGGCTGTCTGTGATCTGATGGATACGTCCTAGGGAGTTGCTCAAAGTTTTTAGAGGTTAAATGACTTGCCCAGCATCACTTAGCCAGCAAGTTTTCAACAGCAAGATTTGAACCTATATCTTCCTGCCTGTAAAACTGCTGCTCAATCAGTCAACCTTTATTAAGTATCTACTATGTGCCAGGCAGTGTGCATGTCACTCTATCCAGTTCACCTTTACATATAAGTGAAGATAGATTGATATGGGTATATGCATTTTATATAGTTCAATACTCTCAATCTCTTCTCCTTCTATATATACTATTTCATTTTGTGATCTCATCAGCTCCCACAGTTTCAAACTATTATCTGTATGCAGATGATGCTTTGTGCAGCCCTAACATTTCTCTTGACCTCTAGTCTCACATCTTCAACTGCCTATTGAACATTTTGAACTGAATAGCCCATAGATACAGTAAATTCACTTCTAAACATGAATTCATTATCTTCTCCCCTCCTCCAAACCTTTGTCTCTTCCCAGCTTCCCTATTACTTACCATTATCCTCCCAAACCCTCACAACCTAGGCTCACAACCTAGGTGTCATCACTTTCTCACCACCAGCCCCTACCCAATCATCGCAAAAGCCCATTGTTTCTCCCTTCACAACATCTCTCATATATGTCCCTTTCTCTCCTCTGACACTGGCCATCAGCCTGGTGTAGTCCCTGACAACCTCAGAGCTAGACTACTGCAGTAACCTGCTGATTGGTCTCCCTGTACCAGTCTCTACCCACTCCAGTCCAAGCTCCATTCAGCAACCAAAGTGATCTTCCTAAAGGTTAAATTTGATCATGTCACCCGCCTATTCAATCAATTCCTGTGGCTCCCTATTGCCTCCAGGATCAAATATAAAATATAAAAAAAAAAGTTAGTCTTATAAAGTCCTCTATAATCTAGCTCCTTTCTACCTTTCCAGTCTTCTTATTCTTTATACCATTCCCCTCACATTCTTTGTGATCTAGTGACACCAGCATGGTTGTTATTCATCAAACAAGACACTCGGGCTCCAAGTATTTTCACTTGCTGTCTCCACCTCCCGGCTTCCTGCAGTTCTCAGCTAAAATCTCAACCACAAGAAGCCTTTCCTGATCCTCCTTAATGCCAATGCCTTCTCTCTGTTAATTATCTCCAATTTATCCAGTATGTATCTTGTTTGTACATATTTGTTTCTGTATTGTCTCCTCCATTGGACTGTGAGCTCCTTGAGACCAAGGACTGTCTTTTACCTTTCTTGTTGTCTTCAGTGCTTAGCACAGTGCCTAGAAGCAGAAAGTGCTTAATAAATGCTTATTGACTGACTGTTGATTGACTGATTGTCAGATGAAGAAACTAACTCAATGAGAGGTCAAAAAACATGATCAAGATCATTTATAAGTAAAAGTCTTGGAAACTGAACCCAGATCTTCTGACGTTAAGTCAGATGTACCCTTTCCATGCTGTCACACAATAGCATGCATTTGAAAAGGCAGTGATGGTGTAATGGGAAGAACAGTAGCTTTGGCACCAAAAGAATTGGGTTTGAGGCTTAGCTCTACCACTTCTTCGATGTGTGACTGTGGACAAGTCACCTCTGCTATCTGAGGCTTAGTTTTGTCATCTTTAAAATGGCTGCAATCCCAAGGGATAGAGAAAAGAATGTGTTTGTATGTAAATATGAGCTGCCCAGATCCATTTTGGTGGAAGGAGTATTGGATACAGTAAAGGAGACAAAGAGATGCATTTTAAAGAAAGCCAGCTTGGAGTAGTTTAGGTTATTCCTATTACAAGAAATGCTGCTTGCCTCAGACAGGACTACTTAGAACACTCAAAGACCCACAGCTTCATCAACCTCCAGCAGTAAAAAAGCACAAAGCAGCAGGAGTGGGAAAGACAAAAATATATAAAATACCAAGTCTTGGCAAAAGCTAAACATGAACAGAAGGATAATCAGGGAGGGAAACTGATATTTTATTCATTCGAAATTTAGAATCTTCAATTCAATTTCATGATCTTATAGTAAGTTAACTTTTTTTTAAAACATTTTACCATTCCTAGATATAAAATTGAAAATGTCTATGTGGAAAAGAATTTACTCAGAGATCCAAACTTCCCAATTTTCCTAGACTGCCACTGTGTTATCATTCTATCACCATCACAGTAGGGCCTCTCTCAGTTTGGGGTCTGGCTTCCTATCATTCCATTTGAAATAGTGATTACTGCAATCATTAACCTTTTGAGCCAGTTTCTCTGCAGCAAGCCTTGTACAAGAGCCACTTCACAAGGAATTGTTCAGACTCCAAGGCCTGTAGGCATTGTGGTTCCTTTCTCTTCTTTCCTTTTTTCTTCTTCCTTTCATGCTTTCCTCCTTCTTTTCTCCCCTTGCTTCTTTTCCTCCTTCTTTCCCCTTCCTTCTAAAAAGTGCTTTGCAAACCTTAGATCTATGTAAGTATTAAATATTATTTTTCTTGCCTTCTCCTTTCCACCTCTTCCTTCCTTCTTCCCTCTCTTCTTTCATTCTCCTTCTCTCCTGTTCTTTCCTTCCTTACCTCCTCTTCCTAAAGTGTATTGCAAACCATTTCTTCTTTGCTTTCTTTCTGTTCCATCTTTCTTCTTCCTTCTCTCCCCTATTTCCTTCTGTTTCCTTCCTTCTCCTTTATTCCTTCTTTCCTCCTTTTTTCCTTTCTTCTCTTTTGTCTTTTTTTCAATACTATTTCCTTACTATCCTTCCTTATTGAGTTATTAATTTTCTTTCTGAAGTGAAAACATTGCTAAACCACATTGTCTATACTTCCTTAATACAAGGGACTAGAAGATTGCTCCATAAAGATAAAAGGTTTATTTAGGATGAATTTGGACAGGAATGGCTTTTAAATTTTTAGTTTGTTGTTCTGTCTTCAAAATATATATCTCTAATAAATACATTCACAGAATTACTAAAGGATAGAAAAACAATGGATCTTTTAAAAATAGGTCATTACTAATAGTTTTGTGCTAACACTTTTTGACTACATTGACATCTAAGAAAACAGACCAATTTTTCTTGTTTTTTCTGAACATAAATTTTCTTGAAATACTTAAGAACAGAATAATTTCACTGGAAACAGATTACTATTCATTTTTATGGAACTTTCCTACATATTTTGATTAAAAGGAAAAAAACAAATCATCATCAATGTCTTAAAACTCTGTTCTCTTCATATGACAATGCGTTAAAGTAGCCTGTTTCCTCTGCAAGCAACAGCTGTTAGTAGCCTCCAGAATCCCCCTCTGCCAAGCTCCTACTTCTGATAATTAGCATATATTTTACATGTGTAAATGAGCCCTGAGGTAACTAGTAAGGAAAAGAGGAGACAGAAGGGAAGTAAGACAGTTGGCACTGTCCTCGCTTCCCTTCTAAACATTCCCTCCAAGGGCATATACAGACACACACACAAGCTTACAAACTAAATGAGTTTTTCTCCTGACTGCAAGAAAAAAAGGACACTCTAAAAGAAATAGCTTGTGAGAACTGATGATCCAAAGTAGCCCAAGAATCATTAGTCTCAGTTTCCTCACCCATTAAAAGAAGATCAAATAATTCATTGTACCTTCCTCTTAGGGTTGTTCTGAGGATTGAATGAGATAATGGATGTGAAGGCATTTTTGAAAAGTTAAAAATGCCTTGAGAACATAAACAGTTTTATTATCAGGATCATCCAGGCAGCATTTTGTCACAAAAAAACAGAATATACCGATGACTCCTGCCTCATAAAAATCATCCTACCACCTACCAGATAGCAGCCAGGCCTTTGTCCTCTCCTCTCTCAGGCCCATGTTTCCGTTTAATGCAATAACTCTCCACATGGTCTGATGACCACTGAGATGGTCTGCAAAGATCCATCACATGACCTGTGCTGGCCTTCTTTCTAGCCTCAGTACTTCTAAAAAGCTGTGATTTCACCAGTGTCGGATGATTTGCCAGACCTCCATGCCTTAATAGCTGTTGTCATAAGATGCTTTGGCAACAACAACAACAAAAATAACAATAAATCCACCTTCTGTTGGCCAACCTGCCCAGGCTGATCTTCAGGTGATAAGCCATCACTAGGCCTATAGTATACAAAGTCTTGCCTCCTTGGTCTTACGTGGCAGAGTGTGTATTCTTGTGACCCTATCTTTGGGAACCAGGGTCACCTCTATGCCAAAGTGATGAATCAAGGAGGACTTTCTGAGGGTTGTGTCTACCCTGTTATTTTAATATGTGTTATGTAATCATGTATTAATATGTAATATGTATTTCATAGTATTATAGTAGTTATTGTTTTGCTTGTGGCTTGGCTTAAAAATTGATTAGCTATCCTACCAATTTACAGGGGAGAGGTTCTAGAAATTGCCACAAATGAACCAATCTCACTCTTACAAGATATGCTTTGGGAGCTGAGTACTTTGTCACTGAAGTTCCTCCTTTCATTTTTTGGATCTCTTGATGTTCTTTGTACTACAGCACAGGAGGAAAAATCTCAAATGTATTTCATTATAGTATTTGATTTTCCCTTTTAATAAGTGCTGACATGCTATAACCCCTTTGTAGTTTTTAAAACACTTTACCTGCATTTATTTTATTTATGCCTCACATCAACCCTATGAAGTAAGTATTTTTATCCCCACTTTATAGATGAAGAAACCAAGGCTTAGAGAGCTTGAATAATTTGCCCATGGACATAAGACTAGTAAGTGCCAAAGGGGGGATTTGAATTGAGGTCATCCTGAATCCAAGACCAGCCTTCTATCCATTATTTATTCCAAGCTGCCCTACTGGCTGTTCTCTAATGAGGAGGGTAGGCTGGTAGCAGAAGCAATTATGGGGAAGCAGACATCAAAGCAGCAAGAGCTGCAAGAAGAAAGCCTTTGAACCATAACAGGGTGTACTCCGGAACATCTTATATTTAATAAAATCCATGTATCGCCAAATCATATTTTTACCAAGAGGATCACCAGACTTTCCATTCATTCTGCAGACGTCTGTGTTTGTTGGTGTGGTGGAAGCTAGATGCCAGTAGTGGTGGTTTTGGGGGGGTTTCTAACCCCACCAAACTGTCACAGACTTTTGGAAGCCACTACCTTGTATCTCTAAGAGACTAATGGTAGAGACTAACCCCTTCTAGTACTAATTGGTTTGCTTCAGTTCTTTATAGGCTCAGATAAAAGATGTTCCTTCAGTGCAAAGTTGCAAGTTTAATAATTCAGTGAATCCTCAAATTTACCAGATAATGGAATCTTATAATTAAAAAGGATCTTAGAGATGTTTTTACAGAGAAGGAAATTGAGGCCTGGAGAGAAGGGCCTTTCCCCAAGTTACCTAGTTAGTTAATAGAATGATCAGGATTAGAACTAAGATATTCTGACTCCTCCTCTTTCCATGATACATATTGCCTCCTATCTTTTTTATCTTCCCTCCTTTTATCTAAAATTTAGGGTGTGAAGTTCCACTTGGGAAAAAAAATAGGTAATGCCTACGTCTGTCCCAGAGTTGAGTGCCTTAATTAGGAAATGAGAACATACCATTCTCTGTTTATTGGAAATGATTCTCTCAAGCCCTGAGATCTGATATTGTGTATTTGGCTGACTCACTTAGGACTTCCATATAGTCATTTAATCTCTCACTACTGCCATTTCCCACCTCTGAAAATTAGAGATTAAAATCTCCTTCCATAATGAAGGGGGTTGGATAATAATTGGTTTGTTTACGCTCTTGATAGTTTCAGATGAAAGATGCTCCTTAAATGCAAAGCACTACACACACAATATAGTACCAGAGCTTGAAAAAATTACTTCCTCTGAGCCACAGGTTACTCTAGCTTTCATATACTCAAGCAGTAGGCCTATAGAAAGAAATGTCTTAGACTACCCTCAGCAGACAAAATATTACTGCCCTTCCTACTTCTCAGTGCAAATATTAAACAGCTTCTCTCCATGTGAGACCAACCATACCTACACAGAGTAAAAGTCTTTTGTGCTATAAGAGATGGCAACTATAGCTCTCTTTTTACCAGCATGCCAGCCTAGCTACAGTACAATGATTACTAACAAATACTTGGATAATCCTGAGGTATCCCAGTATTTTCTCTACCATCCAAAACATCTGTTCTCAGAATAGTTTTCAGTGTATCATGTAGTTTATCATATTCTCAATGTCTCTTTTTTTTAATTGCTTGTCCATTTACGGCAGTGGTCCCCAAGTTTTGGGCATCCAAGCTATGCTTCATAGATTAATAATAATGATATTTACATAGCATTTTGAGGTTTTCAAAGCATTTTACATATGTTATCTCATTTGATCCTCACAACAACCCAGGGAGGTATGTACTATTATTATCTCCATTTAAGAGTTGAGGCAACTGGGGCATACAGAGGTGAAGTAATTTCTCCTTTGTATATTTAATTAACACAATAAGCATATGAAACAAATTCCTTCATTGGTGATGTCCGAGTATATATGTCTTTTTCTGCCCCATGAGCCCATTACCTCCCTGCTAGGAGGTGGCATCACGACTTATCATTAGTCTCTGGAATTGTATTATGTTGGTCAGAGTTCTCAAGTTTTTTTTTAAGCTTCTGCAAGCATGTACTGAATATCTCCTAGGTATATAGAACTGTGCTAGCTTCTGGTACAAATATGAAGTTTAGATAAATATGGTCCCTAATCTAAGGAACCATGAGGCTACAATATGGTAGGGAGATGAGATACAAGTACAAATGAGGATAATATACAATATTACATAAGTGTCTTAATATAAGGTGCTCCATAAGGTTCAAGGGGAAGAATTAGTGCCAAGAGAAGTCATCATAGAAAGCTTCATGGAGAAGGTGACACTTGGTTTAGACACTTAATGAGGAGAATATTTTACATGTAGGGCCCAGCATGAGCAAATGTATAGAGGTAGGAAAGTAAAGGACTTATTCATTGGACAAAGAATAGTCTTTTGGCTGAAGCAGAGAATATGCAGAGAGCAATAATATGAAACAAGACAGCAAGCTAAGGAGCAGCAGATTGTGGAGAATGGTGAATACCAAGTAATGGCATTTTATTCAACAGACAAGAGAGAATTACTGAAGATTTTTGACAAAAATGAACATCCTCTTCACAAAAAGACTGGTAACCAGGTACATAGTTACTCTTTATAAGTGGAATATTTATCTAACCAGAAACACTCACCATCCTCACTAAATTTTCTCTATTCTTGCTAGACTCTTTGAATCGTGTAGCTATTTGTCCAGCAATAGAGTCAGTCATTATAGTTGTTCGAAGGCCAAATATCTCCTGAAGGGGAAAAAAAAAATCTGGTGGTAAATGTAATTAGAACCGACACCTCCATTCTCCTTAAATTGCAGTCCATACTGGTTTAGTTGTTTTTTATTAAGCATTTCTCATAAATGTTACAGAATATTCATTGGTAATAAATAATTTCCTTTTTAATCCCAAAATACTTTGTGTCGTACCAAAGGACTACTCATAGTACCACATCCTTTATTTCTCTTCACTGAAAAAAATCTTCAACTTTTTTTTTTTGGTGAGGCAGTTGGGGTTAAGTGACTTGCCCAGGGTCACACAGCTAGTAAATGTCAAGTGTCTGGTCTGAGACCAGATTTGAACTCAGGTCCTCCTGACTCCAGGGCCATGCTCTATCCTCTGTGCCATCTAGCTGCCCCTGAAAGAAATCTTAAATAACAGGAGAGAGACTGAGGAGTGGAGGGGACCAGGATATCCCCCTGCTATTGATTGTTTATAAGACTGCCACTCTGGTTTTGGTGACCCTCTCTGGTTTCTCTCATGTCTTACTCCACTTTTTAAATAAGTAGAAGTTCTGATTTTTAGTATAGGACAGGACCAAACGTGAATCTACTTGACACAAAATGAATTCTTGCATTTGTTCAGATCCAAGCCAAAGAAGGAAGTAGGAAATAATTTCTCTGTTCTGTCCCCTGCAGTATACATAAAGCTTTGGTGGCCTTTTCAGTAATTTCCAAAGTAATTATTCAGAGGAGAAAAAAAAAAACATTTTGTCACGAGCCAAAGGATGAAGCATACTAGGAATATTTTTAATGTGTTACAGTTTGTCATCTTGTTTTTTTTTTCTACTTAAAAAAATAAACAAAGAAGTCCTATAGCATTTGGATTCTGAATAACTCAGCCAAATATGTAATGCATAGACAGGTTAACCTTTTCTTTAAACCACATATGCAAAATTTCCAGCAGTTTCTAGATTAAATCTAGCTTTTTTGGTCTACAGAATGAAAGGTCTTTTGTGAGGCAGTGCAGGACTCTTGTAGGCAGAAGACCTGGTCTCTAATCCCAGCTTTTACTTACTGACTGAGATAACTTGGGCAAGTACCAGAACCTCTCTGAGCTACAATTTCCTCACTAGTAAACTAGTGTTGTGGTGAAGTCTATGACAAAGATAATATATAGAAAGACCTTTACAAACTTCAGAGAGGTATACAAGGGGATGGTACAGTCATTTCTTGAAACTTTAATGCCTCACCCAGGGGTGGGGAACCTGCAGCCTCAAGGCCACATGTGGTCCTTTTAGTAATCCTTTTATCAAGGGGATTTGTTATATTTATATTATATATATATATATTATATTATAAGGGAATTTGTTCTGTGAAATTTGGATTCAGTTAAAGGGCCACGCTTGAGGACCTAGAAGGCCACATGTGGCCTCAAGGGCACAGGTTCCCTACCCCTGGACTAACCAGTCAAAACAGAAAATTCACATAAAACTATTTGGGAACTTGAACTACATTTGAGTTGATGGTACTAGCGTGTAGGATCTTACGCACACATAGTAAAGATCAACTTAGATGATGTGAGCAAGGCACTATGTAGCTATGAGCTGTTGTTATTTTTAGTCACAAAGGTCAAGGAAATTGGGGAAAAAAAGTCTTTAGGACAGATCTGTTTTTAAAGTTGTCTTAAGCATTTGAAAATCCTCCTTGGCCTATTAACAATTTAATTAGTGTCTAACTCTTACCTCTCCCATTAGACTGTGAGTTCCTCAAGGGGGAAGACCACTTTTGGCCTCTTTTTGTATCCCCAGCACTTAGCACAGTGCCTCATACGCCCTATTGTTGCCGTTGATGTTCAGTCATTCAACTGTGTCAGACTCTACGTGATCCCATGTGTGTTGTTTTCTTGACAAAGATACTGGAGTAGTTTGCCATGTCCTTCTCCGGTATGTCCCCCCCAGGAAACTGAGGCAAATCGTGTTAAATGACTTGCCTGGGGTCACACAGCTAGTAAGTGTCTGAGACCAGATCTGAATTCAGATTTTCCTGACTCTAGAACCAGCACTCTTTCCACTGCAGTGCCTCACTGCTCCTATACCAGCTGCCTGGCACATAGGAAGCAGCTTATAAATGTTTATTGACTGGCTGACTGACTTCCTTTAGATTCTCCTTTAGGTATCCACTCTACTGGGCAGAAAAGTCATTGGTCAAAAAGAAGAGAAAAATAAAATTAGTCAGAACAGTTTGGCCTATTAACCAGCAAGGAAATAAACTGCTAGCTTTGGGGAGTTATAACAAGAAGTGGCAGCCCTGTGCAAAACGCTGTGTCACAGAAGTACTTCCAACTTGGATAAAATCATGAAGGTAGAAAGGACTTCAGAGGTCATCTCATCCAGCTAAAGGAACTGAAGTCCAGAATGTCTAAATGACTTGCCCAAGAGCACACAGGTAAGAAGCAGAAAACCGAGATCTCCTCTGATTCCAAATTCACTCTGCTACACTACTCTAGCCAGAGGCTTGTTTGGTTGTTCCTAACAATATTTGGTACAACAAAGTTGTAAGACAACAATGAAATATTTGAGTAGCTTTTTGAAGCTTCTCATAGTGGGATGAGACCAACAGTTCTTCCAAATGCCTCACACTTCATTTATTTGTTTTGAAAGATAAATTAATTTGGAGGCAGAGGACACAAGTTCAAATCTGACTGCTATCACTCACTACTTATGTGACCTTTATATGATGACAATGATGATGATAAGACAATGACTAACATTTATATAATGCATTAAAGGTGGCAAAGCTCTTTATAAATATCATTTTGTTTTGTCCTCACAACAATCATGAGAGGAAGATGCCATTATTATCTACATTTTCCAGATGAGGAAACTGAGGCTCAGAGGTTAAATGACCTTCCCAACTACACACTACTGAATAAGGGTCTGAGGCTGCATCTGAGCAAAATAAGTTCTAATAGGCTTTAGGAAAGTGACCAGTTCACTTCATTTTCAGAAGTAAAATCAGCCACCGTGTAATTTGTGCAATGAAACTTTGTCCCCAGAAAGCCTAGTATTAATTTGAAAACAGGAGGCAAGCCTATTACTGAACAGAATGTGTATTGTCATTGGTAATTGCTGATGATTTATTGAACAGATTAAGCATATCAAAAGCGGAACATGAGAGTGCAGTTTGCTAATTACTGAGTTTGAAAAATTGATGTGTTTTATATATGCCTAGAACATAACACTTTTGATCATAAAACTTTTTGAAAGTTGCGGATTTTTTGCCATTGGAAAAACAAAGGTACACCCATTCGGTGCAGAATTTTTTCAGTCAACATTAAACTTGAATCCAGTCAAATATTATTAAAGCTACCTTTGACTCCTTCTCCCTTGACCTTTCTTAAAATGGTTTTCAGATTCCCTGCATTCTCCCACCACAGTACCATGTGTGTCTGTCTCCTTTCTACATATACTGCCAGAGTCAGATGCTTTCAACTTCATATGCAGACTGTTGCAATAACTTCCTAACTGACCTTCCAGTTTTCAGCTCCCTTCTCTCCAACACCCACAACCAGTCAAAAAGGATAACTCAAGTAAAACCACTTGGGAACTTAGTCTGATTTTGTTTTGTTTAATTTTTATTTGGAGGACCTATGTTGGCTATTTACCTTATTAATTTTGGCCAGAAAAGTGTTCTGTACAACACACACACACACACAATTGCCAGAGGACTGTTCCTTAGGTTCAGCTCTGATCATACAATTCCTCCCCAAAAACCTTCAATGGTTTCCCATTGTTGACAATAGGAGTTCACATTCTGCCACTCCTCCCAATTGACACAATCATCCAACTTTGAAGCTAGAAGGGATCTTAGACATCACATGGTCCAATCACCTCATTTTCCACATGAGAAAAGTAAGACTGAAGAAAGTCAAGTGATTTGGCTAAGGTAAAAAAGACAATAGCAAAGCAGGCAACAAAACTTAAATCTCTTTAACGTTCTCTTTCCACTTGGCCCCACTGTCTTGTTCCTTTTAGTTGATGTTCAATGTTCTCTTTACTCTGAACCCAGGTTACCTTTCAAGCCTTCTCTTCCATTCATCTACCTTCATGTACCCTCTGCTCCTAATAGTCTCTACTAAAGGCAGAATGGTACTGGGAGAGAGCTCCTGATGACAATTGAATGACCTGGGCTTAGATCCTTACTCTGCCACTCATTCACTACCTGTGAGAGCATGGGGAGTCGTATCACCACTCTGGGCCCCCACTTTTCTATTTGTAAAATGAGAAGAATGGACTCACTTTCTAGTTCTAAATCCAAATCCATGATCCTATGACTCTACTATTTTCCAAATAAATTCTTTGCTTTTTTTTTATGTTTGTATCTTTGCTTCCACTTTTCTCCCTGTCTGGAGTTCCCTTTCCTGTTCTACCCACTAAAAGCTGCCCCATGTGATCTCTCCATCTCTTAAAATCCTCAAGGCCTAACTCAAATGCTACCTCTTACATGAAGCTTTCCATGATCTGACCAACAAAAGGATCTTTCACTTGTATTTCTCTTAGAATTTCATGTGTACCTCTCAAGACACTGTTCTCTCTCTGGTGCTCTCTCTCCCCTCCTCCTTCCCTCCATCCCCATACATACATAAGAATAGTAGGAGTGAGGGAGGAAAGGAGAGAGAGAGAGAGAGAGAGAGAGAGATTCTCTAGAAAATTGTGGTCCCATGTGACTACATGCTTCCAAGACAAGCAGGTGGACTGTTTCCCTAATTCCTAATCTAATTCAACATTCTGTCTAGATCTCTAGTATACCCCAACAAGGATATCTCTCTCTCTCTTTTTTCTTTTTCTCTGCTGATGTGCTGCCATGATCTTTAATACTAGGTTTTCCTTCAGAGGTCCTGGATTTTTTCACATGAGTATATCTTCTAACATACCCTGCCCCTTTCATCTATTCTCTTCCTTTTGAATAAAGCATACCTTTCCAGACCCAAATTTCTAGTATTGAGTCCCATCCCATCAAATCTCAGTAATATCTACATGTTCACTTGCCTGTTTGCACCAAGCTGTCTGGTTCATCCTATTTATTACTCATACTTCTTGCATGTTTGTGTATACATATATGCATATATGTGTGTATGAATGTGAATATATAGATAGATGTATCTATATCTATCTGTATAGCTATATCTATATATGTGTACATATATACATACACACATAAACACATACATATACATATGTATATGTATGTGTATGTGTATTATATGTCAGAAGCCATGGGTTTCATTGCTGACTTTCTTCTTGGGTATTATCTCTAGCAGGAAACAACTTTTTCTTGCTAGAAAGAGAAAAGAGGGTTACGAATCTTCTTAAGTCATTCTTCAATATCTAAGAGAATGAGATAATGGGTTTTAGTAGAGTTCCTAGCACTACCTTTCTCGATGACCTTATAAAAGCAACTTCATCTCTCTAAGCCTCAGTTTCCCAGTCTTTAAAATAAAACAATAATGGAGCTATGGTTTTTAACTCTCCCAACATTTCTTTCAACTCTTATTTATTAAATAAATCCTTCCAATTCTCTGGTTTATAAAATCAGAGGGATGTTTCAAACTAAACAAAAAACCCATGCAAAATAATTTATTCATTTACTGGCAATAGTTTTTTTTGTTGTTGTTTTTTTTTGGGTTTTGGTGGTTTTTTGTTTTTTTGGTTTGTTTTTTTTTTTTACTGAAAGTAAGTCACTCACTAGGGGGGGAAAGGAAATTCTGAAAAACATAAGAATACCAAAAAAAAATTACTGATGAAATATTGAAACAATTATCAAAATATATTTGTTGAGTTCCCATTGGATATATAGCATTGCCAACCATTTGTAGGGATGGATATTAAGGAATACCAGTGGTTCTTCCTTTCAAAAAGTTTAATAGACCTTGGAATCCGTTATACTAAAAACACATTTTCTCTATCTGGCTAGTTCACACACAGCTTTGAATTACCTGGGCTCGTTGCTGCACTGTATTTTACAGCTGAATAGACTTAAATATCAAGACATTCAGAAATGTCTCCAAGGTTACATTGTTAGTTTGTAGCTGAGGCAGAATTAGAGCAGGCTTTACAAGTATGCCGTATAACCAATGAGCAACCTCCTGTCCTGTCAGTTTCATGTGGTGAACTGACATCACCAAACAGCAAATTTGTCTTCTAATTAAAATGCAGAAAATTTGCTACCCCTTAAATAAGTCAGAAAAGGATAGAGGCAGGAAGAGATTAATTTAAACATATTTTGTTTTTTGGTTTTTTTTTTGCATTCTAAGAAGGAGTTAGTAAAGAAATAATTTTCAGCATAGTGGAGAGAGCTGGGGTCTGCCCACAGAACTTTTTGCTCTGATTCATTCTAGTCATTTTTTTTCTTGCGACTAGACATTGAGGTATATTGTCTTTGGGAGACAAAAACGTTATCATTTGCATAGGACTATAACAGCCAAGTCCAAATATAATTTTTGGTTAGTAATCTCTAGTGTGCATAGCTCAATGCTGAGCAAAGCAAAGAAATAATTGGGTTTTTCAATCCAATTTTAACAACGTAAGTAATGTTCCAGTAATACTATATAAATAATAATTATATAACTTCAGAATCTCTGAAGAATCATAGACTTGGGTCGTCCAACCGGCAGTAGAAAGACTCATAGTGAGAATAGCCTGTGGCATATCAGCAATGATGGCTTTTGACTATAGAGGTTGAACTAGGTGGTCCCTTCCAACTCAGGTTTTATGATACTGTGATTTTCATTCAAAAAGTGTCAAAAAGTATATATGACTAGACAAGGAGATGAACCAGTTATTTGACAAGAGCAGAAGATAATAAATTGACAGCCAGAAGGACTAAACTGGAAAGAAATGCTATAGAGCCTAGGCCTCATAGAGAGGATTTTGGAGGCAGGGACTGTCTTTTGCCTATCTTTGTATCCTCAGAACTTAGCAAAGTTCCTAACCCATAGTAGATTCTTAGTAAATGTTTATTGATTGACTGTACTGTTCAAGGAAGTACTGCTTTTAAGGTATAATGGATTCATGAATATGAGTATATCACTTAAAATGGGGTCCACGTGACCTTAATTCAAGTCCCACAGGTAGTTTTTAATTACAGTCAACCCAAAAAGCACTCATAGCAGTGTTCTCTGGATCATAGGACCCAAGAAAAATGATGTTGTGCTCCCTCTTTCCTTTCCCAATCCTTAAATATTTATATCTAAATTAAAATGAACCTTAAGGGCAGCTTTGAAGGAGAAGGAAATGAAGGCACAAAGAGGAAAGAAAGTGGCCTATGGGGTGTTGTAGGACAGGTATTAGATTATTTTTCTAAGATCCAGAGGATGGATCTAGAAATAATGAATAGAAATTGAGATATTTTGGCTCCATATAAACAAAGCTTCTCTAAAAATTGTTATTCAATTATTTCTGACTCTTTGTGACCCCATTTAGGGTTTTCTTGGCAAAGATACTGAAGTGGTTTACTATTTCCTTCTCCAGTTCATTTTACAGATAAGGAAACTAAGCAAACAATATTAAATTACTTGCCCAGGGTCACACAGCTAATAAGTGTCTGAGGCCAGATTTTAACTCAGAAAGATAGGCTTAGTGCTCTATCTACTTCATCACCTAGGAACCATTCTAAAAATTGAAGCTATTCAAATGTAGAATGGCAGCCTCAGCAGGGAGTAAGTTCCCTGTCTCTGAGGGACCTCAAGTGGAATCTGAATAAACATCTGGTGGGGATATTGTTAAAGGAATCTCTGATCTTTGCTCAAAATAAAGTTGGAATAGGTGATTTCTGAAATCCCTTCCAAATATTTGATTCTGTGAGTCTGAGAAGCGATCAAGTGTCCAACCTCTACCAGACTTCTGAATAAAATCCTCTTCCGCAGTTCTTCAGGACTTTGTGAATTCCTCAGATTGCAAATTAGTAGATAAAAATAGTCGTTATGTCCATAAAACCCGACCCTGTGGACATTTTTTTGTATTTTTTTAATTTAATTTTTTATTAACAAACAACAAACATGAATCTTTCAATATGCAAAGAATAGAAAAGATGGTTATATGTGAAATTGTGAACTTACCTTGGTGCAGTTATTAAAGCACATTTAATTTAATCGGAACCAAAAATGCCCTGTTGTCTGAGTCCCTTTTCTGAACTTCTCTCTGATCTCTTCTAAGGAATTTTAATGTTTTGATGATCTTTTCTCTGATTCCCCCTTGATGTTAGTATCTTCCCTCTGTTAATTATATCCAATTTATCCTGCACATATCACATATATCTTCTATGTGCATATTTGTTTGCATGTTATCTCCCATTAGACTGTGAACTTCTTGAGAGACAGGACTATGGTTTTGCCTTTGTGTCCCCAGCACATAGCACAGAGTTAGGCACATATTCAACACTTAATATTTACTTTCTGGCTTGACATTTTTGGTCAATCCATGTAGTATCACTTGGAGAATACATTTTAAAAATAAAAGTAATTAAATTAACATTTTCCAATTAACAAGCATTTATTTTCTCTCTCTCTCTCTCTCTCTCTTCCTTCCCCCCAAATGAATAACATCAACAAAAAATAAAATAAAAGCTTTATAATAAATATGTAGAGTTAAGCAAGGCAAATTTTTACATTGATCATGTCCAAAAATGTATGTCTCAAGCTTCATCTTGAGTCCATCACCAATTTCTAACAGCAAGTAGATGACATATTTTCTCTGGTTCTCTGGGGAAGAGAAGGAAATAATGATTTCTATAGCACTTACTATGTGCCAGTCACTGCTAAATATTTTACAAATATTTCATTTGATCCTCACAACAACCCTGTGAAATAGGTAATACTATTATCTCCATTTTACAGTCGAAAAAAACTGAGGCAATCAAGTGTTGAGTGACTTGCCCAGGGTCACACAATTAGTGTCTGTCCAAAACTGGATTTGAGCTCAGGTCTTCCTGATTCCAGGCCCAGCACTCTGTCTCTACCTATCTCCACCACCTAATAGCCACTGGAATCCTGGTTTGTCATTGCACAGATCAGCATTTTCAAATCTTTTTGAGCTTTTTTTTTTAATATTGTTATTATATAAAGTGTTCTTCTGGTTTTGCTCTCTTCACTCTGCATCAGTTATAGAGATCATCTGTCTTCTCTGAAATCATCTATGTCATTTTTATGGCAAAGTAATATTCCTTTATGTTCATATACCATAGTTTGTTTAGCCATTCTCCAATTGATAGATACCTTCTTAGTTTCCTGGATTTTGCTTTCAAAAAAATGTCTTCTATAAATATTTTTGTACACGAGTCCTTTTCCTCTTTCTCTGATATATTGGGGTATAGGCCTAGTAAGTGTTATTGCTGGGTCAAAGAACATACATAATTTAGTGACTTTTAAGGGTGTATTTCCAAATTGCTTCCTAGAATGACTGGAATAAGGGGCAACCCCACCAAGAGTCTGTAACCATCATCATAATGAGCCTCTGAATTTACTCAGGCCTGTCCTCAGATAAAACACAGGAAGCTGGTCACCACGCTAATACTTGAAGCCTTTCCCAGATCTGTAGTGCCTGCTAGAGCTGCTGCTCTCCTTTTAGGTCCCTGGAGAACTCAGAGTCGACTCTACTCCATGATGAAACAGTGATGTAGGGCCTGAACGGTGCTAAAGTCCTTCCTGATAACCAGATCCTGGTTTGGTGCCAGTTTCGTGATCTGGGTCAGAAATTCATATGCATTCTCCAGTAGTACTGGGTGCATTCAGTATGCCTTCACATCTACATTATTTCTATTTCTTCATCCTTTGTTTGGTTTGGTTATTGTTGTTACTGTCATTCACCTAAATGTTCTTCACTATATTTCCCTTCCCATATTTATGATTCCCTTTCAAAGTTCCTGGATTTCTATATAAGTAAATATCTTTCTGATTTTTTCCCATTCTTTACCAGAGTGTTAGACTGGAGGAGAGTGGAGGGGAGGTACATTGTCTATTGGAATACTCAATATAAAGTATATATAATTTGTGTGAGGGGGTGGTGCTGTACCTATGATTTCACCTGTGTAGGGAGTGTCAGATTACAAACTCCCACTAGAAATGTGTCTACTTTCTCCCAAATTAAAACTTTTAGAGCTTCCTGAATCACTAGGAGGTTAACTGACTTGTCTGAGGGTCACAGAGCTAGTATGTGCCAGAGGCAAGACCTGAACCCGGGTCTTCCTGCCCCCACAGTACTCCATCCACTTTTCCATGTTGCCTCTTTTATACATAAATTAAATTATACAATCTAAGGTAATAATAAGTTGTAGTAAATGATAATTTACTGTATTTAATTCCCTGAGAGTAATAACCCAATTTAGCATGTAATGCATATAAATGGAGAGTGTCCCAATAGGGAAGCTATTCCATGTGGGCAAGTTTGGGGCTTTCAGAAACTTCATTAACATTAGAGTCCATAGGGATAATAACAAGGCTCATCTGTATTTCCAGAACAGCTACCTCCCCCTCCAAAGCCCCATTTTGCACACTTGTGCCTAGATTACAAACTGTCCCTCCCTCTCCTTGGGGAAAACCTTGAACAAGAATCTTCAAAATTTTTAAAATCTTGCCTCTCATTAGACAGTCACTTAACACTGAACAATTTCATACTTCGAGGAGTCTCCTGAGAGCTGGCACAATTATGGCAGCTGGATCAATCTGCTTGCTCCCAGGCCACTGTGTACAATTGGCTTCTTCATCTCTTATGGGCTCCTTATCAAATCCCCCACAGGGATAATTCTCAACATTTCCCACTCTGCCCAAAGCCCCAACCCTTCTTATCTCAGCCTTGCCTCTTTCTTTACCAAGATCTAAGTTATCCAACATGAGATTTTTTTTTTCAAATTCCCTCCTCCCCCTCTCATAACTCTCTATCTTCACACATCTGTCATACCTGCCTTCTCCTCTCAAAGGAAGAGGTCTTCACTTTTGCCTGTATCCTTCCTCACTTATTCTTGAATTTTGCTCCACGAGTCATCCCCTGTGTTCTGTATTCTTAAGCTCTACCTCTCCACTGGATTCTCAGACTTTGCCTACAAACATATTTAAGTCTTCCTTATCCTAAAAACAAAATTGTACCTACGTTCTCAGCATTCTCTTCCTACTTCTTGTAATCTTTCTTCTATTCCAAATTCACTCTGTTGCAATTGCTCTCAGAGACCACCAGTGACCTGATTCACAGACCCACCGGCCTTTTGTCAACCCTTATTTTCCTTGTACAATCAACTCTGAGGAGCAAGTAGGGCACTGTGGGGAGTGGGATGGATTTAGAGTTATGAGAGCTGGGTTTGAATCCAAGCCCCCTCCTACCCATGTGACTTTGGGTGAGTTATTTTGCTTTTCTAGTCCTCAGATTCATCATCTGTAGAATGAAGAAGTTGGATTTGATCATCTCTGGGACCCCCTCCCACTCTAAAGCTGTAAACCTTATTAAGGCACATCCATTCCCATCCAGACTTTCCTTTAAGACTCAATTCACCTCATCAATGAAGTATGGATCCTGTCACCAAAAGGGACCTCACTCTCTGTGAGGCTCCCCTGCCCCCCTACCTGTCCTCTCCTATGCATGTATCACTTTCTAACTGGTATCATTATTATTTACAGTCATGTCCTGGCCTCATCCTAGATTGTATGCTCCCTAAGAGCAGGAACAGTCATATTTTTAATCTTCAGTAAGTAATATCAGGCACCTGATAAAATATTTGTTGAATTGGATGGAAATGTCTTTGCCTTCCTATCTCTAATATTTTATGCTCCTAGGGCCAACTCCAAAGCCACCGTTTTTAGGAAATTTTTCCTAATCCCTATAACTAGAAGTAATCTGTCTGTACTTTGAATTCATGAATTCATATATATTTATCATAGTCTACTATATATTAGACTTATTTGTGTATTTATTGCCCCTGCTAAAGTGTGATCTCCTTCAGAAAAAGGGATGTATCTTATTTATCTTTGTGCCCCTCTCACCATTTAAAATGGGGCCTCTTGTGAAATAAACACATTACTTTTTAGACTCTCTAACACATTTCTTCACTAGGTCAGTGTGCTGTGCTGGTTGGTTTCAGGGTCTCTCATTTTTTGGTAAATGGTTTTGGTCTTAAATTCATTTCATTGTAGGTGAGCTAGGTGGCAAAATGCATAAAGTACCATACCTGGAGTCAGAAAGGTCTGAGTTCTGGTCTCAGACACTAATTCTGTGATTCTGGACAAGTCACTTAACTTCTGCCTGACCCATTTTCCTCAATTATAAAAGGAAGATAATAATAATGCCTATCTCATAGAGTTGATATGAGGATCAAATGAGCTTAGCACAGTGCCTGGCATATTGTAGTCATTTAATAAAAGCTTTCCTTCCCTCCTTTTTTCTTTCCCTTCCTCTTTCCTTCCTTCCTTCTTTCCTTCCTTCCTTACTGCCTTCCTTCCTTCCTTTCTTCTTTCCTATGAGCTCAGGGAACTCCAGCTCAACAGTGAACACTATGAATTCCCTTGAGAAGATTCTTCTCTATTAGACCATAGGATAGGAACCATCTCCTCTTTGGATCTCTTTGCATCATTTCACAGCACTTAGCATTGAACTTAGTGGGCAGTTAGTCAAGGTTTAGGGCTGCTAGGTGGCACAGTGGATAGAATACCAAGCCCGAAGTCAGGAAGACTTATCTTTCTGAGTTCAAATCTGTCCTCAGATACTTACTTGCTGTGGCCAGTCACCCTGTTTGCCCCAATCCCTCATCTGTAAAATGAGCTGGAGAAGGAAATGGCAAACCACTCCAGTATCCTTGCCAAGAAAACAATGGGGTCACAAAGAATCATAGCCGTAGCAAAGTCAAACTTTAATTTGTAGAGTACAGGTGAAAAAGTGGAACTTAGACTCAGTCTTTGAACAAAGCTTTGCTCAGAGGTCATCTGAGGCACAATTCTAAATTTGAAGTGTGTGCCAGAACACCTCATCTGTTTATCTAATGCCAAATATTAAGGTGCTTCCTTGAGCTCAAGCACTGACCAGAATATTATGGTATCCTTAAACATATGAGTGTCTCTACCTCATTCTCTGCCTCCAAATGATTGGCTTTGTCCTTGGCAATAATACCGGATGACATCATTTTCTAACTGCTATAATTTGTGGCCTAATTACATCCACTCACATGTAGCAGGAATAAAATATCACTATCTTTTCTTTCTCCATTAAAATTCTTCAGAATGACACTGAATCTCCTCTATATAAATTAGCATGAGCACAAAGGTGTGAATCATAGTTTCTGCTGGACAGGGGTTTAAGCAGTCAAGTACCAAAAGCCTACATAAATGCAAGTAGTCTTCAAAAGGAAATGAACAAAATAAACGAGGAAAACAGCTTATTGAGCTTTGGAGCCAAGTCATGCATCCTCCATAACCAAAGTGACCCAGAATCACCCCCAAGTCACCAATTATTTGTGAGTATGTTGAACTCTAATAGACTTAAATAGCTTTGGCAAATGTCTAGAGATCCTTCAATTGGGTTTAATGTCTCAAGAAAATTTGAAGTCACGTTTGAAGTGCTGACTTTACTTCTTGTACCTAAGCTTTCTGAATGCTAAATCCCCATTAATAAAGGACTGGTGAATGGCTTGCCAATTCTCTCTTTTTTTTTTCAATAGTTTCCATATATATTCCTTGTTATAAAGTCATTTTTACATGTATTATCTCATTCATAGCATCCCATTTCAGCAGATAGGTTTGGTCATAACTGCAATTAGCCACGTTTCCACCTATTACAGGACAAAATGATTGAGAACAAGTGACAGGAAAGCCAGGACACTTTCCTATTGTTGCTACTGGAGAAATTGCATTATGGGATTAGTAGGGTGAAGCTGGGTTTGCTTTGGCAAAGAACTCATCTGGCATGTGTGGCAAATCATTGAGTAGCTTCCTAGTTAAACTCATTCTTCCTGCTAACTAGATGCTGAACTCCATAGCTATTTTTTTTTCTTTTTTGAGGAAAATTATTCCCATTACTCCAACCCTCTAAATTTCTCAAAGCCTTGGTAACCCCACCCAAGTTAAGGCTCTGGTCTAGGTGTTATTATTCCCATTTTACAAATGAGAAAACTGTCTCAGATTAAGTGGCTTGCCGGTGATCACACAGCTGGTAGGTGGCACAGCTAGGGCTCCAACCTCCCTCTTTAGATTTCAAATTTGGTTCCTTTTCCACCATACCAGTATGTCTTTGCTGTCTTAGACCTAGAACTCTTCAGCCACCTTTGGAAGCTTTTCCTCAACGCAGTTAAAACTGAGGCACGTGGCCCCAAATTATAGACATTCTAGGGAAAAAGTAGTGCCACACATATGCAAATTTCTTTTCATGCCCTTCATCAAATATCTTTCCTTGTCTGCAACCATAAGTTTGCAGAAGCTATAGAAACTCCCATGTTGGGTCAAACACCCATCTATTGCAGGAGTTCTCAATCTGGTACCCATGGGCACACATTTCTGGGACCCATTAACTTGGTTGGAAAAAAATTACTTTATTTCCACTAACCTTTAGCTAAAATTGAGCATTTAGTTCAATTGTGAAGGAAGGCAACAAACATTCTAAAAAGGGGTCCACTGATTTCCCCAAATGGCCAGAGAAGTCCATGATTCAAAGAAGGTTAAGAATCCCTAGTCCTGCCGTATTTGTATGAACTTAGAGAAAGGTGACTTTATTTCATTAAGTATATGGATTTGTTATATAACTTCCATGGTTTTCTTCTTTTCCTAATTCCTCCTAAGAGGAAAGCCATTTTCCAAAGTGACTATTTTCCTTTCTTGCAAGGACAGTGTATGATTTCAAGCCTACATTATCATTTCCTATCTTGTGCTCATTGATTAAGATTCTCCAATAACATTGCACATAAAAACAAAACAAAACAAGAACGCCTTAACTGGCAGAGTAGGTGATCAATTCTATGGTATGATTTTTAAGAGATCAAAGAAAGGTCTGCCTACCTCTTTCTACCACTAATTTATCATTGTGGCTGTAATTCAACCATTGGGCATTCCTTTGGGGAAAATCTTGCAAATGTCAAAAAAGAAAAAGAAAATCTACTAAAATGCAAACACAAATGTAAACTTTTGAACGAGAAGCTAGTATGCATAATATTGTTAACAACCTAACAAAAAAAGAGAGAATCAGATTGCTTTCCAGTGTTAATAGCTATCTAGCTGATAATAAGACTCAGAAGGAATAGACCTGTGGTATAGTGGAAAGAGCATTTTACTCAGAGGCAGACCCAGATTATACCCATCATTTTTTATAAATATCTAGTGACTTTCTGGTTATTCTCCCTATACCTTTGATGACTTTGTTAACTTATCCATGGCTTTCTTTATATCCTACCCCTTGCCATTCTTCAAAAAAAGTCTATATTCATTGTCTATACTTCTTTTCTATTCAGTCTTTCCTTTACCTTTTGCAATCAAGTTTCACCCCCCACCATCACTATCATCACTCTACAAAAACCACTCTCTTGAGTTACCTAATTGCCAAATTCCTTTGACACGTTTCAGTCTTTATCCTTGTCCTCGCTTCAGCTCTGAGTTCTGTTGACCATCCTCTCTTACTTGATTCTTTATACCCCTTTCTCTACAGAGGATAGACTCTACTTTTTTAACCAGTCATTTGCTGTTTCCACTCTTCATCTTCTTTCTGGCCCCCCTCAGGTGGGTTTCCCAAGGTTCTCCATACTCACTCTCCTCTCTCTCTCTCTCTCTCTCTCTCTGTCTCTCTCTCTCTGTCTCTCTGTCTCTCTCTCTGTCTCTCTGTCTCTCTGTCTCTCTCTCTCTCTCTCTCTGCCATCTTATTCACTTTGAAGACATCAATGCCATTTCTAAGCAAATGACTCAGAGATCTCTCTCCTTCTCCCTCTCTCTCTGCCTGATATCTCTTCTAAGCACCAGGCCCACTTGTATAGTAGAACCTTTCCCCCTGGAAGTCCCTACAGCAACCCAAGCTAAACATCCCAAATGGAGCTCACCATTTTCCTCCCTTAATTGATCTCTTCTTTTTGTTTTATTGGCTTGTGTGTGTGGCATCCATTTATTAGCTCTCCAACATTCATAAATGTGTTTTAATTTATCAATAGAATCATGGATTTAGAATTAGAAGGGACCTCAGAGACAATCTAGTCCAACCTTCTCATTTTACTTAAGAGGAAAGGAAGATCCAGGAAGTTTAAGTAACTTGCCTAAGGCCACACAGGTAATAAGTAGAGTCAAAAGCGAATGGTGTAGCTCAGAGATGTCAAATTTGGGCAAGGCAGTGAGCAAAAAAATGGAATTGAGAAATATTTAACAGAATAAAATTTAAAATGCAGTACAATATGGATAAAGTTAATTTGTGGTTTTCTATGTTGATAGGCAACTCACAAGGATCTGTTTCTGTTTGACAACATTGGTCTAAGTCAGTAGAGTTAAACTCAAACAGAAAAGAGCCACTAAACCATATGTTGACTTGGAAAACCAAGTATTAACATTATCTATATTCTATTATATTTTTATTTATTTTATTTATTTATTTATTTATTTATTTTGCTAATTATTTCCCATTTACATTTTAAATTGATTCAACCTAAGGACTATGTGTTGGATAGCCTAAGGACTATGTGTATAGACAAAAGATCTAGAGGTAGCATACAGTCAAAGGAAGATTGCCCCTTTTAGGGATCAGGAACCTTAGGTATAGCCCCAGATCTTTCACTTATTAACCCAGTAAGTTTGGGTAGTCTTGACCTATTCACTTTGACCCTACCTAAGCCTCATTGCCCTTATGCATGGAGGAAATAATAATACCTTCAAAACCTGCAGAGAGTTGTAAAAACCTTAAAGATTATATGAATGGAAACTATCATTATTGTTATTCTCATACAGGTAGGAAAAGACAGGATGAATTGAGACACAAAACCAATCATGTCCCCATTTTTAGCAATTAACACTCAAGACTTGACCTTTATCAGGTCAGGAATCATTTCATTTGTCTTTAGCATATAAGTAGGCACTTAGTAGTTGCTTGCTCAAATGAATGCATGAATGAATAGAAATAAACATGCTTCTCCCTTATTTTTATTGCATAGGGAATCTCACTCCTTGAAGTAAAACCCATTTCACTTTCTCTCTCTCTGGCTTCCTCCTGCCTTTCTAGGGACCTATTCAGTCAAGTCAGACAGGGTCTGAGACAAAGGGAGGGAGGCAACTCGAAGAGTGACAATTAATTATGTGAGTTGGCTGGGCTGGCTAGATGAAGAATAAGGTAGGTTGAAAAAATTGCTGGCAAATAGTTGGAGGCCACTGCTCCAGCCTATTATTTTGCTAATTTGGCTTGTTAATTCACACAGGTTGTATGTCAAACAGATTTCTTCCTGTCCCCTTTAATTCGGCTTAAAAAAGAAAAACAAAACTCAAATCTTCCAACATATTCCCTTGTAAAGCTTTTCATGTATCTGGTATCTGAAAGAATGCAATGTGCTGGGGAAGATTTTGTTTTGTTTGTTTTTGGTGGGTGTTCTCATTTGTTCATTTGGTAAGTTGTTTGATTTTCAAAAGATACTCCTTTTCCGTGTCTGTGAACACACATAAAACAGTGAGTCAGATGCAAACAAAGGGACAGAAATTTCCTAGTATATGTGTCTGCCTGTATATAGTCAGGGAAGAAATCTCAAGAGCACAGGTTCTCCTTCAATTTATCTCAGTATTTTACTTCAGAGGATCAAAGCTGTGGATCTGGAAGGGACCTGAGACCCAATTTAGTCTAGCCCCTTCATTTTGCAGATAAAGATACGAAGACCCAAGGAGACTAGGTGATTTTCCCATGGTCACAGAAATATTGTCCAAAGCAGGATTTAAATGCAAATTTCTGATTCCAGGGGCATCTCACTGCATGATATCACTAGCCTTTAGCACAGTACCTGGCATATAGTGGATGCTTAGTAAATACATATTAATGATGATAAAAATACTATATTGCTTGACCTATTCTCCTAACCAGATCACACTGCTACTCCCTCAATCCTGTCTATAATTTACCTCATTCATCAACAACAGTCATAAAACTTTGGGGAAATTGAGTTATTCTCTATCAAGAAAATATTGAAAATCCCTGCTGTAGTATATAATGTAATGCTCTGGCAAATAATTTAATTAGCTCTACAGAAGACTATTAGGAACACTTCAAATTCAATAAGCAACTAACAAGTCCAGATTGAGCTCAGGGGTGAGACAGAGGTTGAATATCTGGTAGTCACTGGTATTGAGATTATAATTAAACCCTTGGGAGCTGATGACATAACCATGAGACAGAGAGAAATAGGGAGTAGACAACCTAGCACAAAGAAGTGGGTATCACCTAATGTTAGGGGGTATGATATGGACTATATCCAGCAAGGGAGATTGAAAAAGGGCAGTTGACAGATAGGTAGCATCCAAGAGGAGAGAGTGGCCAGAAGTCAGTCAGCAAACATATGTAAAGTGCCCATTAGCAGGTAAATTGAGAAGGATGAAGACAGAGAGAAGATTATCAGATTTAGCGATTGTGGTCATTGGTAAGTGGAGAGAGGAGTTACAGTTGAATGATACAAAAAGAATTCAGTTTTCATTTGTTCATCACTATCATCACCATCACTACCATATCAACACCTCTGTCATCATCATAATCACCACTACCATATCTCCACCATTGTTGTCATCATTATTCACCACCACCACCACCACCACCATCATCATCATTATTGCCATCACTACCACACCATCATCATCATCACTACCACCATTGTCAACAACATCATCATCGCCACCAGCAGCACCACCACCATCTTCACCACAGCTACTACTGCCTCCTTACCTCAGCCCTCATAGGATTCCTCACTTCCTTCAAGACCCAGCTTAACTACTATCTTCTTCATGAAGCCTATTTGTTCCTCCAAACTGCTAGTGCTCTTTCTCTTAAAATATCTTTCACTTAACTTTTTTTTAAAAATTTACTCTCTTTATATTTACTCTGTATATACTTGAGTATGTCTGTTGTCTCCTCCTTTAAAATGTTAGCTCCTTGCAAATAGGGATTGTTTCTTTCCTTACTTTTGTGTCTCCAGAGCCCAGCACAGTGCTGCCATGAACTAGGTCCCTAATCAATGTTTGATGATGGGATTAATGCAAAAATTGTTTAAAGAAAATCATTATAATATAGGAAAAGCAGAATGGTAGTATGGAAAGCACACTAAATGTAAAGTCAGGAGACCCAAATTCTTGTACCAAACCCACCACTAAGTAGTTTAACCTCTCTGGCCTCACTTTCTGCACTTATAGCCTTAACCAGCCTTGACTCTGTGGTCAGATATTTCAATCAATATTATGTAAATGTCAGTTATTGTGACTACGATTTCACCTTGTAACCCAACTGCTAAAACAAAGAAAAAATGAAAAACCACCAATGAATACTTATTACCTATGAAATACAGCCCAAACTTCTCTGCCGATATTCTCCAAGTTCTTCCTAGGAGCTGAAGTAAAGCTGCCTTTTCCTCTTACTGCCCACTGCTCCCCCAATAAGCCCTCTGCCTTAGCTAATATGCAGGACCCTCTCTTCCCCAAACATCCTGCACTTTCCCACTTTTGTGCCCTTGTCTGACTAAAATCCAAGATTCATCACCTTTTTTTCCTATTGAAATTCTGTATATCTTTCACATCCCAGCTCAAATGCCATTTCTGATAGTACTAATCTCGAGAGATCTTTCCTCTGCCCCACAGTTCTTAGTTTGTTGCACTCATATACAAGGGATTACATGATGGCTTTAAATGTGGTTCTTCATTTATGTGTCATTTATCCCTTTCTAGAGAGAATAGGAATATGTAATGTAAGTGATAGAGGTAGGGATAGGGACTGTACCTTTGATTTCATTGGTATAAGGAACTCCCAAGTGAACAAACTCCCTGTCCTATTGCAGAGAGTCCCCGAGAACTGTGAAAAGTTGCCCAGGGTTACACAGCCAGTATGTTTCAGAGACAAGATTTGACCCTTGGTCTTCCCAGCTGTGAGATTGTCTCAGTATCCTCCCCACCATGCTGACTCTCATTGAAAATGATATGCTAATCAAGTAAAATCTATGCAAATTGCATTTGACAAATTCATTAAACATTCAACAAACATGCATTAAGCACATACGTGGTAAAGAGCACTGGGATAGAGGAGGTGCAAAATTTGGAAAGGATGTTACCTTTCCCTCATTGGAACTTTCATGATAATAGCAGAATAAAACCTAATCACAAATGACTAGAATATACATCATATGATGAGTATATCACAGAGGCATTCAATAAAGAACTTCTTGAGGTCTAAGGAGTCAGGTCATTGCCCTTGCAATGGGGTGAGTGTCTCCCCCAACCCCCACCTCTTCAGGGCATTTCTTCAACATGTCTGTCTGGGAAGGTCATAAATTAGTCTCGGGCTTCAATCTCTACAAGGGAAGAAAAGGTCTAAGGTTTAATGGCTCTTCTCTCCTCTTCTGTAGAGGAGAAAACATAAGTCCAAACAGCACTACCCCTACCTTGGCTGACTTATCAGTAAATATGAACATTCTTGATTGTATTCATAACAGAAAAGACCTAGAGGTTTATTAGCCCTCCATCCAGGGTTCAAACCAACTTCCCCAGAGGACTAGGTAAGAGAGATGTTGATTGACATCTTTATCAGTTTGTTGTTGTTGTTGTTGTTGTTTGGTCATTTGTCCTGTCTGATTCTTTGTGACTCCAAGGATATTGGAGCGGTTTGTCATTCTCTTCTCCAGCTTACTTTACAGATGAAGAACTTAGGCAAATAGGATTAAGTGACTTGCCCAGAGTCACACCGCTAATAAATGACTAAGGCTGGGTTTGAACTCATGAAGATGAATCTTCCTGATTGTAAATCGAGTGCTCTATCCACTGCTCCACCTAACTACCCATTTACCAGTTAAGATATGTTATTTCATTTACAGGCAGGCAAAGCTGAGAGAAGCCATCTGCCTCTCTGAACAGAAAATTGGCCAATACCTCTATCCTTCCTATTATTACTTAGTCATTCCATGTCCTTCCCCTTTCTCCCAGTCTTTCTCCCACATCTCTGCAGCCTTTCTCCCATATATTAAGAATAACCATACCATGAAAATGTCTTTTAACTTTTATTCCATTTACATGTAAACTGTTCTATAACTTCTTCAAGGGAAGGTAGATTGCCTAAAGATCTTGGCAGAGTGAATCTATGCAGTACATTAGTTTCTGAGACTTTTGTTCATGTAATGGGTACAGGGGGTACTCTCATGATAGAATGCCTCCCATCTATCCCACAAGGGCATGTGGATACACTTCTTCTATGTGCTGGCTTGCTCACTCCAACCTGCCCTCATACTCAGGCTTAAATTCCCACATAAAGACCACCATCTTGCAATTACACTCAAATTCTCTCAAAGTCCAAAGGGCAATCCTGTTGTGAGGGAATATATTCTCTCAGTTTAGCTCTTGAACCCCCATCAGTGTGCGTCCATTTCCACAAACGAGTCACTTGGTCAAAAAACCACAAGGTCTTTTCTATTATAAGCAGAGCTAGGAATGTTCATATTTACTGGTAAATCAGCCAAGATGGAGGTAGTGCTTTTTGGACTTGCATTTTCTCCTCTACAGTGTAGGGTAGCAGGGGTCACTAGGCCTAAGACCTTTTCTTCCTTTGTCGATATTGAAGCCTGAAATTAATTTATGACCTTCCCAGATGGATAGTTATGTTGAAGAAATGTTCTGAAGAAGAAAGGAGAGGCATCCACCCTATCCTGGGGACAATGACCTGGCCCCTTAAACCAGTTTACCACATAAAGAAAAAATACTTTTCCATTTTACATGTAACCATTTATTTAGTAACAAGGAAAAATATATATTAATAACATTACCAACATTAATATATTAAAGTAAGTACAAGAATAATAAGTTCATCACGAGCCACATATAAATCTAGGTCACACTATCCCACTAAAACTCTCACTATCTGTGGGAAAGAATGGGGAAGAGAAACCTCTCAACAAGGTACATGAATAAAGAAAATCTGCATCCTTGGGTAACAACGTTGTGCCCAACTAACACTTTACTAGGTACAATATCTCAGCCATACTTTTCAAACTACTAGACTTTCTCCTCAATAACAACTGAGGTGTCTATCATTTTGAGCTTTAAGCTTAGATGATGCAGTTTTGAAATCTGCTTTTTCACCTCACTATCTCTTATCTTTCTGAGTTCAGACTCTAGGTCCTCTCTGAGAATTACATAACCTTAGATAATGGCTAGTGATCCAATTCTTTTGTCTATAGTCATATAAGTTATTTTTGTCCCATTTTCAGAGTACAGTTCTAGTGTCCCTTTCTCTATAGTATACTACAGCTCATCACACTCAAAATAATCAATGACTGTCTCACATCTCTGAGTCAGAGTTACTTCCTCTTAGAATCATGAGCAACATAAACTTACCTTAGCAACGAATTACCTCTATGAAAGGGCAGAATTTTGAAACGACAGTACCTTACACATAAAAGAGTTAGTGTCAGAATGCATCTTAGAAGTCAACCTGTCCAATCATCTAATTTTACAAAGAAAAAACTGAGACCCAGAAATGCAAAGTGATTTGTCTGAAATCACACAGGTAATAAGGGAAAGAACCTATATCAGAACCTACAGCCTCTGACCCCAAAGTTATATTGCTTCTTGGTGGGAGCAATGGGAGTTCTGTCCAGACCTCATGAAAGAAGCTATACCTGAATTGGGGTTTAAAGGAACATCTTGGGACAGCTAGGTGGTGCAGTGGATAGAGCACTGGCCTTAGAGTCAAGAGGACCTGAGTTCAAATCCAGCCTCAGACACTTGACACTTTCTAGTTGTGTGACCCTAGGCAAGTCACTTAACCCTGATTGACTCACCAAAAAAATAATCTTGATTGAGATGAGGTGGGACCTAAATGGAGTAAATTCCAGATAGTGTGGGCCTAGACAGGAGAAGGCTGGATAAGAAATGGAAGCAAAGGATAGTCCAACAGATTTGAGTTGAGTTAGTCTGTCACCTGTCCTCTTGATCAACATTCATTCTTTCCACAAGAACAGATGTGTCCCAATCACCTACCTCATTGTTCCCACAATTTTTTTTCCCATCAAGTTTATTCCTTAGCTTAACATATTGCTACATAAATGTTAACTTGCTAGAGGCAGCACAAGCATTAACTCAACAGGCAATATAGCAAAACATTAGGTGAACATGCCATACTTCATAAACCTTACTTTAACACATAAAGGAACTCCCTTAAGCAAGCCCCCCACATCCTAAACTAATAGTTATACAGAAGCATATATATCCTGTTAGATTAAACCCCTCTGCCTCCCTTCCCAGAAAGTATAAATGTTAGCTTAAAGCCTCAGAGCACCTGCTAAAACAAACTCCTTCGTGTGTAACGCCAATGACACATTTTTTTTAAATAACTCCAATAAATGTGAGTGCTGCTGCTTTTTAGAATAAGTTTGCTCTCATCCTGAGGGTCCTAAACAGAGCATTGTCCTGGAGAGCTGACTGACTCACTGATGACCGTAGAGCATACAAGCACTGTGACCATCTTCTTTTTAATAAGTTGACTATTCTGACCTATAGTGCATTCTCATTACTTTTATAGTGTTGGAAAAGTACATAGCTTTATATGCTTCCTTTATGGGGCAAGGAGAGGTAGGGAGTGATTCAGTATGAATCAGTACCCTAGGGGAACTGATCAAACTTTTGCATTTATTTTCTTTTATGAATTAAGTGAGGATTCCATCCTGCTGGGCAGCCTTTATGTGGCTATATTAAATATTCAACTAAGTCAGCCACCAACACTTTCACATCACCACTTAAAATGGGCTATATACATTTCCTTCACCTGTTTCATATGTATCACCCAAAATTATTAACGTACTCATAAAATTCAAGACACTCTGTACCATAGGGATCTCCAAAAGCTGCCATAAATTTAACAAAAGCAGAGCTGCATTTGATGAAAGTGGTCCAAGTTTCCAGTAGAAATTTGATTTGAACATTTTATGAGAAATTTTACAAAATGAAAGGCCCACACACTTTTTCCTGCCCTTTACTTTCTCAAACACTCACTATAAATAAACTCTTTAGACTTTAGGTGTCAAAAGTCAGCCTGCTCTGTGAGATGCGTACTGCTCTTCTGCTTTCTGTTCTCCCCCTTCACACTCACTTTTTCCTGTTTCAGTGGCCATGTTTATATGATGGGAAAAATATTGAACGAGGTCAGCAAGTGAATGAAATTGCTGCAGAATGAATCCAAGCAATTGATGTACATCCATTCATGAAGAGCCCAATGAGCTCACATCCTTGCTTATGTAGACAAGGTCTCCATCTTTTTTTTTTTGTTTGTTTCAAGCATTTACATTCATATATAAACATCCAAACCCACCCTGCCCCGCCCTCCCCCTACACATACAAAGCCACAGGCAGACAACACTCTGACATTGTTTCTGACCTGGGTTCCCAGAATTAAACTCTAAAATAAGAAGGAATAGAATCAGATTCATGAAATGCTAGAAGGGAAAATGAAATGAAGGATAAGGAGATTGACGAACCTTAGAGTCTTATTTTCCTGAGCAAATTAGTTTTGAATGTCAACAGTGATGCTGTTTTCCTGCTTTTTTGTTCCTAAATGACAATAGCATTTAGGGAAATTTTCAAAATTAGTGTATCTTTCTTTGTCACCATTTTCAGGGACAGATCATGCTGGTATGTCAAGGAAGGGAGCTCCGAGACAATCACAGGATCACAGATTTAGAGCTGAAAGGGATTTTCGATGCCATTGATTCCACCTCCCACACTTTATAGATGAGGAAACTAAGGCACAGACATAGTAAATGACTTATTCAGAGTTACACAGCTTGTATATATCTGAAGTAGGTTTTGAACCCAGGTTTTCCTGCCTCTAAGCCCGATTATCCAGACTTTAGACATTTACTTCGTCTCAAGCCAAGTCATTGTGTTAATGATTAGGAGCACATGAGTAGTATAATGGATGGAGCCCTGGACTTATAGTCAGAGTTCAAATCCCACTCCTGAGACATATTCTCTGTGTGATTGGAGGAGGGGAAGGGTAAATCCCTTTGCTTCTCTGATCTTCAGTTTCCTCTTCTATAAAAAGGATAGGGCAGCTAGGTGGCTCAGTGGACAGAGCACCAGACCTAAAATCAGGGGGACCTGAGTTCAAATCTGCCTTCAGACACTTACTAGCTATGTGTCCCTGGGCAAGTCATCTAACCCTGTTTGCCTCAGTCTCCTCATCTGTAAAATGAGCTGGAGAAGGAAATGGCAAGCCAGTATCTTTCCCAAGAAAACCTCAAATGGACTTACGAAGAGTCAGACACAACTGAACAACAACAACATCAGAAAATGAGTTTAAATAAGAGCATGTATTAATAATATAGGGTTTGGGGAGGACCTAACCTTGAAGAGCTATAGAAATGTGAGTTGTATGTAGTGTGCATAGAATTAGGGAGACAATGCCAAGGCGGAATAAAACACTGAACTTCTAGTCAGAGGGCTTGGATTCAAAGCTACCACTGCCAATTACCACTTTGTGACCTTGGACCAGTCATTTAAACTCTCTGGGCTTCAGTTTCCTTATTGTAAAGTGAGGGATTTGGACTAGACTCCCTGTAAGATCCCTTTGCAGCTCTAATCTGTGATTCTCTATCCAGAGAAGCAAAGCATTCTAAGCAAACTATAACCTTCTTCTGAAACCTTGTCGTTTGGTACTTACGCTAAATAAACAGCACACTCATTCATCAAAGTTCCTGCCAGGCCCTAGTACAGGGATTTTGTTCTAATGAAGCCCAGTAATCAATTATGGTGGTTTGTAATAGTTTAAAGGGGAGGACTCCAGCCCCCTTCCTCAGTCTAGCAAAGCTATTGGCTGTCTGGAGATCAGGTTAGCTAGCACTAGGGTAGCACAATGGATAGGGTGTGAAGCCTAGAGTCAGGAAGACTCATCTTCCTGAGTTCAAATCTATGCTCAGACATTTACTCAGTGTGTGACCATGGGCAAGTCTCTTAACCTTGTTTACCCTCAGTTTCCTCATCTGTAAAATGAGCTGGAGAAGGAAATGGCAAATTACTCTAGTATCTTTTCCAAGAAAAATCCCAAATGGTATAAGTATTATTCCCATTTTACAAATGAAAAAGCTGAAGTTCACAGAAGTTAGATGACTTGCACAAAGTCAGAGTTGTTTTCAAAGTCACTATTCAAATTCATGTTTCCTGACTCCAAGTCTAGATCTTTCCATTCTAATATCCTATGTCATGGCAAAGGTCTTGAGCAGCAGATGGGTAGTGACTTCCCAAAGAACCCTACATATTCCTAGATGTCCAGGTGAGATTCCTGTAGACACCATAAATTGTGATGATTAGGGGATTTAGTTTGAACCTCAAATTGGCCATGCATGAGCACCACGCCCACAAGGAAATGCTCTATTGTGATTGGCTGCAGTTGTCATCTATGTCAACGTCACTTAAGCAAATCAATAAAATAATTTATTTGACAGATAAGGAAACTGAGGAAAGTGTGTCTTCAAAGCATCTTCATCTCTTAAATTCTAAACTCACAGGGTGTTTAAAAATGTTACTTTGGTTTTTTTTCAACAACTTCCCCTGCCTTCAGCATCTTCAGTCCATTCAAGTGCAACCAGTAGGATGGTATGTGTCTTGCAATATGACATGACAGAAAAAAATTCTAGATTTGGAGTCAGGACATGGATTCTAATTCAGTCTCTGATTTTATGATATTAGTCCTCAGTTTCTTCATCTAGAAAATGAGAATTTTGGAATGTCTGAATTCCAAGATTCTTCCAGTTCTAAGACCTATGATCCAAGGCCACATCCACGTTTTCCAGGTCTCTTTTTCCTCTAACAAATGTTAACATAGATACAAATAACAACAATAGAAATAACAGGCATATAATGCTGTGAGTTTTATAAAGTACTTTCCTCACAACATATTATAAGGTACTCCCATCCTTGCCTCCATTTTACAGAAGGGAAAACTGAGGCCCTGAGAGGTTTAGTAACTTGCCATATTGGCCTTTCTACATTTTGGTTCCTCTGGCTGTGGCCATTTATGGAAGACCCTAACATACACAAGTGTGAAGGAAAGAGAGTTGTGATTGTCATGGACGAAGAAATTCAATGGGAATGAACAAAAGAAGACTTGGTAGGATTAGGTGGCCATCATCTGCTATCTAAAGAGTTGCAGAACACTGTACTAGTGACTTAAATGATAACTAAGAATATTTGGAGCAGTGCATGGCCCAAATAGGAAAACTCTTTCAAAGTGTGGGGATCTTTTAAATCCTCTCTGGCCCCCACAAGCACATATTTGTTTAGATTACATGAATATATCTTCAAAGATGTGTCAAATTTGATGTCAGAGGGCCAAAAGCAGCTAGCAAAATCTAGAGCACTAGCAGAAGCAAATTAAAATGTAATTGGGAAATATTTAACAAAATAAATAAAAATATAATACAACAAAGACAATGCTAATTTGTAGTTTCCTAAATCTATATGTGGCCATCAGGGATCTGTTTTTATTTGAGTTTGACACCACTGAATATAGTCAGATATTCTATTACAACTGTGAAAATAATATTAGTCTTTGGAGAGTTCTCATTTTTTCTTGAATAACATATGGGATGATATTCCATTCCTGTGCTTGAAAGAAGAAAGTCAGCTTCTCTTACAATATATAATAAAATACTAGGCATTAGTTATACAAATGCCTCATGACCTCTTCAGTGGCTCATTATCTTTTTCTTGAATTGTTGTAGCAGTCCACTAACTGACCTGCCTGCCTCTAGTATTTACCTGTTCTAATCTACATGACACACTAATGCTGATTCATCTTCCAAAAGCATAATGTGATTATGTCTTTTTTCGGTTCAAAAATCTTCAGTGACTCCTCATTGCTCGCAGAAAAAATAAATATTAAATTCCTTTACTTGACATTCAAGGCCATCACCAACTTGACTTATTCTAATCTTCCATTTTTAGTATATATGCCATTGAAGGGAACACAATTTTATCTCATGCCTACATGAATTCTGTACTCTAATCAAATGAAGTTACTTGTTCACCAAACACACCCTCCAGTGTGTTTCTTGCCAAGAATGCACTTTCTCCTCAAGTCTTTCCAATTCCTACTGTTTTTTTTAATCACTTTCTGAAATTTACATCAATAATAGAATGGGCAGACCTAGGAGGTTCCATTCTGTTGAACAGATATTTATTCTAATAGGGGCAAGGCACAATGCTAGGTACCGGGAATATAGAAATAAAAATGAAAGTCCTTGCCCTCAAGGAGCTTGTATTTCTTCAGGAGGAAAAGAGGCAAGGAATGTACAAACAGTAGTGTTACACAAAATAAGCAGTATTGAAGGCAAAAATGGAGATCCAGGCAAAATGCTTTCTGAATATTTGATTTGAGACAGAACACTTTCAAATGGAGATGGGGGAATTAAAAAAAATTATTTGGGGAGATGAGATCACCTCCCTACATGCTACTGATTTCTCCTTCCTCAGATGTATGTGTCTATGTTGTATGCCTTCAGCTCCTCTGAGGACAGGAACTGTTTTGTGCTTTGCCTTTATATCCTCAGGAACTAACATAGTACCTTCTAAAAAATGCATGCTTAATGAATATTGTTGAATTGGATTGTATGAAAGTGGTACCTGAACTAAACATTGAAGGAAGATGAGGATTCTGAAAAGGATGAATGAAGAGGAAATACAGTCTAGGTATGGTGCATGGATGACCTGTGCAAATGGCACGAGGCAAAAATGGACATTTTGAGCAGGGAGAACAACTTGTGGTCTGGTCTTGCTGAAAGACAGAATGTGTGAAGGGCAGTAAGAGGCATCTAAAGTTGACTACAAGATTGGGCAGGGCCTTAATGCCAAGCTGTGAGGTCAGTATTTTATCCCAGAGGCATTACTTCGCAGGTGCCTGCTTAGGGAAAGTCTCTTCTATTGTTTTATGGTTCACATTCTGCTTGGGCATCCTGGTGGTGCTGATTTCTGATTGGCTGACTATTGTGGTCCTGTCTGACAGTAGATGGATGTGACTGTGGTTGAGTACATGGACACACCTGCTATTTCTGTGGGGAGTATGAGGAATGGGTCTGGGGGCAGTGGTTAGCTAGAGGCCATGGCTGGGATCCCATCACATGGACATGCCTGTTGTTCTAGTGAGACACTGAGGCATATGTGAGGAAGTTAGGATATTGAGTTGGGAGGAAGGACAGTGGCCAGGTAGGAGCAGTGGGCCTGCTATTCAGTGAGTCCTATGACTGAGTCTGGGGGCCTGGGATGTGGTTAAGCCAGATTGTGTGGTTAAATCAGGACATGTCTGCTGTTCAGTGAGGTCCATAAGGAAGTTAAAATATCAGGGCTGGGAACAGCTTTATTAGGATTCCATCAGGAGCACTGAAAAATAAAACGATAGTCAAGGCTAAAGGGGATGGTCTTCTCTGAGGGAAGATCAGGGAGATCATCAGTGGAGAAGGGGACATTTGAAGTGGTCTAAAGGATGGCAAAGCAGAAGGGGCAAGTAAGGTGTTCAAAGTATAGAAAGAAATGTAAGCAAAAACATAGACAGGAAAGTACAGTGCACAGTGGGGAACAGAGTAAGAAGTTCAGTTTGGCTAGACTAAAGGACAGAATGGTAGTATAAGAAGGAGGCTGGGAAGGTGAGCACTTTGATGCCTGGCAAAGGAGTTTGACTTTTACTTGGTAAACAACAGAGAGCCATTAAAGACTTTTCAACAAAAGGATGACATAAACAGATCTGTATGTAAGTAAGATTAGTATTAAAAATGGACTGAAAGTGAGGTTGTATTTTCATTGTTCTTGTTGGTGAGCCATTTTCAGTTGTATCCAACTCTTCATGACCCTATTTGGGGATCTCTTGGCAGAGATACAAGAATGTTTTGTCATTTTCTTCTTCAGCTCATTTTATAGATGAAGAAACTGAGGCAAGCAGGATTAAGTAACTTGTCCAGGGTCTCATAGTTACTAAGTGTCTGAGGACAGATTTGAACTCAGGATGATGAATCTTCCTGACTCCAGGCCTGGCAGGGCCTAATTTTCATTGTACCTTGCATTATAATTATTTAGATTTTCTCCCCCTCTAATTATGGAGGGGGAAAAGCCACCAGTGGTTATCTTATTTAATACCCCTATTCTACAGCTGAGGAAACTGAGGCTGAAGGACATGAAGTGCCTTTCCCAAGGTCACATAAGTAGTCAGTGTCCCAGATGGAAGCTGGACTCAGTTTCTCTAATTCCAGAGTCAATGTTCTCTTCCCATTGTGTAAGCATCCCCTTTTAGGCAATGGGGGACCATGGAATCTGATGTCATTACAAATAGGCACTTACTGAAATTGGCTTCAGGGCTTGGATGAGCTATGATCACAGCATGCTGGTTTGACACTTTGGAAAGTGTGCTGGATTTATGACTAAAAGGCTTGGGTTTGAGTCACTACTGTCACTTTCTAAACTGTGTGACTGCCCAAGTCATTAGCTAAGATGAACCTCAATTTCCTTGTCTGTACAACAGAGATAATAACTTCATTCCCTCCCTCACAGAGTGATTGAAAGCAGTTAATGGTTGTAAAACTCTTTGTAATCATATGTTATACAAACACCGGCCTTGGGCCCTGATCCATGCCCCTGCTGCCACAAAAAAAAAGGAGTTAATATGGCTCTCACAATCTGTGAATCAAACTAATTAATGCTAATTTGATAGCCAGCTACAGTGGGACCCTTCCAAATAATATTCTCACCTTAAATCAGTGAAAACTGGTCATTCTATTGTTACCAACCTAAGGCATAAAGATTAATGGAATGAGCATTGGGAGGCCTGAGTTCTAAGACTGGCTGTGCCATTCCCCAAGCTGGGTGACCCTTAACCTTTCTGCATGTAGGTTTCCTATCTTTGTAAAAAGGAAGAGGTTGGACCTGGTGCATCAAAGGGTCCTTTTTTTTGTACCAGCCTTCTCTGGGTCTGAGAATGCTAATCACCTCGTGCTGAGTTGCCTATCCCATCTGAAAGGAGAGACCCTCAGCTTGCTGTTTGCCTTTGTTTAAAGCGTTTGAAGGTGTTTTTCAAAGTCGGAGATTTTCCTACAAAAGATAGAACAGTGTTGCCTTAAGCAAAATAAAGAGAGAGGGAAGAGGATCTGGGGCTAGGGGACCTCGAAGCAATCAAGCAGAATGAACTATACAAAAAGGAAAGAAAGAATCAGGTGAGCTCTTAACAGCATAAAAGTGGAGGAGACTCAGAGAGAATATAAACATTGATGTATTGTCAATTCTGTTATTCAGGGAGGGTTCTTGGGTTTTAATAGTTTCTCTGCCTTTTGTTCCTCCCTGGACTTTACTGATGTGATGGAGTTCTTTCTGTTCCCTCTCTCAGTGAAAAAAGAGTAGAGGACTCTGGAGTCTGAGAACCTGGGTTCAAATCCCACCTCTGATTCTTTCTACGTGCATAACGTTGGACAAGTCATCTATCCTTCCTAGACCTGGGTTTCCTGATTTAGACTAGATAACATCTAAGTTCACTTCTAACAATCAGTCTCTGATATATAATCTCGAAGAACTAGTTGACCACAAGGAGATCTGAAAAGGAGAATATCCATTTTGAAACTTAGCCTTTTACTTCTGAGAACAATATGAGCAGCATACTCTGGAAAGACTGATTGCGGAGGTCTCCTGAGGACTACAATGCTCCCTACTGCCCTTGCTGCCCGGGTAGGAACTCTCATTAAGGGATAGGAGTGTGATTTTTATTAGAAGAGAATGATAATAAAAGCTATTTATCTCAAGCACAAAGATTCACCATATAGACAAAGATGCTTGAAACACAAAACAAAGAACTCCTAAAATTCGTTATAAAGTAAGTGAGAAATAACTAAAGCAAAAACAAATTCCAAGGGGTAAAAGCTCACAAGATGAAGAATTAGAGACTGATGAAGAGAAAATAAAGAAAAGGGGTCTTGAACAAACAAATTCACTTCTGAGCTACGCTGTGGCATTTCTTCCTTTCTTCCTTCTCATTTCTGCCATTGGGAAGCAATTGGCACATGGAATATTAATAAGTAGCCCATCAAATAACAAATGTATATTTGCTGAGGTCTGAAAGGCTCGTGTGACCTGTAAGGACCCCATTTTCACTAATATTCTTCATAATATATTTTTTTCAGATTCACCCTGTTTTCTCCATTCTAACTAAAAGCTTGATGTGAACCTCAACTGCAACAAACTTGAACTAGCCTCCCTATTCTCATCTCTTCCCAATCTTATCCATCATACCCACTTCAATAAGAATCATCTTCTTTAAGTATTGTTCCTATGATTACTTCCTTGCTTAGAATCCTCCATCAGGGGTGGGGAACCTGTGGCTTTGAGGCCACATGTGGCCTTCTAGGTCCTTGGTTGCAGCCTTTTGACTGAGTCTAAGTTTTCCAGAACAAATCCTGTTATTAAGGGATTTGTTCTGTGAAGTTTGGATTCAGTCAAAGGGCCACACTTGAGGACCTAGAGCACCACATGTGGCCTCAAAGCCACAGGTTCCCCACCCCTGCATGCTTCCCAGATCTAATTAAGCCTACTAATTGAAGACTTAAATGTTTCTGCACAAATTTCAATTCTGCCACTTACTAACTGTATAACCTGGAACAATTTGCTTCACCTCTATGGGACCAGATTTCTAATCTGCAAAGTGAGGGACAAAAAAGCTCCTTCCAGTGCTAAATTTCTGTGAAATTTCAAAGAATCCTGTGAGTTTAACTCATTCCTTCCCACCTCCAAACTTTTCTACCATCCATTCCTCCCAGATAGAATTCTCTCTTTCCTTAAAAATTCCCCTTGTTTAATCTGTTATCCGTGCTCATCACTCCCATTGGTCATACCTTGTAGTTTGTTTGTTTGTTTGCAGATTCATAGTTTGGTCTTGTTTTCCTCTGTCTTCCCCATTAGATTGGAAAATTCTTTAGGAAAAGAGCTCTATCTTATCCTTAATTTAACATCCCCCTCACCCATATTGTTTACTATGTTTAACTATACTCACAGTACTCTGACACTTAATGGGCAATTATTCATTCACAGTGCTAAGCTAGGCTTAGCACTGTGAGTAATAAAGAAAAAATGAAAGAAATGGTGCCTTCCCTAAGGGAGTTTACAGACTGAGTAAATGTTCTTGACCTATATGATCTTTGGATAGATTTCAGAGGTCTGTGAAATGGAATGGGAGAAAACAATCCTTATTTTAATTAACCTATGATTTCCTTTGTAATCCTATGTATTCTATTTTACACATTTAAAAACATGATCCTGAGAAGGGGTCTATATACCCACTGTACTGTCAAAGGAATCCATGACACAAAAGGAATTAAGGACCCAAAATCTAAGGGACAACTAGTAGTGCATAGGAATGAGTTAGTACATGATCATTTAGCTTGTCAACAAGAATTTGAAAGCACTTACTATGCCACATACAAGGAACACAAAAGCAGAAGCAGCCTCTGCTCTCAAGGAGCTTGCATTCTATCAGGGAAACAGGTGCACATATTAGAAAATAAAAAATTAGCACAAGGTAATTTCAGGGACTGAGAGGTACTAAAGTTGAAGGGATCAGGAAAGGCATAATGGAGAAAGTAGCACTAGAGCTATCGTTTGAAGGAAGATAAGGATTCAAGAGAATATATATGTGTGTGGGTATATATATGTATGTTTATATGGATATAAATAATGATTATTTCTTATATTGATAACCAGTTATTGAATTAGGACTAAGGTTTTTCCTCTTCCTATTTCCTCATTCAGAAATCAGCCCCTGTAGGTTATCCAGCCAGCTTTTAAAGAGCAGGGCTGATGATAAGATGAAATCTTGGACAGACACACCCCACTGGGGAAATTCAGATCTGATCAAAAGGTAAAAAAATTCTGGTTTAGGTGAACTGGTAGATTCTGGCCTATTGTGTTTTAGTCAGACAAATAGTGATGGAAGTGGATTCCCTCTTTTGTCCAGATTATCCTAGATGGGGTGGTATGGGTGCAGAGAAGTCTCTTTGGCCAAGACTGAGTGATCAGTGTCACATCACCAGCTCCTTGTTAGAATAAGCCCACCTCTGATTATAATATTAATTCTCTCCTTAATTGTTAACCAATAATGGTTGATTGCCATATATCAAGTACACCCACTCTTCCAATGACATATAAGTGATGAGTGGGTTCCATGAGGGGTCTTTTGTCTAGGATAGCCAAATGACCAGTTTATTAATTACCCACAGCCATAATTAATAAAATGATTGTTAATTATCCAGAAATTATGTGTCTCAAATTTTAATGTCATGGTGTATATACATATGTTTATGTACATATCTATGTATATGTGTGTGTGTGTGCCCGTGCCCTCAGTGCCCCATCTTGCCCATGCTAGAAATGAAGTGGCCATTCACTGGTCTGTGCTACTGAAGACTGACCTGTTCTTTGACCCTTTTTTTTTAACCTGGGCTGGTTCATGACTCCATAAGTATGGGATTTGTGTCTCCATGTTGGTGTAGGACTTATTCAGAATACTTAATAGGCTTAACCCTACTCAGAACTCCTGAACTCAAGTGACCCACCATGCATTCTCCTCATTAACAGGGATCTTAGACATGTGCAGCACATTCCCTAAGTGTTATATGGAGTTCAGATGGGGGGAAGCTCATTGGAGGTTGGAAGAATGTGAGGAGGCTTCATGAAGCAAGTGAGATTTGATATTAAGATCATAGATTTAGAGCTGAGAGAGACCTTAAAGGACATCTGATCCAAGTCCTTCATTTTATAGTTGAGGAAACTGAGCCCCAGAAAGGTGAAATTTGGCTGACCCATAGTCACACAGACAGGTAGGAAATGTCAGAACTGGATTCAGAGTCTTGTCCTTTGACTAAAATTCCAGGACTCTTTCCGCTACATCATGGTCTTTAAAAGACAAGGATGTGCTAGTGGACAACTCCAAATTGACATTCTGTAAGACATCTCAAATTCAACATACCAAAGCAGAACTCTATCTTTCCCCCAAATGCTCCCTTCTTCTTGACTTCCTTATTTATGTAGAAGGTATAACCTTCTTCTAGTCACTATGGCTCATGACCTCAGGGACATTCTTGATTCCTTCCTTGCCCTCATCCCTCACATTCAATCAGTTCTCTTAACAATTTCTTCTCTGAAATATATTTTGCAATCATCCCTTTCTTTTCATTCAGTCCCTAATTACCTCTCACCTAAACAATTACGAGACTCACCTCATGGTTCTCCTGCTTCGATCCTTTTTCCTCCCCAGTCAATCCTCCAGAAAGCTGCCAAGCTGATAGTCCTTGCTCCAGTCAACTGTTTTATGCTTTCCATACATACCATATTTACTTTATATTTTAGGCAAACTGGCCTCCTTGCTGTCCTTTATACACCCAATTTCATATCCCATATCCATAGCTTTACACAGACTATTCCCCCATGCCTGGAATATACTCTGTCCTCAACTCTAAGAGAATAACTTTCTTCAAAGCTCAGCTTAAGTGCCAACTCCTACAACAAGCTAGTCCTAATGCCCTCATTTGCTTGTGATAGTGTAGGAAGAGATTACAGAGAGTTGTAAAAACTAGGCAGAAATGATAGATAATAGGGAGCTATTGATGATTTTTGACCAGGAGAATGCCATGATGAAAACTTGTATCTCTAAAAACAGAGAATTTGCTAGACAGTGAAGCCAGGTTTTTTCAGTGATTCATCTTTGACAGGATGGATGCTTGAATGATGGTGGTAGGAATGGAAACAAAGAAATAGAAAGATAGGTCAAGAGAAGAATCAGCAATAATTGATGACTAGCTCAGTAATCCACTGTCAGAAATTTCACTGATTTTATTTTGTTTAAATGTTGCATCCCATCCCCCTCTGACACACACACCCAAGAATAAGCAAGGACTGTTTTTATTTTCTTTTTCTCCCCACTACCCCTAACAGATAGATACTAGAATGGATACATACTTAATAAATACATGTTGAATTAAATTGAATTGGATAGAAGAGGTGAAAGAGCTTGATGGAAGAATGAATCAAAGATGCTTCAAGGTTTAGAGTTAGCATAACTTGGGGACATGGTGCTATCATTTGCAAAAAATAGGGAAATTGGGACAGAGAGATGGTTGGCAAAAGTGTGGGAAAGGAGATGATAAATTCACTTCCGAATATATGAAGTTTGAAGTGATGTCAGGATGTACAAATTAGAAGTATATAACCAGCAATTAGAGACATAGAACTGGAATTGGGATGAGAAGATAGAGATTTTGGTGTTGATAAAATGGAATTAATATCAGAAACCATGAGAATGAATGGATTTTGAAAGAAAGAGTTTATATGGAGATGAGCACAAGAACAACGATAGAGCCTTTGTGCTTAAGTAATTGGAGGAGAAAGAGGAGATAGTAAGGAAAGTAAAGGAGTTTCTGGGATGATCTGCTGAGATGCATTTACACCTCCACGTCTTGAGTCTCCAGCATCTCCTCTCTGAAGGGGCCAAGAGTCAGTAGGTTTCAAATGAAGTGCTGCGCTCCCCAATGCTGAACACTACAGATAGGTTTTGTGTTGTGATGGTATGGAAGGATTTCTTTAAACAGACATCTTACTGGCTCTTCATCCAAAATATATTTATTGTATATTAGAAGTAATTCAGACATCACAAAAAATATTATTTGCTGATTGCTCACTGCTTAAATTTATAATTGATGTTGATGTCACGGACCATGTCTCAAGCCTAATTTTTTTCCACACTGACTAGATTCTTGATGGTCAAGCCCAGAACAGTAGATCCAGCAACATTACCCTTACTTCTGAGCAACCTGCCTGACAAGCAACAGTTGGCTGCTTTGTTGTCTGGTTGACTTTAAACAGGTATTTCCCAGATCCTTTAAGGAAGAAAGAAAATTCTGAACACTTGAAAGTGGTTAAAACGAAATATCTACATATAATATTGGTCATTTACAATCCCCTAAAAGGGATGCCTTCTGTAGATATTCTTCCATTTGGGGTGGATCAGTGGTTGTTCTTTCATTTGGATTATTTAGAGTGAAAAATCGATAAACCTCAGCTGAGCAGGACGAGTGTAGCCTAGAGACGTCAGATTGGGAAAGTTGTCTACGGTGTGGACATCAGAACTGATGACTAATGGGGTCCTACACTAAAAAACAGTCATGGAGAGTTCTATCCTCCACTTTCAATTACAGAATGAATTAGATAGGTCTTATTTTTCCCCACCCAAGAACAACCAACCAGGATTGCTGGTCTGCATGTCAGCCACTGGGCAACTACTTTGCCCTCCCTTCCAAGCTAACAACCCTTTCTGCTTTCTCACATTCAGTCAGTTCATTTGAGCAAGCTCACTAGCAGATATTGTCCTGAAGATATGTGTAACAAAACACATAGGCTAGCCCCAGAAAGATCCAGCAAACTATTGGCAAATCAGCCAAGGGAGCCTGCAAGCTCTGCCAGATGTTGGTACTTATATGATAGTTCATATTGTAATACTATAGATATGCTAGCCAGGGTACCTCAGCTCCATGAAGAGTGAAGGCAGATGGTTTGCATGTCTTGTTCTGGTTGGGATCTTTATTCAAAACGAGCATGGTGGTGGAAAGAGAATAGAGCTAAATACCGAATACATGGGTGTATTGGGAAACCAGTCAACATAAAGGATGTGTTTGGTTTTTTTTATGTAAAATAATTTCCTATTTCCTTGTATTTATCAAACTGGGCACTTCTAGAGCCCTCAAACTGGACACCTAAGTAAGATGTAAATTTCCTTCCAGTAAAAGGATAGTATATTTTTGTCATATAAAAAAAAGTAAAGGAGTAGTTAGATGAGATAAAAACTAAAATAGTTTAATGTTATTGATGTTATGGGAGGAGGAAAATTCAAGAATATTTTCTTTAAAACATACACAGTCAGCAATCATAACAGATGACTAAGATACAAGAATGGGCTAAAGGAACTGGAGATATTTAGCTTGGAAAAAATGGATATTGAGGTGGGGGGAGGGAGTGGACATGATAATTGTTTTCAAGTTTTTGAAGGACTATTAAACTTGTTCTGCATGACCCCAGAAGGCACCACTAAGCCCAGTGGAAAGAAGTAGAAGAGAGATGCTTTTCATATCGACATAAGGAAAATCTTTCTTGTGATTTGACCTGTCCAATAGTAAAATGGGCTGCCCAGTAAAAGTCAAAACTTTTTCCTATCACCAAAATGTCTTTGGAGGCTAGATCACCACTTCTCATGGATGTTACAGAGAGAATTTCTGTTCAATTACAAATTGGCCTAGGTCACCTTGGAGGTCCCTTCAAACTCTTCATTTCTATGAAATCACCATTTGATCTCTTCTTAGCACCGTCTAGTTTTAAACCAGAGGGCCATTGGGCTTGAAACTAATATTTCATTCTGTTTTCCCTCCATTGCTTTTTATATTTTCTGACCTTACATCTACATATTTCTGTAATGGTTTCAGCAGCAGATAGGGGGAGGAAAATCTATTCCCTTCATCACTTAAATGTACTGAATACAAATGCAGAAATAAATAAAACTTCCCATAGAAACACTAATAAAAATAAAAGACTTTTTTCAGCTTCTAGCCCTGGAACTAAATTTTGTTGTTGATGTTTTTATTCTTGGCATAGGCAAGGTTAAAAACTGTGACACCAGGTATGGAGAAGATAGGAGTGAACTTCTGCCCCTTTCTCTGTCCACATTATATGCAGGTTAACCTTTCCAGGACATCCTAAGAGCAGCTATGAAAAAATACCACAGCTCATGTTAACGTGTATAGGACATGGAAATACCAAGTTCTTTCAGCACAGATGTTATTATAATTGTGATTTATTGGGGAAATCCAGTATTCCATAAACCTAGCTGTGATGAAATGAGAATAGATGTGATATGTTAGGACTTGCTGTTCTTGTGTTTATGTCAATGTTCTTTTTTATATTTCCTTTTAAGTGGTATTCATTTGGGGCTTTAATAATATATTTTATTACAAAATTCACCTGCATTTTTCTTGTTCAAACCATAGCCTGTATTCTAATAGTGAAATTTTTTTTTTTATTTCATGGCAGTGGTGAATCCAAGCTATAAAAATGCTTTGGTTACTTATATAAAATGAAGTTTTATGTGTCTCACTAGGTACTATTATCAGAAAGGGTAGAAAGTTAATTGTAAAAAAAAAATTCAAAGATTAGACTAATATTACTAGCTACATTTATTCCTCAACATTTTTTTTAAGTCCATATATTTATAAAGAGGCAATGTGGCATAGCAGATAGGTCAGCCTTGTGTTTAGAAAGGTCAGAGTTCAAATCCCACCTATGACACATGCTAGCTATGTGACCAGAAGCAAGTCACTTATCAATGCCTTCAGTCAACACTCTAAGTCTCTAAGTTAGAAATGAATTGCTGATCTCTCTAGTAAATGGAGGCTCCACCGTAAGAGTTCCCTACACTGCTAAAATCACAGGCCTGGACTAAAACAATTAGCAATACTAATAAGTAGTTCACAAAAGAGAAATAATCACTTGGGCTGGAGCTATGTCTATCTTTTATCCTTCTGTAAATTCCTATCAATTATCCTACCTACTAGTCTTTTTTTTTTTTTTTAATAAATCACCCATTTCAAGTAAAATGGAGCACTGGTCGTGTATATGCTGCACTCAGATAATTCAAAAATAAAAAGTGTAGTTTATATCAATTTAGATGAGTAAATCTAAAGCTTGGCAAAGTTCTGATGGAGTGAGGCTGTGTAGACAAAAATTCTTGATAGGAAACACAGGACGACAACAACAACAAATACCCAAAAATGAGATCCTGTTTAGGGATATATCTCCTTCTGATGTATGTGTATATGTACATACATGATTAAAACAGCCTGTTACCTTACAGCTTATATTATCTATTCACCTTTCTACTCTACAAATTAGCATAGATCAATGAACTCAGGGGGGGGGGGGAGGGCTAGAAAGCACCTTAGACATTACCTAGTCAAATTCCCTAAATTTACGGAAGAAAGTACTCATGTTCTAGTGAGTATAAATACAAAGTTTCCATTTTCTCAAAGTTATAGTCCCTGAGAGACTTCATTATTTCTAATAGTGTCTTTCCTATTGGTACAATGTTGGTAGCTTACACTTTACTTTGTTACCTATAAATGGATGCTTGAAGTATCTGCTTTAATCCCTGAGAGATGAAATAACTTGCCTAGGCTAGACAAGTGCCAAACTTGTATTCATACTCATGTCTTCTGACTAGTTGGCCTATCTTCTTTCCATACGTATTTGCATATTTTACTTTTTTGCTATAGGGACCTATGATTTCAATGATGTAGGAACTCCCAGGAAGGAAATTCCTTCTAACAATGTAGCTCTACGACTGTCCTGCAACAGATACATAATTAGAGAGAGTTGCCTAGGCCACCAAAGGATTAAGTGACTTTGCAATGGTCATAATATGTCTGAGGCAGGTCTTAAACCCAGACCTTCCTGACTCTGATGCCAGTTACCTCTAATCAAATCTACCAGGCAATCTCATTTTATGTTTGTTGTTGTTCATGTTCTGAGATAAAAAATAAGAAGAAGTACCAGTATTGAGAATGTGAGTCTACATAGTCCCAAATCAATAGATTTCCACCTCTTCATCCAAATTAGTTTTTACAAAATCTATTTGTTTCTGCTTTCCTGAGATTAATAATAAAAAAAAGCATAGTATCAACTCTCTAGGATTTTCATTCCACAAGAATGAGATAGTTTCACCATTGGTTAACTTTAGATTGTAAGCTCCCTGAAGGCAGGGGACTGTCTTTTGCCTCTTTTTGCATCCCCCAGAACTTAGCACAGTCCCTGGCACATAATAGATGCTTAATAAATGTTTATTGAATTGAATATCTGTCACTGCTCACAGGAATTGTCACCATTCATACTATATCAATTTGTCTCATAAACATTATATGTGTGTATATATACACACACACATATATGCTATCTTAAATACATATAATATATATTGCACACACATACATTATATACATATATATCACATGTGTATATAATATTTGTATTATATACATATACACACATACATAATAAGAGCTCTTATATTCACACTCAAAATCTGGGTATGTGAGCTGTCTAGGAGTGTTGTAATGAATGGTTCCTCCACCTTGCTCCAAGTTGATGAAGTATTAAATAAGAGTCTGTTGTAATGACAGTAGGGAATGAAGTGGAGTTTAAGTAACAGATGTCCAATTGGAAAGAAAAAAAAAGCACCATTAAAAATTATGATGAAGCATCCCAGGGACTAAAATGTTGAGCCATTAGAACCTCTGTATTTATGGTCATTAGCCAAGAAACATTAAACACTGGCCTAAAGGAATATAGTATTTCTGCAATTAATGAAATGAAATTTGCAAAAGAAAATGTAAGAAGGATGCCAACAACAGACACCTGCTCTGTGTGCATTTGAAATATGACACCTTCTCTGAGGTGGATGGAATGAATTTCTATTTGAATAAGTTAGTTAAATGTATCTGAATGTAAAATTTTCTTCTTAGTGATTCAATAGATGTTGATCAAGAATCTGTTGCCAGAATTACCCTGAACCCAGGATTTAGACACTATATGTAGAGACAAAATTTTAAAATCTTTATTCTCACACACCATGCTAGAACTGAGTAATTGATTTTGATCTGTTGGTTGATTTTGACCCCAACCTTGTTATTCAATGATCATAAATTGTGTGATATTCTCCCACCTAAACCATATTCCCAGTGAGGAGGAGCTACCACCATATTTGTAAGTATTTTAATTAAGTAAATTGAAGTTGTGAGCATACCCTCTTCTCCAAGGATTCAAAGTATAGTAAAAATAATTTCTACAGTACTTTAGGGTTTACAGGCAAGTATTTTTGTCCCCGTTTTACAGGAAAGGCTAGTTAATTCACTTACTAGTAATATGGCTGATAATGGTCACTATAATGTTTATGAAATGCTTTTAAGATTTACAAAGCACTTTCCTCATAATGACTATTTTTGAGGTAAGGAGGAAAATATTATTACCATTTTATAGATGAGGAGCTTGAGGCATTATGAGATTTTCCTGTGGTCACACAGTTTACAAGTGTTGAAGCCAGGATTTAAACTCGAGTCTTCCATTGCCAAGCACCATATTCTTTCCACTACAGTGTCATGATTTCAACCCCATCCCAACCATTTCAATGTTCAGGGGGTTGGAAGGGGAATCAGGCCCCTATTATTAGAATTTTAGAACTAGGATTCCAAGAATGTAGCCCCTATCCTAGATTCATCTCAATCTTTGCTTGCCCAAACCATTCCAGACAGATGGGTTCTGAAGGAATTCCAGATCATCCACAGTATCTTTCTCACCATCAACCTGAGTGCTTACATATACTAAAGTGTTAGACAGGTAAACACACCAACTATACCATTTCTTAGGAAGGGGACACAGGAGGGCTTCTAGTACCTCTCTCACTAGCAGGTTTGCTTTTGATCAGGTCAGATAGGAAGACGGGAATGGAGTTACGATAAAGGGTTAAATAAGCTTACTTTATTCTAGTCTAGTCTTCTGAAAGTGAGTTTGCTGATAATGAGAGCACCAACTCCTACAGCATTCCATAACAACCCTTCTCACAGGGGCTGGCATGAAGGGGGGGGCAACTACCCCTCATCTCAATGGGGTCAGTTGAGACCAGCACAACTTGGGCACTTCCCTAAATCCCCCTCAAGCCTTAGTGGAGACTGGTTGAGGCAAACACAAAATTCCCCCTCCCAAGCCTTGATGGGGCCAATCAAGGCACACACCCATTCCAGCCTGCACATTCACCCCTAAGGAGGTCCCCATTTACTGACTACTGCCCACTTGCTTTATAGGGCAACATACAAAGAAGGCATATTGCCAAAATAGCCTCACAAATTTACATTACTTCATCCCTATATCATTGAACAGTAGAAATTGTTTTGAACCATGATCATGAGAACTCATATCTAATACTTGGGAAGTAGAGATTGCTATGGCAATGGATCCTGGGAAGAAAACTCAAAGAAAGAATAACAAAAAATCCACCTTACACACACTAAAATTCACCTTACTTATATAAGGCAACAAGGGAACTGCCATGATATAGAAAGAGGGTGTCTCTCAATTTTACTCACTAAAATACTGCAGATCATCCTAGTTTTAAGACTTTGTTTTTGATAAGCAAGGCTGTCTTAACAAATTAAAAGTGGGGGCAGCTAGGTGGCACAGTGGATAGAGCACTGGCCCTGGAGTAGAGAGGACCTGAGTTCAAATCCAGCCTCAGACACAAAACACTCACTAGCTGTGTGACCCTGGGCAAGTCACTCAACCCCATTGCCTAGGCCCCCCCCCCCCAAAAAAATTAAAAATGTCTTATCCTTTCTCCTTGGCTGAGATGAATATGAGCTTTTACTGTCATTGTTATAGTTATTATTATTGTTATTATCATTGTTGCTTTTGTTGTTATTATTATGGTGCATTTCCTAAAAGGATTCATTCCTTTAGCATCCAGAATTGTTTTATTGAAAGAAAAAAGCTTGTCATCACCAGCTCCTGTTGCTTTAAAAATAGGTCATGAAAGACTAATGAGCTTCATCTAGCCAAGCTGGTCAGGAAAAGATACCAGGGTCATGGTAGACATTTTGTTCCATCTTAGATCATATAATCATAGATTTTGAGCATAAGACCTTTGATATATCTAGATCAATAGTGTCAAACTCAAAGATATGGGGGCCACTTAAGTGTACATAAGGGTCCCTGCAGGTCACATATTGACTTAGTTTTAAAATGTTACATTATCTATGTTTTATTATATCTTTTTGTTGTCATGTTATAAATATTTTTCACTTACATTTTAATCTGGTTCAGGCCATTCTTTGGCAGCCATGCACCATATGTCTGACACCTCTTATCTATCAGAATCAATCTACTAAAATAAGATGGTGGGACTCCTCGGTCTATGACTATCTTTTTTTCTCTCTGGACTTTCTTCTGCTCACTCTTTAAAGAGGATTCATAGTATAGTGAACAATACATTAGTCATGAGTCCTGATTCAATCTGTTGATTAGTCATGAATTCTAGATTCAAATCTTTACTCTTACATGTACTCTTTATGTGACCATGGGCATATCACTCAACTTCTCTCAGTCTCTTCATCTGTTTGGGTAATAAAACAGGCAGATAGCCATCCTCAGAATCAGGAAGACAGTTCAAGTCCCATCTCTGATATATACTTACTGTATGACCCTGGGCAAATCACTTAAATTCTTATGCTCCAGGCAGCACTCTAAGATTTTTATAAAGCAGGTTCCAATCTGCATTCATAGAGAGATTTCCTCTTGATAGTTCTGTGTACCATTGGAATGGTTGAATAAGTTGTGGTATATGGTTGTGATAGAATACTACTGTGCTATAAGAAATGGTGAGCTTGACAATCATAGAAAAACATGGATAAACTTGCTCGGAATAGTGAAGATCAAAATAAGCAGAACCAAGAGAACATTGTATATAGTAACAGCAATATTGTTTTAAGGACAACTTTGACCAAATAAGTCATTTTGACTATTATGAAAGCCCAAATTAACTATGAAGGACATATGAAGGAAGATGCTATCTCTATCCAGAGAAAGAACTGATAAATAGAAATATGTATGGAATGATTTTATGTATACATGTATAAATACATATGTATATACACATTTGTGTCTAATGGTAGCCATCTCTAGGGTGGTGAGACAGAAGGAAAAAAGGAAAAAACATTTATATGATAACTTTATTGTGTATTTTAAAGGAATAGCAAGTCATACAGAATAGATTGCAGTTTCATGTGTGATCATTTATTTTTAAATTATACTGTTATGGAATTGCTTGTTTTATTACATTAAGAAAAAAGAAGAAAAAATCACCCATTACCCCCTCACACACACACACACACACAAAATGAGTATTTTCATTAAGTGCTTGTTTTGAGGCTAGGATCCAATAAGGTAACTATGTAAAGCAATTTGCAAACTTATAGCACTTTAACAATGTCAGCTATAATAATAATCATTATTATTACCATTGTCATGAGGAGACAAGAGACCCAGGTTCTGATTCTGATTTTCCCAAATTAGCTTTGTGACCATGAGCAAGTCCCTCAAATTCCCTCTGGCACAATTTCTTCATGTTTCATATAAGATTAGACCAAATCGCCATTGTCTTCATTGCTCATATCCCATGGTGCTGTAATCAATGTGGCCACAAAGTGTTTCTTCTTTACCCTTCACTGATAATGTCTTTTCACAAATCATGGAATCATAGACCTAGAAAGGAGCTCAAAATGCCCCCAGGCAACTTTCTACCACTCAGTTACAAAGGAGCTGCCAATCTACATTTATGAAAGGAATTTCTATGCTTAGAGTTCCTTGGGTGCTAATAAAACCGCAACTGTAGTTCCTTCCTTCAACCTCCAAAAAACACCCAAACCAACACTATTTGTGTACTACTAAATGTTGAGATAATGTTTTCACATCCACATTTCTCCTTTGATCCTTCCAGTGCTCTGGGATAGGTAGTACCTATGTTATTAAGGACAGCATAGAAAGAAGGAATCTGAGACCGAAAAGGGTTAGGTGACTTGCTTAAGGTAAGCTCCCAAGTAAGTGGCAGAGCCAGACTTAAACCCAGGTCTTTGGATTCCAAATTCCATTCTCATTCTACTCCACCAAGCTGCCCAAAGAGTTGAAAGAATCAAAACCTAATATAGTAAAAGAATCACAAAAAAGATGCCCTGAGAACTTTTTTTTTCCAAAATAAAAAAAATTAATAATTATAGTGCCAACAAGCAGAAAAAGACATTTTAACAGCTTTGGCACAATACCCTAGAAGCAAAATGGTTGATAGCAGAATAGTAATGAACCAAATGCTCAAATACCAATAAAAACACTGATCAAAGATATGTTAAATATGATGAAATCTGCCTATTGAACTTGGCTGGAATTAGTATTGGAATGGTCAATTAAATATGACAGAAAAATCCAGTGGGCTGAAGCTTTTATCTCTAACTTCATTCCAAAAGCTCATTCCATTGACCACTTTTTTGGCTTGTGCCGCAGAGCAAAATCAATACAGAAACACTAAACAAAGACTTCTAGAAAGAAAATCAAACAGTAGGCAGAGGGTGAAATCTTAAAAAGCTATCAGAGATGTAATAAAGAATTTAATACACCTATAGCTTCCTTCAGACATCAGCTCCAAGGTACTCAAAGTTTCAGCCCAATAAAATCACTTAAATAAATATGTTGCCAGGAGCAAAACTGTCCTTTGGCAAAAAAAAAAAAAAAAACAAACAAAAACAAACAGCATAATTATTAGTTGTTATCAGTATTCTCTTCTATTATTATTATTATTATTATTATTATTATCATCATCATCATCATCTTCATCTGTGTAAACTTACTAAGTGCTTTCAAAATCCTCACAAATAGCCCTAACAGATAGATTGGGTTGGTGTTATTGGCCCTACTTTGCAGATGAGTAAACTACATCTCAGAAGAGTCATGACTTTCCCAGTTCACACAGTTGATATGTAAATGGAATTTTAACCTATTTCTATTCTACCAGGGGTTCCCCATAGGTGGAGACACAAGGACCTAGAGGTGGGATGGTAACTGCACATAATCCTCAAATGAGCAAACATACCTTCTGTGTTGTTGAAGTTTCATTGTTTTTCTGTCATGTTCAACTCTTCACAACCCCATTGGGATTTTCTTGGAAAAGATGCTGGAGTGGTTTGCCATTACTTTTCCAGCTCATTCTACAGATGAGGAAACTGAGGCAAACAAGGTTAAGTGACTCGCCCAGTGTCACATAGCTAGTAATGTCTGAAATGAGATTTGAACTCAGGAAGATGAGTCTTCCTGATGCCAGGGCCAGAGTTCTACCCGCTATGCCATCTAGCTACTCTCTTCTGTAGTTCTTGCCCATCTGTAGACTGACTTAATCATTAATAATCATCTATTAAGTGCTTATGATGACCCAAGCACTGTGCTAGGTAAGAACCGAGAATAGAAATATAGGATATGAAACAATTACAAATCTAATGGAGCTTGTATTCTCCTGGGGGAGATAATATAAAACAGAATAAACACAGACAGTGTCTATACTGGTAATTTCACTGGTATAAGGAATCCCTAGGTGAGGAAACTCCCTCTCCCAATTCAAGTCAGCACCTTCTTTGCAACTTATAGTCTTACAGAATTGCTTAGAACACTGAGAGGCAAGTAGGTGTCAAAGTGAAAATAGGGTATGGGTCCTGGAGTCAGGAATACTCTTCTTGAGTTCAAATCTGGCCTTTGCCACTTAAGTAGCTGTGTAAACCTGGGCAAGTCACTTAATCCTGTTTGCCTCAGTTTCCTCATCTGTAGAATGAGCTGGAGAAGGAAATGACAAACCAACCACTCCAGTACCTTTGCCAAGAAAGTCCCAAATGGTCTCACAAAATCAGACTGAAGAGACTGAGCAATAAAAAAAAAACCAACATTGGGAAGTTAAATGACTTGCCTAGGGTCACACAGCCAGTATGGCTTCAAGATCAGGCTTCTATCCACTAGTTGACACTGTCTTTGAAAATAAATATTAAAATAATTAAAGGAATTTTGAGGTGGTGGGCATTAACAATTGGGGAAATCAGGAAAGGCTTCATGTAGAAAGTGGTGCTTGAGCTGCATCTTGAAGGAAAAGAGAGATTCAGTGGTTCAGTGGTGAGGAGGGATGCATTCCAGTCATGGAAGATGAACAAGGTAGCATTATAGCAGCAGCAGCTCCCAGAAATGAGAGGTGAAGTGCCATGTATAAGAAACAGAGAGAAGGTCAGTTTGTCTGAACAACACAGTGTGAGAAAGAAGATGAAATATGAGGAGGTTAGAAAGATTTGTTGAGTCCAACTTGTAAAGGGTTTTGAAAAAAAAAAATGGCAAGTAGAAGAGATTCTATTTTACCCTAGAGGCAATATTTGTCCATTGGAGTTTATTGAACAAAGGAGTAATATGGCCTCTTAACGAAAATCATTTTGGTTGCTATATGGTGAATTGGAGTAGGGATAGACTTGAGGCAGAGAAGCTAATAAAGAATCTGTTGCAATAGTCTAGGGGAGGAGACATAAGGGCCTGCACTAAAGTGGTGTCTGTGAGTAGAAGGAAGAAATCAGATATGAGAGATGTTATGGAGGTTAGAATTGGAAGGATTTGGCAACTGATTGAATATGTGGAGTGAAGAAGTGTGAGGAGACAAGGCTAACATCAAAGTTACTGAACTAGAAGACTGGAGGAATGGTGGTACCTTTAGCAGAAACAGGAAATAGATATTATGCCTTTCATCCCAATCTAGCTAGCTAGCTGCTACAAATGTATAAAATGCTTTTGTGATTAATAAAACATGGATTTACTTAAAAGCTTTCCTGAGTTAATAGTAGCTTCTCATATTTACTCAATTCAATGAATACTGTTAAAACCAAGGGATACCCATATAGCTACTATCATGGGAAATTGTGGTATATCTTTTGATGTTGAAAAGAGATTCTCTAAGACTTTCAATGTAAAGGCTGTGTGAAAAGTCACAGAAGACCCCAGATCTCTCACTTTTATTCCAACAGGGATCTAAAATGGGTGCTAAATATAGATCTTCCTGACACTATGCTTGCCTTTTTATTATTCTCTACTCCATGCTGCCTCTCAATAGACTATATAGCTAATGAAAGCAACAAAAATCACATGGTTACATCAGTAGATTCAGAAAATGCATTTGACAAAATACTGCACCCATTTCTATTAAAAAATATGAGAGTAAATGGACTTTTTTATTATTACAAATAGTATCTCTAAAACTAAGAGCCAGCATTATATGTAATAGAGAAACACCAGGAGTCTTTCCAGTAAAAGTAAAGGGAAAAGGAGGATGTCCATTATCACCAGTACTATTTCACGTTGTTCTAGAAATGCTAACTATAATAATAAGACAAGAAAAAAGAAATTGAGGGAATGAGTGTGGACAAAGAGGAAATGGATTATTGTTTTTCAGATAATATGATGGTCCATCTAGAGAACCCTATATATTCATCTACAAATGAATCAATTAATAACTTCATTCAAGTATGTGTATAAAATCAATCATCAGCCTTCTTATCTACTATGAACAAAATTTAGCAAGAGATAGAAAGAGAAATTCTATTCACAATAACTACAGAACATATAAAAATTTGTAAGTTCTCCTATCAAGATATAAATAGATACTTTATAAATACAACTAGAAAACACTCTTTAGAAAAATAAAGACAGGCCCAAGGCTCCATACTGGGCCCTCTTTTTTTCCCTCTATACCAGGGGTTATTTACCTGGGGCCCACAAACCCCTATGTGATTCATGGATAGAATATCAAGGAGCCCATAAACTTGAATAGGAAAAAAACATACCTTTATTTCAAAATAATTGTGGGTTTTATTTTTTTTATAATCCTGTGGATTTTATATTATATATTTGAAAGCATTATTCTGAGGATTCCATAGGCTTCAGCAGACTGCCAAAGGAATCCATGACACACACAAAAAAAGAATACCTGCTCTATACTATCTCAATCAGTAATCTCATCAGCTCCCAACATTCCATTAAAATATCCATGCAGATAATTCCCAGAATTGTGTGTGTGTGTGTGTGTATGTATGTATGTATGTATGTAGATGGAGGGATGGATGGATGGATGTATAAAGCTGTATAGCTTTGGACTCTCTCCTGAGCTTCAGTCCCACATCACCATCTGCCATTTGGGCACCTTTAGCTGGGTAACACCTTAAACCTTAGATTACTAAGGCTTAGAAGATAGACAAGTCTTTCACCACTCTGAGCTTTAGTCACCTCATCTCTAAGACACCTAAGATTCTATAGCTGCAGTTCTCAAATTTTTGGTCCCATTATTCTTTTATACTCTTAAAAATTATTGTGAAGTCTCCCCCAAAAGCTGTTGTTTATGTGGATTATATATCTATAGTTATTTATATATGTAGTGTGTTTGAAATTAAAATGTCTTAGTATTACTATAAAAATAATTTTGATCTCATGAACTCTCTGAAAGGGTTTTGGTGAACCTCAGAGGTCCCTGAACTACATTTTGAGAACTGCTGGTCTAGAAATTATTTTACAGGTACCTTCCAATTCACTAAAACCAAAATTCCACTAACTTTGTATTAGTAAAACACTCCTTTATTTTAATTATAATATTTTAGAGCTTAGTGCAGCTTCTAAAAGTTTTGGTGGATTATGTTGATGACTATTTGTTAAAGCAAATACCTATTTTTGTAGTCTATAAAGAAAATAGATAAGGTAAGTCAGTCACTTTGCAGCTGATATCCATCCTCTCTAGGAGAAGCCATTCTAAAGTTGTAAGATTTATTTCCATTCTATACAATTTAACCTTACTCAAAATTAAGATTAAATAAATGTGAAGTATGATGCATTTATCCTTTACTGGAATTTTCTTTTTTTACTTAGAAGCTGTGTAGGTTCAGAATTGTTTTGTTATTCAAATCAAGTGAAGTTGTGTTTGTCTAATTGAATGAATTATTATGATAGCTTGTCTGTGACAGGTTTTGGGAGGATAAGACTTTAGAGATGGTAGGAACCTTTAGGAAACATCTGATAAGCACTTTCCTATAAACCCTATCTTCTTATCCTCATTTTAAGGAAGTAGAAATGGAGGCTTGGAGAGACTGATTTGTCCCAGAGGACACAGGTCCTCACAACTGAGGCAAAAACTGAACACTTGGTCCCTAGATAATGTGATGTTATGGGAAGGGTACTACATTTGCAATCCAAGGGTCCTGGGTTTTAAGCTCAGATTTTATACTCTCAAACTTTGAGCAAGTCACTGTCTCTGAGCCTCAGTTTCTTCACTTGTGAAATTGGGAAGATAGGCTAAATGATATCTAAATTCTTGTCTGGTTCTAAATCTGTGAATATATGACCACAAGTTTAAGACTCTCATTGAGACTAGCGATTACTCTTTGTATTTGTGTTCTCAGTGCCTAGCAGAGTACCACCTGGGCTTAATAAATGTTTATTGCTTACTTGCCTTATTAATTGATGAGCCATGCTACCAATGTTAGAATGACATCAATTTGGACTGCTAGTTCCCTGCTGAGTGGTGTTGCAGTACTCAGAACTTCCGCTGTCCAAGGTCTGACTGTTTTAAGAAGGCTATGATGGAGTTTCATTTATGGGAGGCCATCACCAGGAGGCTGTGTGAAGCCAACTCAAGAATTATTTCTCAGCTGCCTCCTTTTCATTTTCTCCAACGTTCTTGCAGTTAAGAAATGCCCAAGCATTTCAGTACTAGGCAGGAGCTTCATTGACTATATTTTTCTAATGTGTTCTTGGAAATATAAAACATTTCAGAAAGATCATTGGGCTAAGGTTAAGGCAATCTGATTTTTCTTTCATGCTCTGCAAGAAAAGCTGTGTGACCTCCTTATATCACTTCCCCTCTTGCAACTTCATGTAAAATATGTAAAAGTCAATATGTAAAATAACCAGGTGACATCTAACTTTGCTGCTAGCACAAACGTGATTTGACAATATGACTAGTTAAACTGGATGACCCCTGGTATCCCTTCCATCTTTAGTTTTCCATGAGACAAATAATAATGACATAATGAGAAGGAATGAAGGGCTGCAAGGCACTACAATTTCTGAGAATTCAAAACGTTTTAAAGATTAATCTACTTTTTACACCACATGGGCTTTCTGGGGGTTTTTATACTAATGGTGCAGCCCTTCTGGCTGGGAAGATAACCTTCATAATGCCAACTAATGTATTGCTTTTTTGTGCCTAGAGTCAAACAGATTGAGACAATAACTAAGAAAAATTGGAACTTCTCCATTCATTGCTGGCTGTTATCTCCTAAAGCCACAAAAAATAAAAAAATTAAAAATAAAGGCAGGTAGGAAAAGAGAGGATAGAGGCAGTTGGATTGTTAACATTTTTAACTATTTTATTACTGATTCCAAAAGAAGAAAAAAATGAAAACTACTTTACTTTTTTAGTTGACTGGGTCTGGATAATATTTTAACAATGTCTGTTTCTCAAAGTACTTATGCAGACTCAGGGCATTCCCTCAGGGGCAGGGAACAAGCTTTTTTAAGCACTTATTGTACACCAGCACTATTCTAACTTTACAAATATCTCATTTGATTCTCACCATAATCCTGGAAGGTAGGTGCTGTTACTATCCATATTTTGCAGTTGAGGAAACTGAGGCAGACAAAAGTTAAGTGACTTTCCCAGGGTCACACAACTAGGAAGTGCCCGTGACTGGATCTGAAATCAAGTCTTCTTGACTTCAGGGCCAGTACTCTATCCACTATGTCACCTAGCTGCCCTGCAATCAGAAGGCTTGGGTTCAAATTCTTTCCCTAATGTGACTATGTGTGTGACTTTGGGCAAGTCACACAAGTGGTAACCTCCCTGGGCCTCCAAAATGAAAAGAGACTTCTGAAACCATCTAATCCAACCCAGACCTGAAAAGGAACTCTTCCTGCCCCACTCCTTAGTCTCTCCCCATCTCAACAAGGAAGCATTCTGTCTCCACTTGAAGACCTCAGTGAAGGGAAACTTTCTGCCTCCTGAGGCATCCCATTCCACTTTCGGACAGCTCTAATTGTCAGCAAGTTATGTCTTACCTTAAGATGAAATTCACCTGAATCATCAAACTTGCAGCCTTTACTCCTAGTTGTGCCTTCTGGGGCCGAGCTAAACGAAACTTAACTGTCTTCCACACATCAGCTCTCCCAATACAGATAGTGACACTTCCATCACCAAGCTAAGCATTCCTAGCTTCATTTGATTTTTGCATTGCATGATTTCCAATTTCCCCTAGTTACTGTCTTTTTGAGCATGTTCCAATTTATCAGTGCACTTCTCAGAACGTGGTTACCTGACCCAAACAGAAGACTCCAGTTGTGAGCTGACCACAGCAGGATATTATGGGCCTATTAACAGGGGGCTGTGTGGTACAATGGAAGAAGCACAAGCTCTGGAGTCAAAAGACTTGGGTTCAAATCCTGCCTCTGATACTTATTTCAATATATTGAATTTCAATATTTCAGCTGTATTTCAATATAGCTTTCTTTGTAATGATGTTTTTATGCAAATAAAAGTATTAGTATGAGGAGAGGTTTATAGGTTTTGCCAAACTGCCAAGAGGGTCCTTGACACCAAAAAATGGCTAAGAACCTCTGGATGAGATGGATTCTTCGGTCGCTTCCAGCTCTAGAACTATGAGTCTATGATTCCATTGCATGGGTTCAAATCCCTTATACTTACCACCTCTGATACTTACCACCCTTGTGTCCTTGGGTGACATAGTAGATAGAGTGCTGGACCTGTAGTAAGGAAGACCAAGTTCAAATCATTTAACTTCTGTCTGCCTCAGTTTCCTTATAAAATGAGATATTTTAAATGTACTATATAAATGCTAGCTATTGTTATTAATAATAATGGTTATTTATTACTTAACTGTTCTAGGGATTCAGTTCTTCATATATAATATGAGAGGCTGGGTGGACTAGATCATTTCTTAGGTCCCTTCCAGCTCTAATCCTAGGATTCTACAAATTACTTTCATTCTGGGCATTCTCTCAATGCAGCCTAAGACTGATTTTTTTTTTTTTTGGTTGCTGAATCACCTTGTTGATTCATGTTAATCTTCAAATCCAATTAATTGTGTAATTTTCCTCTTTTTAAAATAGGTTAATTTTATAACTTCTGTGACATATTAGTCATATGTAAGGAATTCCTTGGATTATAAGGAGTTTAAATTGGTATTACAGCAGAAGGAGCAAGGGTCTTTCCCCTGCAGAGGGGATCTAGGCAAGAACAATTGTAGAAGCATGACCATTGGTTGAATAAGAAAAAATAATAAGTGGAATTTTCAGTGAGATGAAAAAAAAATATATTGGGTTTTCCTCCCAGTCACTGTGCTACAAATTCATAAAGATTTCAATTCAATTCACATCATGGGAGAAAGCAAAAATACTGTAACAAACACAGTAATATGAGAATAAAATATTAAAAGTTCAGCAAATTATTACCTACAGTTTGAGGAAATATCTTCAGTGTATTCTTGAATGAATGAATGACTTGAACATTTGCCTGCCTAAAACCTATGAAATATGTAAATGCAGAAGGACAGGATAATGAAATATGTAAATTAGGTAGAATAATTTCCCCCAATCTATAACTAGAGTACTTAAGAAATCAAAAGAATTAAGATTATTTTTTTTCAAACAGGGAAAAATGAAGGGTGGAGAGCATCCTTTCATTTCTAGTGTGAAAATATGGAGAATAAGAGATAAAACTTTTAAGCCTGCCAGTGTTTCAGCTAACTAAACTGGCCTGAATGAGTTTTTTAAACTCAATTGCGCCAAATATGGTACAATTATTTGTCACATAGAGGTAATTTCTTTTTTTTTTTCAAACCTAAAATGGATTGCTAATTCAACCTAAACTAAGAATCAGAGAAATTTATAGCTGGAAGAAACCTTAGAGATTATTTACTTCAATCTCATTGTTTTGTTTAAAAAGGTTTGAGAGACATAGTTTCTAGGTAATTTATTTTATTAATAAGGCCAGCAGGTTATTAATAAAAGGATGGTCATTTGGCCTTCTGTCTTAGACCAAAGACAATCATGATGGCAGGCTCACAAGTGTATATGCCCTTCAAAAAATGCCCTTCAGTGAAAGGCTGAGGGTGACATCAGTCACTCTTACCCCTAGGACTAGGAATTATCTCTTTACTCAGACCACTCCCAGCCTTGGGATATCTAGACAAAAAGATCTGTCTCCTTACAAACTAGAGCAGAACACAATGGGCTTCTCTACCTTAAATTAAATTGCTTGTAAGGTCGGGTGGGGTCTGACCAAGGAGACTGAACTCAATTTCATTATCAATAATGTCCTTCAAGAAACTGAACTTTTAGGACTTTGGAAGAAGGGAAGAGCTCTAAATCTCCCCTAAGATATTGGTTATTAATAATCATTTCTCCCAGCATTGTAAAGATGGAGAAATTTGTCCATGTTCACCAATCAGTGACCAAGCCATGACAAGAACCCAAGACACCTGATTCCTAACCCAGTACTTTCTATCCTACTATACCACAATGCCCCCTTTATAATACTGAACATATTTCTCCAGGTTTGAAAGGAAGGAATAAGATGAGTGGGTAGAAGATTCAGAAAATTTGTTTGTACTTGGTGTAATGGGAAAATATTTGAAGAGCGGGAGGTATTAAATAAATTCTATGCCAATACATTCTTCTTTGTATCATTGAGGCTCTTGTATGAAATTGCATGAAGGAAGTGGGAGGAAAACAGTTGTTGAAATATTCTGCAAACTGGCTGGCAGAGCGTCCAGAAAGCTAAACTTTCAAAATAAAGATGACACAGACAGAGAGATAGAGACAGGCACAGAGAGAGACAGAAACAGAGATGCAGAAGATAGACAGGGACCCAGAGAAAAGAGAGACAGAAGGACAGAAGTGGAGGGAGGGAGGGAGGGAGAGAGAGAGAGAGAGAGAGAGAGAGAGAGAGAGAGGGAGAGATTGAGATTTAATGGAAACTGCTAGTCACATGTCACATAGGAGAAAGTCTTAGCCCAACAGCTAACCCAGCATCAGTTGATACTTTTTAAACGTGTGGACTTTGGGGAGAAATTTCTATGTACACACATGTATCTACAAAAAATCGCTTCTATATAATAAAAATATTCCTTAAAAATAATTCAAAAATTAATTATTCCTGAAGAGAGAAGATCCATTCTAGGCCCTTTATATCCTGAAATGAGTTACCTAGGGAAAGTAGAAGAGACAAGGAATGTTCCTTGTCCCACCTGGAATAGAAGAGAAGCAAGACCTAGAGCAAAGACTATGATTTTAACTTTTTCAAAGAGAAATAAGCAAAATCAAGAGGAGGACCCCAAACTCTGTGTGTCTTGAAGACACACCTATGGCTTCTACTCTAGTCAGATCCCATTTTTGAAGGTTTAGTTTCCTTCCTATATACCTTCTTATGGAGATTCAGGCCTGCTCATCTCTGAGTTCATGAGAGTTAAGGGCAGTCTCTCATAACATCTACTCTCAAAGCTCTGCCAGACCCAAGGGAAAAATCAGTCTTGAACCAATAACCTCCTCAGTTGAGGAGGTTTCCTGAGACTTCTTGTCCTGGATGTAACCAAGTGAGGGAAGGGGGAGATTATTTTGTAATAATACTCCCCTACCCAGACCAATATACCTTCAAGAGAGCTAGAGGGTAAATTGGTATTAGTTGTTAATTTGAATTGTTGCCAGATGACTAACTTCCTGAAAATTAGAGCTATTAAGAAGTAGATTTCAGATGGGAAATTCCTCATCAGCATTTCAAGGAGAGGTTAGGTCACAGTTTGTCCAGGATATTGCAGAGGGCATTCCTACATGAGTATGGGTTGGACTAAACAACTTCTGAGGTCCCTCTGATGGGGTTGGAATCTGAGCCCCAAAAAGGAAAAACTCTGGGGTTGGAATCTAAGCCCCAGAAAGGAAAAACCAAGACCATTTCCCACCCTTGGTAATTCTATTACCTCATGGACTCTACTTTCCCACATGGCCAAATCTCTGGAGTCTATGGTCCCAACAACTGGTCTTTCATTGTGGCTTCACCCAATCTCCCCTCTATTGTCTTGCCTCCCTATGGCCCCAGGCCACTTCCCACCCTTGGTCCCACCTAGGCTCCATTTCCTGTCCTTGGGAATTCTATTACCTCATGGGCTAGTTGGCCACTTTCCCACAGTCTTTCTTTATATAAGTCCATCTTGTTAAGATGCTCAGATTTTCACAATCTAGCCAATAGCCCATAGATGCTCAGACTCCTTAAGAGTCTAGCTAATATGGTGAATCTTCAATAAATTTTGTTTTTTGGCTGCAAGAAGGCTTGGGTCAAATTCTTTCGGGCAGGACTGGGTATCGTGGCTTTGGGGTGCCAGGACCCCTAACCTCTAGACTGCGTCACCTCCAGATTTAAAGTGTATATGATTCTTTGTGAAAGTACCCTGAAAACTGTAATGCTGATTGCTGATAAATATATTACTATTACTATCATTAAAGAGCAAATGGGCTTTGGGATTCAGATAAAGACAGAAACATTTTATGGATGGTTTCAAGTCCTTATTTGTGAGATATCAAAGCATGTTGATTGATTTTCTTTCACCAGTACTATTCTTTTATAATCCTCTTTAGCAGCAGTCTCCAAAATGGGCTCCATGGCATAATACCAAGAAGGCCTCAATGGATAGGAGAGTAACCAATCAAAGGGTGAGAAGATGGCTAACATTCCCCTCCCCACAGAATCATAAGTTTGTATTCAACACAACAGAAGCACCTCCTTCACTGCTCCCACACTAAGGGCCCTTTCACTAGACTTCAATTGTTATGCTGGTTCCTAGACTTTCTAGGCTGGGAAAGATATAACCTATCCCAATCTAGGCACTTACAGCTACTGTCCAGGGCCTCTCCCCTCCCCCTAGCATCCTCACTCCCTTTCCCTAATCACCACAGTGGGCTCTGCATTCAACATGACCGTCCCCTCCCTTCAACATGCCCACATTTCATTTTTCAGCAGGAAATTTTGTAGCAGAAGGTAAATAGGCATAGATGGGCTGTGATTATATTGTGTTTCCCCTCAAAAGGGAAGAGCAGCACTAAGTTCTCAGTCTTATCTTTATCTTTGACTTCTCATTCAATGGAAGCTACACTCTTCAGATTTACCAATTATCTCTTACTTGCCAAATCTGATGTGGTTTTTTTCCCCTGTCTTCAACCTTATTGACCTTTCTGCAGTATCTGACACTGTTGACTACCATAGGCACAGTAGCAGATGTATATAATTTACAAATAAATATGTACATGTTTGGATGGGTATAGAAGAAAATTTATTGACAGGATAGTACAATCAAAAGAAGTTTGAGAACCACTGCTCTCGAAGGATTATCACAGCACCATACCTGATAGAGTCTTTGACTACAGGGAAAGAACAACAGAGCTAGTTGTTTTGTTTTGTTTAAGCGGAGGTTTTCTTGTCCTACTTCTCTTATCAGAGTTAATTGTCATAATGTTTTGAATCAACCAAAAGAATTCCTTGCATTTGGTTAGGGCCTGCCATTTCCATTTATAAAAATAGTATAGTAATATCTGTCCCCTATTTCTCCCTTTTTGGGTATGTGAATTAATTAGATCTCATCTGTAAAGTCCTGTGAATTTTTGCACTAACTAGAACTTACATATTCAAATAAATCTGTCCATTCAAAGTAATTGCCTTAGGAGGCTATGTGCTTACACCATTTGATTGCTCAAAACAATTTTGGGATCTGAGTGATCAGTGAGGAATAGACCACAAAATGAGTTTACCACCCAAGAATGCTAGTCTCATTACTTTCTGATCATACAAATCTCTTTAAAAAAAAAAATTAAAACCATATTACCCAGTTAGGTAACCCATGTTATTAACCAGACTTGCCTCTGTTGGTTGAAGTGATATGTCCAAGTATCTTAAGATGCTTGTCATATGACATCTAAAGTAATTTCTTCTTTAGGCTAAACAGGCCCACTTCCTGCAACTTGTCATTATGCAGTTTGCTGAGGTTCCAAGGATGAGCCCCTACCTAGTTGCTCTTCTCTGAATACACTCCCAGTTGTCAATGTTGCTTTTAAAATGTAGCAATCAGAATAGACCACATAGTCCATATATGGTCTGATAAGAATCTAGATTAGGGGTGGGGAAAACTGCAGTTAAGGCCACATGTGGCCTTTTCCCCACCCCTAATCTAGATTATTACGATTACTCTCTTGAAATTCATGCCATCTTTTTATATCACCCTACTCAAGAGCCTTGTCTCTGTCATATATCAATTTCCAGGATGTTCTGTGGTATTTTCCCTTGGTAACTTTTGCCTTTGATTTGCAGTATTCTTCTCCACCCTGATCCTAGCCATCATCTTTGGGGACTTCAGCACTCATATTGATTGTCACCTCTACAAGTCTGGTCTCTCAGTTCATCACCCTCATCAATTCCCATGACTTTCATTTCCTTCCTAAATTAGCTGCTCACAAGAGTGGTCATTACCCCCAGTCCAAACCTCCTAACTCCAAGATCTTGCCTTGGGAAATTCCCCTTCCCTGATTACAAACCCTTAGCCTTCTATCTAGTCTCTGCTTCTAGTCTCCAATCCTGTTCTTTCCTTACATTTTGTCGTCTGGTTCCTCAGTTCCCTCCCTGTTCACCCAGTTCATCAGCCCTGTTCTGGCTTAAGAAGATACATATGAAATCATTTTGGAAAAAAAAGAAACATAACATCATACAAATGAAATGTATTGTTGTTGCTTTTGTGACTGTTATCAATATTACTGTTGCTGCTACTATTATTCACAATGGGAAGTGGAAGTGACTACAGCATAAAACCACCAATGAACTCAGAAGAATAGGAATAAAAGCTGTCATCAGGGATGGTAGAAAGAGAAGATGGGCTTGTCAAGTGGTGAGAGCAAGGGTTGATATGTGGATAGCCAAAGTGCTTCATTGGTTTTCTTGCAATATGGTGAGAAATCAAGGAAGGCCTTCAGCATGCTAAGTGGCTCCCCTATGTTAAACTTTTGGAAAGACACGAGAGTTGCACTGAATAGGTAGGCATGTATTGGAGGGCATGCCCCAGTTGATGGGATCCAAAGTCCGTCTGAGTACAGAATATGGGTAGTGATTATAAAACCAATCCAGGGGATGAGCAGGAAGCTGAGACACAAGCCCTTCCACATCTATGAGTACCTGCTCTAAATGCCCTCCTGGCACAAGAAAGAAATTTATTTCATTCTGTGGGACAAATGTGGCTAGGAGTTCATTGTATGGGAGGTCAATGGAGAAAAGAATTTTTTACTTGAGCAGAGTAGAACTGGACAAGATATGACCTTTAAGGTCCCTTCTAGCTGGAACATTCTATTATTATGATATTTTCTGAAAAGAGGAGAAATCCTATAGAGACCCTGATGGGGCTAGCAAAAGTCCCTTCCTGCTCCCAAATTCTGTGAAAGGTGATTTTACTAGCAAGATCATTCTAACAGAATTAGAATTGTATCTAGACTTCCTGATCTGGCATAGAGAGCACTGCTGCCCTCTTGTGCTGTTATATTATAATCAAACAGGAAACTTCAACACTTGCAGACTCAGCTTTAATCATCAGAGTTCCCCAGAAATCATTTGAAATCAAATTTGGTTGGTTATCCAATATCTAAGGTGAGGGATGCAAAGAAACCTAAGACATGGTCTTTGTCCTCCAGGGCCTTCAGAAGTATTCAACTCTGCATTCAGGAATAATATATCATTGCATGGACAAAGGAATATTTTCTGTTTTAAAACATTACAAATTTGCTTAAGCAACATATTGATATATGTCATAGTTAATGAAAATAATCTTCCAACACAGAAACACTCCAGGAGTGAGCAGAGTTTGATTATCTCAAATCAGTGTCTGATCAGTTTGCATCATAAGCAGACGTTATATTTATATTATAAGAGAACATTCTTCCTGCAAAGCTTCAGCATGGGTGGGACACTTGAGACCTGTGATCCCATCAGGTGAAGTGGCACAACACAGTGGTGAGACCATTGGACTGGAGCCAGGTAGCCCAAGTTTGATTTCTACTTCTGCCATTGACTTATTGTATGACATCAGGGGAAAATGGTCTTGTTGGACCATTTGTAAAATGGAAATAATAATGTTTGTTATGTAAGTTTTCAGGAAAGTTCTCTGTAAACCTTAAATTGCTATGTCAATGTGAGTTATATCATTATTGTCTTTTGTATATTTATATACATAATATGAATTTGAGACTTGAAAGGGAACTTCAAAATCATCTGGTTTAGCCCCTCAGTTTTATGGATAAGGAAATTAAGTTTTATAGAGGTAAAATAACAGGGTCACAAAGGTAGTGAGTGGCAGGGCCACATCTCCTAAAGGCAACTCCAGAGTTTACCTTTTACACTGCAGTACTCTCCCCATTTTACAGATGAGACAATTGAGACACAGAAAGAAGTAACTGGTCCAATGTCACACAGTGATTTGCAAAGCCACAATTTGAACCTAGATGACAGTCCAATAGCATAATTGAGTTAGCTATCTTTTAGAGAGAGAATTCATAATTCCAGAATAAGTAAATTAAGTAAAACATTTAAATTCAAGAATAAGAAATCTGTTATTTTCCAATAAACAGGAATAAAATACTGGCAGATGCAGATTATTGTACATGGAATAACCAGTGTCAGTAAATTGGTGTAGACTAAGATGAAGAAAACTGGAAAGGTAGGAGAGGGCTAGATTATGAAGGGCTTTGAATGCCGAATAGAGCATTTTGTATTTGATCCCGGGGGACAATAGAAAGGTAGTAGAGTTTATTAAGTGGGGGGGGAGGAAGGAAAGAGGGAGGGGGTTAAGTGGGAAGGGGGTTAGGTGGGGAAGGGGGAGTGACATGAGCAGACCTACATTTTAGCATAGTGTAAAGTTGCAGATGTATGTCCATGTAACTGAATTTGTCACGTGATAGCAATATGGCCATGGTTGGGCAAATCATTTGACCTCTCTGACCTTTAACTTTCTCTTCTTTAAAAATGGAGATAATAATACTAAGCTACCTATCTCACATAATTCCTCATGGAGTATCCAAGGAGATAATCTCGTGTGTAAGGTACTTTGTACCTTTCAAGTAGCATTAAATGTTAGGCAGTTGTTTAAGTATATGATCTACTTGTTAATAGGAACACTGTTGTAAAGAGAAATTGACTATGAAAAGGAAAGTCAGATTAGGTCTGCAAAAACAAGGTTTGTTTGGGGGTTTTTTGGTTGTTGTTGTTGGTTCCCACCCCCTACCCCCCCACCCCCCCATATCAATTGGGGCCCTGCAACAATCATACATTGTAACATATCTACATGCCCGGAGACTGCATGGGGTAGGACAGGCAGCGCTGAAGAAAGACCTCGGTTTGAATCCGTCTCTGTCATTAACGAGCTGTGCGACTTTGGACAAATAACTTCTGTTTGCTCCTGTTTCCTTACCAGCAAAATGAGGGGTCTGGAATAGATGAGCTTTGAGATTTCTTCTAGTTCTAACTTTGTTTGACTTAATATTAATCACTAGAACAAGAAGCTATTTAAAGAGAAAGTCAGGTGCCCTTCTGGTATCTCCTTAGGGCTTCTACTAAGGAATAGGGACTGGAGCCATGATTTCATTAGCAGAGAGAACTCTAGAATGAGGAAATTCCTCCTACCTCAAAAATTCTGTGATTCTGATTATCCAAGAACAGCTCCAATCTCACTTTATATCAAGCTGACGCCAGGTATCCTGACTTGTTCTCACTCTGTACTCCCGAAGTACATTTTGTCTTTACCATTCACTAACATAATGTGGCTTATATTGCTATTGATTTGTTCATATTCATGTTTTATTTTGCCAACTCAGGTATAAGCCACTGGAGGACAGATAGTATGATTTACATCTCTTTGTATCTCCAGAGACTGAGTATCTACACTTTGTGATTACAATGGCTTCCCTTTACATAATGCTTTAAGATTTGGAAATTGCTTTACAGACATGACCTAATTTGATCCTGACAATGGGCTATGCAGTAGGTACTTCAGGTATTAGTACTTTTATTTTGTAGGTGAGGAAATTAATACTCAGGACAGTTAAATGATTTGCCCAATGCCAAGCAACTTGGAAGTGTCGGAGGTGAAGTTTGAAAACAGATGTCTACTGGCTCCAAGTTCACACTCTAATAGGTGTCCAGTAATTGCTTAGTCAGTCAATCAGCTTTTATTAAGGACCTACTTTGTGCCAGGCACAGTACTAAGAATACCAAAAAAAAGGTAAAAGATACCCCATGCTTTCAAGGTGAGAAAGACATACAGTCTAATGCAGCAGGGGGAGGGAGAGAATGTGAAGAAAGCATGTAAGCCACCATATACAAACTGGATAATTTGGAAATACTCTCAAAAGGGAGGCACTAAGATTAGGAAAGACTGGGCAAGGTTTTTTATAGATGATAGGGCTTTAGCTGAGACTTAAAGGAAGCCAGAGTAGTAGGGGGTGGAAATGAGGAAGGAAAGAATTCCAGGCAAAAGGGGCAATGAGTGAAAACACTCAGAGTTGGGTGAAGAAGTGTTCTATGTGAAGAACAACAAGGAAGTCATTCACTAGATCACAAAACATGTGGAGGAAAATAAAGTGGGACAAGCTTGGAAAGGTAGGAGGGAGGGGCAGCTAGGTGGCAAAGTGGATAGAGCACTGGCCCTGATGTCAGGAGAACCTGAATTCAAATCTGGCCTCAGACCAAACACTTGACACGTACTAGCTGTGTGACCTTGGGCAAGTCACTGAACCCCGACTGCCTCACAAAAAAAAAAAAAAGGTAGGAGGGGACTGGGTTATGAAAGGCTTTGAAAGTCAAACAGAGAACTTTACATTGTATCCTAGAAGTAATAGGGAGTCACTGAAGTTTATTGAACAGGGATATGACAATGTCAGAGCTGCATTTTAGGAAGATCATTGTGACAGCTGAGTGAAGGATGAATTGGAGTGGGGAGAGACCTGAGATGGTAGACCAACCGTCAGGCTATTACGATAGTCCAGGCATGAAGCAGGAACAGAGGAGAGAAGAATGAATATAAGAGAAATGAAAATGAGGCAAAAGGGGAGAAGAATGGGGTGGCACAAACAAAGGCAGTAGAACCTAATAGTAAAATAATAAGATAAAGAGACAGAGAGCACCATGAAAGTTGATCCAAATAGGAATATTATTGCAATCATTTCTATAGCATTTTATCAGCGATTTAAAAAAAAACCAACATAAGGTGAGCTGAGAGGTTTTCTTATGAGAATAATAGTGTTAGAGACCCATGAAGTTATGCAAAAGAAATTTTCTATTCATATATGAATATTTCTATGAAACTCCATTTAGCCTGTCAGGTTACTCTTATAATGATAATGACTCACATTTATATAATGCTTTATGTATGGTCATCAAAGTACTTTCCTGTCAAGAGCCCTATGAAGTAAAAAGTGTGCTCGTTATTATCCCCATTTTACAGAGGAACAAATTAAGACTCAGAGAGTTTAATTAGTAGTAGTAGTAATAGTAATAATAATAACTGACATTTATGTCATGACTTAAAGTTCATAAAATACTTTGCATACATTATTTCATTTGCTTTTACAACCCTACAAGTAGATACTACAGGAGTATTATCTTGATTTTACAGATGAGGGAACTGAGGCTCAAAAATATTAGATGACTTAAGCAGATGAGAAAACTGAGGATCAGAGAGATTAATGACTTGACTGTGGTCACAAAGTTAAGTGTCAGAGGCCGAACTTGAACCCAGATCTTATGACTCAAAGCCCAGCATTCTTTTCCTGACACTACAATATTTCTCCTTTAATATGTTCTCAAACCATAACACATCTAATATACTCTTCTAAGCACTGCAAGTAAATGTCTTCATTTAAGTTGTTGCTGTGAACATCTTTGTTGTTCTTGTTATTATGGTCCTTTTCCTCTAAGGCGGGACTCTTATTATGACTTGGAAGTGATCTTGAATTTTTGAAAACTATGAGAGTAGGGAAACAAGTCCTAGCAAGTCTTGCCAAGCCAAAATGACTTCATGTATAGGTCAGAGGAGTAAGGGATTATCTGCTGGCCAAGGAACACTCTATCCAAGTGTGGATTGGCTCTTAACTAGAAATTTGGCCACCAAGTGCTTTGTTATTGTTGTTGTTTTATAGATGAGGAAACTGAGGCAAATAGGGTTAAGTGACTTGCCTAGAGTCACATAGCTACTAAATATCTGAGGTGAGATTTGAACTCAGGAAGATGAATCTTTTTGACTCCAGGCCTGGCACTCTATCCACTGAGCCACCTAAATACCTTACTGAAGATTTGAAAACAGTATGTTGGTATTCCATCACAATCATATACCATAACTTGTTCAGCCATTCCCCAATTGATGAGCATTCCCTCAATTTCCAACTTTTTGCTACCACAAAAAGAGCTGCTATAATAAATATTTTGGGGTAGGTAGCTGGTACAATGGATAGAGAGCCAGACCCAGAGTCAGAAGACTCATCTTCCTGAGTTCAAATCTGGCCTCAGACATTTACTAGCTGTGTGACCATGGGCAAGTCACTTAATCCTATTTACCTCAGTTCCTCATCTGTAAAATGAGTTGGAGAAGGAAATGTCACAACACTCCAGTATCTCTGCCAAGAAATTCCCAAATAGAGTCACAAGGAGTTGGGTATGACTGAAAAATGACTGAACTGAACATATATATTTTTGTACAAATATGTCCTTTTCCCTTTCCTTTTATCTCTTTGGAATATAGACCTAGTAGCACCTAATGGTATTGCTGGGTCAGAAAGTATGCAGTTCTATAGCTCTGTGGACTTAGTCCCAAATTGTTCTCCAGAATGCATGGACTAGTTCACAACTACATCAACAATGCATTAGTGTCCCAATTTTTCCACATTCCCTCCAACATTTGTCATTTTATTTTTCTGTCATGTTAGCCAATCTGATTTTTTAAATTTGCATTTCTCTAATAAGTAGTGATTTAGAGAATTTTTCACGTGACTATTGATAGCTTTGATTTCTTCTTCTGAAAACTGCCTATTCATATCCTCTAATCATTTATCAACTGGGGAATGGCTCTTATTTTTGTAAATTTGGCTCAGTTCCTTGTATATTTCAGAAATGAAGTCTATATCAGAGAAACTTGCTGTAAATTTTTTTCCCATTTTCCTCTTTTTCTTCTAATTTTGGTTACATTAGTTTTGTTTGTGCAAAACCTTTTTAATTTCATGTAAACAAAATTATCTGTTTTACTACCTATAGTCCTTTCTATCTCGTTTGGTCATAAACTCTTTCCTTATCTATAGATATGACAAGTATGCTCCTCTAATTTACTTATGATATAACCTTTTATTCCTAAATCATTTATCCATTTCTGACCTTATCTTGATATACAGCTTGAAATGTTGATCTATGTCCAGTTTCTGCCAAACCATCTTCCAGTTTTTCCAGCAATTTTTGAGATTCAAGGGTTGCTCACCCTGAGCCTGCCTTGACTATTTTCTGCTCCACTGTAAAAGCCCCTCTTTCCATGCCTCTTATATGTGAGATCATTTCCCCCATTCTTCTACTCCCTTCCTCCTCCCAGGGCAACCCTCTTTCTCACCTATTCGTTTTTTTTGTTTTTTTTTTTTGCATCTTCTCAACATAGTCGACTCATTCCCATACTCTCTTTCTATGTAGAATCAATCCTTCTAACTGCCCTAAATGATAAAATTCTTTATAAAATGTCATCTTCCCAGGTAGAAAGGTAAACAGTTTAACCTTATTGAGTACCTTATGATTTCTTTTTCTTGTTTACCCTTTTATGCTTCTCTTGAATCTTGTATTTGAAAGTTACATTATCTATTCAGCTCTTGTCTTTTCAACCAGGATGCTTGAAAGTCTTCTATTTCCTTAAATTTCCATTTTTTCCCTTGAAGGACTATACTCAGTTTTGCTGGGTAAGTTATTCTTAGTTGTAATCCCAGCCCTTTGACCTTCCATATCATATAATCTTGTGTGATTCTGACTGTGGCACCATGGTATTTGGATTGTTTCTTTCTGACTGCTTGAAGTATTTGCTCTTTGACCTGGGAGCACTGGAATTTGACTATAATATTCCTGGAAGTTTTCATTTTGGGATCTCCTTCAGGTGGTGATCAATGGTTGATTTTTTTTATATATATTTTATCCTCTAGTTCTAAGATATTGGGGCAATATGATGCCTAGGCTCTTTTTTAGATCATGGATTTCAGGTGACCCAATCATTCTTAAATTTTCTCTCCTTGATCTGTTTTCCAAGTCTGTTGTTTTTCCTATGAGATATTTCACATTTTCTTCTATTTTTCATTCTTTTTTACTTTGTGGTTTGTTTTTTTTTTTTTTTTTTTACTGTTTCTCAATGTCTCCTGGAGTCTTTAGCTTCTAATTGCCCAATTCTATTTTTTTTTTTTGGCTAAGCAATGGGGATAAGTGACTTGCTCACTCATCTAGTAAGTGTTATGTGTCTGAGACTGAATTTGAACTCAGTTTCTCTTGAATCCAGGGCTGGTGCTCTACCCATTGTGCCACCTAGCTGCCCCCCCCCATTCTAATTTTTAAGAAACTATTTTCTTTTTCCATTTGGCCAATTCTACTTTTCATGGAGTTATTTTCATCTGTGAATTTTTGTGCTTCTTCTTCCTTTTGGCCAATTCTGTAGTTTTTTTTTTTTAAGATGTTATTTCCTTCATATTTTTTGGTGCCTCTTTTACCAAGCTGTTAGTTGTCTTTTCACAATTTTCTTCCTTTGATTTCATTTCTTTACTTACTTTTTCCTCTTTTACTCTTATTTGATCTAAAAAATCATTTTTTAGCCCTTCCAGGAATTCTTACTGAGCTTATATCCCATTTGCATTGTTTGTATTGAGGCTTTGCTTATAGCTATTTTGACTTCATTGTCTTCTGAGTTTGTATCTTGATCTTCCCTGTCACCGTAGTAGATTTTTATGGCCAAGTTCTTTTTTTTTTCCTTTCACTCTATATTTTGATTTGGAACTTGATATTAACTTGACTCTCTTCCTGTCATTAGAGGATAGAGGGATACTGTCTCAAGCTTCGTGCTTTTTCACACTGCTGTCCTGGGCATGTTCTGAGAGTTTGGAGTTTTCAGTGCTTCCAAGATGGTGTGATCTGGGAAGAAGTGTGGTCACAGCTTTCCAAGCCTGTACCAGGAAGGGGCCCTCATCCCTTAGGATTGCAATCTATACTGTTCCTCTGGGCCACTCCTTCCTTAGAACTGGAAACAACACTGCTCCTCAGGGTCAGTGATTCATTAGGACGAGAAGTGACACTGCCCCTCAGATCTTCCACTCCCTCTCGACTAAAAGTGTGCCTCTCTGCCCTTTTGTTGACTCTGCCACTTCAGAATTCAATTTGAGGCATTATTTTAATATTATTTGGACAGGAATGTTGAGAGAGGTCAGCTGAGTGCTTTCTCTACTCTGTCATCTTGGCTCCCTCAAAAAATATTTATTTAAGAACCTACTGTGTGCCAGGCACTGGAATCTTCACGAGAACTAGGGATTCCAGGAGGTAGAGATCAGGAAGTAAAGTGTCCTAGGCATGTAGCATAGCCTGTACAAAGATAGGAAGGTGAGAGATGGAATAATATGTATAGAGCATAGCAAGGAGGCTAGTAGGACTGGAACATAAAGTATATATGGAGGAGTAATATGCAATCAGCCTGGAAAGATAGGATATAACCAGATTACAAAAGGCTTTAAAAGTTAAACATGGTAGTTGGCATTTTATGTTAGACATACATTGATCCTGAGAAAACCAACATATTCCTAGGTGCTGTGATTCAGGTTCTTTTTGTCTATATGCTCATATTCACTCCTATGGCTTTGGTAATCACCCCCATTAGATGACTCCTAAATAGAGACAGACAGACAGACAGACAGATAAAGAGAGAGAGAGAGAAAGAGAGAGAGAGAGAGAGAGAACCATCAGTCTCCCTTGAGTATATCTCCCATTTCCAACTGCCTAATGAATACCTCTACCTAGACATTCCACTTGGACTTCAAATTCAACATAAACAAAATTGAACTGGTCCTCCCACCTAAACTTATTCCTTCTTCCAAATTTTATTTCTGTTCATGCAACCCCTGTTTCCCAGTTTCACAGGCTCAAATCTCATAATAATATTTAACTCTTCCCTCTTCCCTCTTTATTACATGTCAACTCCCTCATTTACAGATGGGGAAACTGAGACTTAAAAAGTTTAAGTGACTTGTATAGGGTCATTCAGCTGGTAAATGTCTAAAGCAGGATTTAAACTCCTTGACCTCCAATCCTAGAATTCTATTCACTATACCACATAGATGCAGATCTGGCTATCATTCTCCTAATCAAGAAACTCTAGGGGCAGCTAGGTGGTGCAGTGGATAGAGCTCCAGCCTTGGAATTAGGAGGACCTGAGTTCAAATCTGGCCTCAGACATTTGACACTTTCTAGCTGTGTGACCCTGGGCAAATCACTTAACCTGATTTGCCTCACCAAAAAAAAAAAACAAACAAAAAAACAAAAACAAACAAAAATAAAACCTCTAGTGGCTTTTATGATAAAATATATACTGCTTTGTTTGCCTATTAAAGTCCTTCACAACTTGGCCCCAACCTATGTTTTCAACCTTATTATATATCATTTATCTTCTCACACTCTTTCAGTCCAGCCAAACTGACTTTCTCACTCTCCTGTAGGATCTCTATCTCTTGCAGTGCATCCTCCATACCTGTAGCGCACTCCCTCCTTACCTCCACGACATAGCACACACTGCTACGTGAAGCTTTTCTGGATTCCCACATTAGCCGATGCCCTACCTCCCAAACTATCTTATGTTTATTCTCTTTATGTTTATCCTGTGTGTGTGTGTATACATATATACATGTGTATATGCACATATAAATATATACATATGTGTATGTGTGTGTGCATGTATGTATATGTTGTCTCCTGCAATATAAAGTACACTGGGGGTAGTGTAGGTTTTTGAGTAAAGAATGCATGACCATGGGACAGCTAGGTGGCACAGTGGAGAGAGCACCGGCCCTGAAGTCAAGAGGACCTGAGTTCAAATCCGGCCTCAGACACATAACACTCACTAGCTGTGTGACTCTGGGCAAGTCACTTAACCCCAATTGCCTCACTAAAACAAACAAAAAAAAAAAAGAATGTATGACCACTTAAAGATTTTCTAGAAGCTGTTTCTACAGTTGTATATTTGTGTATGATCTCCATTGCCTCACTAACTCTGAAATTCTGCAATTTTAAGATTCAGGCATTTTTCTATTTTCAATGTATTTTGACATTTATTATTTTATCCTTACAAAAATCCTAACAAGGAAGGAAAGCAGGTATTACTATTACTATACAAATACTACACGTCTTTGTGTACATTGTTCTCCTGGGCCTGCTGACTTCACTTTGCAAGCAGTTTCTTCTTCCTATGAGTCTCTTAAATTGTGTCTTTGCATATCTATTACCATGTTACAATATTTAATTATATTCATATATCACAACTTACTCAGCCATTCCCCAGTTGATGGGCAGCCTTTAGCTTTCAGCTCTTTTCTTATTTGTTTTAATTTTTTTCTCCTTTTAAACCCTGCTTCAGAATTAGTAACAATTGTCTTGTCCACTTAAAAGACATTCTTAATCTATTCAAAACAGAAAACAAACACAGATAATATTAATTTTCATTTGTCTAGCATTTTGTAGTTACAGAACATTTTATGAGTGACTCAGAGTGATACAGTGGAAAGAACACTGGCTTTGGAGTCAGAAAAAAATGGGCTTCAAAACCTGCCACTGTTATTTACTACCAGCATGACTTTGGGCAAATGTCTGAGCCTCAGTTTCCTGCTCTGTAAAATGAGGGGTTTGTTCCAAATGGCCCCTAAGCTTTCTTCCAGTTCCATAATCCTATATCACTGACATTTGAAACTCACAGCAATCCGATGAGGTAGGCATTATAAATATCATTATCCCCATTCTACAGCTAAGAAAACTGTGGTTCAGAGTAGTTGCTCAGGGTATACATAGCTAACAAATGGCAGAACTCAAATTCAACACCAGTTCTTCTGAAGCCCAAGTTCAGTGCTGTTTATACCACTCCCTATTATACAGTATGGTTTTAAAATATTATTTCTTTATACTAGGGAAGGTAGTGATCATATAAACTTAATAACCAAAAGTAGTTGAGAAGACTCCGTGACCCCATGGTCTCCTGCCTGTCTTCACTAATCCTTCTTACCTCTTGCAACAGCATTTTCACCGTTCTGCAAGCTCTCATCTCTGACCCTCCATAAACTCACCACCACTTAGCCAAGATCCATCAAGTTTGTTCTCTTATTTCTATTACAAACAGATGGTTTGTATTGACATAGCCACTGAACCATATGTTTTTCATATTTAAAAGTCTGTCAGTCAACAAACACTTATTAAATGCTTACTATGTGCTAGGCACTGGGCTAAGTGCTGGGGAAAGACAAGGGGGAAAAACAGCCCAAGCATTCAAGGAGCTCATATTCTAGTGATGGAAACATACATAGTATATTACTCTCTGAGTGATGGCACTGGTGAGGACAGAAGTGGGGAGGGAGGGAACTAAGAAAAGCCTCTTCCAGAAGAGAGGATTCAAGACAAAGGTTTTCATTTGCCCATACAAATGTCAAGTATCAAAAAACTATTTTGACCAGAAAATCTGAGTCAGTCGTTTCTATGTAGACAGTTTCATTCCCTTCTCTCTCTGTCTCTCTCTGTCTCTCTCTCTCTCTCTCTCCGTCTCCAATTGGGGTTAAGTGACTTGCCCAGGGTCACGCAGCTAGTAAGTATAAAGTGTTTGGTCTGAGGCCAGATTTGAACTCAGGTCCTCCTCCCTTCAGAGCCAGTGCTCTATTCACTGTGCCACCTAGCTGCCCCTTTCTTTCTCTTTTCAAACTATAGAATGACTGAGGATTTTTTAAAGCCTTTTATGATGTGGCATTGTAATGAAATAATTTTTTTTAGTAAACCAGGGTCACAAAACATATACAGAAATTATATATTATATTTTTTTCAATCTATATGACCCAAAGATATGGTATGGCTCATAGGGATAAGGGCTAGACCTGATCTCATAAGGGACCTCCTTCCACCAATACAGGTCAATACCTTCTCTGAAACAAGGAGTTTTATAGAACTGCCTAGGACACTGAGAGGTTAAGTGACTTGCGTTGGGTACCACAACCAGTGTGAGTCAAGGGCAAGATTTGAACCCAGATCTTCTTGACTTTGAAGCAAATTCCCTATCCACTATACCACTCTGTCTCTGTGTGGCTCATTGACATTTACATTGACTGTTTTCTTCCTTACAAATAAATGGTACGCCTTTAATTTTTCTAGCACAGAAGATTTGCAGTATGGACAGCTCTGTATTCCCTCCCTAAGAAAAGTGCAAAAATTCATTTTTTATGGACCATTCGCTCATACTGCCTCTCTGTAACTTTCTTTAGGAATGCCCCAGTGGTGTTGTTAATGAAGAAACCTTCAAAGAAATTTACTCTCAGTTCTTTCCACAGGGAGGTAAGTACAAATGGAAAGTTGTTAACATGCTCTGAAAATGAGCATTCCAGCTATAACTTGGAATGTGATTTTGATCTTCCTCATGTCCCTCTGGTTGTTAAAATGATTGTGTATTTTTAAATAATATACAGCAGTCACAACTGAAACCAACACATGAGCAGTTAGATCCACTTTTAATACTAGTTTTGTTAAAGAAGGAAAAGGAGAAATTTTTTTTTATTAAATTCTATGATGATTTTAATGATAATGGTAAGGAAATACAGCACAACTATGACTGTCTTTGAATGTGATTAGTTTTTCTTTGTCATTTTCTTTGTCTTTAAGTATAATGTGCATCATTAACATTTTTGTCATCACTTTCTTAAGTCTAGACATTAAGCAAATGATAAGTCAAGCCCTGATTTGTAGCATTCTCAGACTTCCAAGGTATAAATGTTCACATGGTAAATTTAACAATCAGCTTTCCCGAGCCAGGCTGAACTGGTTCTAGCACACCCTTGCTTAACTGTATGTGTAACACTAAATCAGATCCCCTGAAATCTAGTAAAATTCCAGTGCATCACAGTTAGCCTTCTGACAACTGTTAGGTCATATGTTCCTACACCAGCATAAAAGGAATGAGAAAGGAATAAGCATTTATACAGTGCCTACTATATATCAGGGACCATGCTAAGCACTTTTTTTTTTCAAGTATTATCTCATTTGGTCCTCATGATACCCTTGGAAGCAGATGGTGTTATTATCCTCATTTTTTACAGTTGAGGAAACTGAGGAAAGCAGAGCTTAAATGGTCTTGCCCAGGGTCACATAGCTAGTAAGTGTCTGAGGTCACACCTGAACTCAGGTTCTTAACTCCAGGCCCAGTGCTTTGTAGGCAGGATTTTGAAACAGGAGATTTGGATTTAAATACCAACTCTGATATTTACTATCTGTGTAACCCAGACAATCCAATTAATCTCCTTGAGCCTCAGTTTCCTCAACTATAAAATCTCATCTACTGTAGGCACAAGAAAAGCATTTTATAAATTTAAAAGCCCTAGAGAAATGTGAGCTCTAAACATTATAAAAGATCCATTTAAAATATAATTTCATTTCCACATATAATTTTTAAATTATTTTAGACTCTGAAAATTATTGAAAGAATTAAGTATATACCTTCTACTCATGTATTCACATACATATCCCTGGAAATTATTACAGCCACAAACACAAATGGGAACCTTTTTTCTGCCTAATATATATTACTTATGGTAATGGATAAAGTTATTACATGAAACAAATTCAATTCAGCTTCACATTAAAATTTCATCTTTTTTGAAAAAATAGTATTTTTACATTATGGACTCCCTACTTAAAATATATTCCCTTGGCAAAAGATTTCATATTAAAAAGTCCAAATAGATAAGAAAAAAATCACCTTCTTTACTTTTAAAAATTCCTAGTTATCCACGTTAATCAAAACACATAAATTTACAGTTTGTATTACTGTACAACCTGTATTACTATACAATATATATTACTGATGGCTATAAATTTTGAAAAGAATCATGACTTGCAATTTAGAAAATTGATATTGCTTGCTCATATTTGCTATAATGCTAATGAAGGAAAAAATGTTTTAAGGAAGAAAATTCAAGTGGTGATCATTTCCCCTTGACCTATAAAAGCTCTTCTTTGGATAGTCTTATGAACAGTTTGTCAATTCTTGGTCTTGACAGGACCAGAGAAGGAAGAATATTTTATATATATATATATATATATATACATACACATATATACACATATATATTTATATATATATTTATATTTATATATACATGTGTGTATACCATGTAGCACATATAATATAGTATATGCACAGCAAAATATCCCCCTATAGTATATATGTATATACAGTATATAATGGTCATTGTGTAATATATATTATATGTGATATACATGTTTGTAATTTCTATTTCCTGCAAAAAATATATAATAATATATAAATGCATGCATAAATACTATCCCAAAAATCTTACTGCAGTTTTAAGCTTTAATAGCTTAAACCTATATATACATATACACACATATGCATATATAAATAAATGTGTGTACATGTATATATACATATATACACAATGAATATATAATTATATATTTATTTTACATATTATATGACATAATTATATATTATAGCACACTGCATACATAATTATATATAATTACATTAAACAAATTTATTATATTTATATATGTGTGTATGTACACACTTATGTGTATATATGTATATTTGTGTGTGTGTGTGTGTGTGTGTGTAGGCCCAAAAGTCTTAGTGCAATTTTAAGCTTTCATTGCTTTGCATAAAGACTTCAAGAATACCCTGGATATATAGATAGATAGATAGATAGATAGATAGATAGATAGATAGATAGATAGATAGAT
>NW_020954596.1:29620396-29637066 GCF_900497805.2 Vombatus ursinus | reverse complement strand
GATAGATAGATAGATAGATAGATAGATAGATAGATAGATAGATAGATGGCATATGGATGGATGTAGATAGTTTTACACACACACACACATACACACATGTATACATATATATATATATATATATATAAAATATCAATTTCCTAAGATAAAAAGCTTTATTTAATGTGTAAAGAGTCCTGTAACTTGTACTGTCTCAAGACATGAGATCTACACAGCGTTCATGGGAATTTTTGACATATTTTTGGAGAACAGCAAGTTCATGGACAAGGGAGATACTGGCACACTGGCTTTAGAGAGCAGATGATAATAGGAACTTTTAGGACATTTATGCTTGCTTCTATTCACCATGTTTATATGTATGAATGAGTTGTGGATATGGAGCAGGGTTAGGAACAGATCTGTGGATCTGTGAGAGTGAGACATGTGAATTATGTGGTGTTCTGGTCATCAAAATACATAGGATAATCTAAGAGATATGTTGATAATGAGTGAAGTGTACTTGGTATAAAAACAAATGAGGAAAAGCACAATGGAGAAATCTATTAAAAGCAATAAAATTGAGAAATATTTTTTCACCTTTCTAGTCGATGCATGCCCTGTTACATGTTTAGTATTCAACTTTATATAGTTTCTAAAACCTATTAGCCCACATCACTTTTACTAGCCCATCTAAGTTTCAACCTCCCTGTCCACCATTACCTGGTGTTTATTATTAATCCATTCACTCATTTGACATATTTATCATCTGCTGGTTATTTGCAGGTCACAAAGTAATGATGCATCTGATAATAGCAATAACTGATACTGACTTAGAGTTTTGCAGTTACTAAAGATTTTGTCCTTAAGCCTTATATAATTCTCAGAATAACCCCATGGAGATAAACAATATAAATCTCTATTTTACAGATGAGGGAACTAAGCCTCAGAGAGGTGAAGTTACTTTCCCAAGGTCACACAGCTAATGTGGCAGAGCTCAAGCCAATATCTTGTGATTTTAGGCTAAGTGTTTCCCAAACTTCACCAAGCATCAAATGACATTTGGTTCATACCTATGGTCAGATTAGATACAACTTTATGGCTTATTAACTCAGCCCCACTGGAAGTTGCATTGATATTTCTAGTTCCCAGTATTCAAAGGGTCATATAAGTAAGTGGTAGTGAATATAAACAGCCACATTTTCCATCACACCTTATTGTTATTATTAACAACAACAACAGCAATAATAGCTGGTATTTATAAAGCACTTTAAGGTTTACAAAGTTTATTAAAAATTATCTGATTTTATCCTCACAACAATCCTAGGAAGTAAGTACTATTATTATTTTCATTTTAAAGATGAGGAAATTGAGGCAGTGAGAGGTTAAATGACTTACCTGGGATCACACAGCTAGTAATTGTCTGAGATTAGATTTGAAGTACATAGAAACTTGCAAGAAGAGAGGCAGTTAGATAATACAATAGAGAGCTAGAACGAGTCTAGAAGATTTGGATTGTAATCCTGTTTCAGAACCTACTTTGTAACACTAGACAAATTGCTTAATCTCTATGTAGTGTCTGATTTTTCTCACTCATAAAATAAAGTGGTTGTTCTGGCCACTAAGATCCTTTCCTTCTCTAAATCTCTGTTCTTATGATTAGAGTCATATCCTTGGGTATTCTGCCAAAGTCCACTATGACTAGCTCTTCCCTGACTTGTACATTCCATCCTCATCTCCCACAATCATTCATATAAGCTGCCCCCTCTGCCTCTCTTCATCTCCCTTTTAGGTCTCTTTTCTTCCTCTTAGACTCAAGGCAGGCAACATCTCCTCTTTGAAGCATCCGCTCATCCTCTGGTATTCCCTCATTCCTCAGATATTCATAAAGTGCTTTGCCTGACCTCATCTTTGCCCCCAATCACTTCTGGCCTTGTTTATCTGTAAACTTCTTCAGGGCAGGGACTGTTTTAGTTTGGACTTCATGTCCCCAATACCTAACACTGGCCTTATACATAGACCAGTGGATGGAGAAAGGAACTTTCATCATAATATTAACAGTTAAAACATCCCTGGCTCTGGTATTTAATCAATTTTCAACTGAATTAAATGCTCTAAATTTTAACTACAGTTGTTTTTCACACTGATTTGTAAGAGCTATAGACTATGGTCTTTTTCAGGCCATGTCTATGATCAATCGTATAGGAAATATACCAATAAAATATCTGTATGTTTATATTAGTATTTCTTCAAGGGATGTATGAATTGTTATTAACATCCAGGGGTAGTGGGAAAAGCATTTAACTGGAAATATGTTATTATGTGACCTTGGCCAAGTCACTCCCTCTCTGAGTTTCAGATTCTTTGTCTATTAAATGAGGAATGAGCTCCAAGGTCTCATCTATGGAGAGCATCCCAAAGCTGTATAGACTTAATTCTTCTGAGTCAGTCAAGGAAACTTAAGAAACTCAGTGAAGCCATCCAGTTAAGGGAACTTCAGCACCTTGGATACAGAATTTTGACATTATTGTTGGTATGAGAATTGATAATTGGGCCATATAGCTGGTACATAGATAAAGGAGATCTAGTGTCTTCTTTCTGGTACCATTAGGCTTCTCTCTCCTGTGCCATGTAACTGAGCACCCTGTTATCACAGCAGTAGGTATCAGTATCCATTATCACATGGAAAGTTTGGCCAACTTTTTTTTTTTTTGCTTTTTTACACAGATCAAATATATTCTGAGTTCAACACAGTGCCTCAGCTACAGCATCTTGCTAAATTAAGTCCCTTGGGAAGACACATTAAAGTACTTCCCAAGGAGTCTAATTAGGGGTTATGTTAGGAGAAATATCATTTAATATATTATTATCTAAAAATGCTTTATGATACATTAGACAGCTCTCAAAGAGTTATCATTTTATGCATATTCTATCTGTAATTCAAATTTAAAATGTCAGTGTGAATGTGTTATAGTGTGATAGTTAGTTTTCCTAGGTCCCACAGAAAAACCATGTAACATTAATAAATGAACTTTGTCTTCATTGATAGTTTTGCTTGATTATGTGACAATTTACTCAAATAAACACTCTAATCACTTGGGCACTGAATTCAGATTTCATTAAAAGATGAACTTCTTTATGAAAGGTAAAAGCTATATAATTAATATAATATGTATAATATATAATTATTACTTTAAAATTTAAATTAAGTAAAATTATTGTCTTTGGGAAGATTTCCTTAAAGCAGTGGCAAGTTAGAGAAAGTTTTGTGTGAAAAAGTTAGTTTTTCTATATGACATAAACATATAATTAGGGAACACGAGAGTGGTTTCAACTTTTTGGGTGCTTTTCAAATTATATTTGCCATGGAGGGTGAGGAGTGGTTGCTGTGTCCTGTTGTCTACCTCCTTGACATCAGAAGAGAAAGATTTTCTCCAAATACTATTTTCCAGAGACTGGAGGGAATCCATCTATTTTGGAGATCAGTACAATTATCTTTCTATAACTTCTTTTAAATAAATATTTTGAAATTACAAAACTTTGAAAACACCATTTGAAGAGGATAAAGAGTTTGTGGTCTATTACAAATATTACACTCAAGGGAAATCCTACTCCTGGGGAGAATATATGTGTGAATGATAAGTCCACTTAATAAAGTCACTTTCAGAATGGACTTTTTTTTTTTTCCAAAATAGCCAAACCTACCAGCTAATCAGTTCACTCCTCCATAGGCTAGTAAAAAAGTTCAAAAAGTCATAGACTTGGAGCTAGATATGGAACCTTAGAAACCATCTTTCTCATCCATCCCCTTATTTTATAGGTGAGGAAACTGAGGCCCAGAGAGAGTGAGTGATTTGCCCAAGTAGGTGTCAGAAGTGGGATTTGAACCCAAGTCCTCTGACTCTAAATCCAGTGTTAATTTTACCCTGAACCACACTGCCTCCCTCTAGAAGCATGTTCTATTTACAGTAGGACAGCTTGCATCTTTTCAAATAAAGAATAGTCTGATAACTCTCAATAGTTTTACACTGGGGGGGCCTGACCTGTAATTGCATTAGTCTAAGAAACTTTTGCCTGAGGAAACTCGTGTGGGCTGGTACTTCCTTAGTACTTTACAGCCTCAGAGAGGTGTGTGGATCACTGAAAGTTTAAGTGATTTGTCCAGAGAGTAATACAGTCAGAATGTGTCAGAGGCTTCCTTGAACTCAGGCTTCTGGAGTCTAGTAGGAGATCAAGATCTCTTACTAGAGAATTCCTACAGTTCTCTCCCTGCCATAAACAAGTCAGCATAATTTAGTTCATTCTCATTCAATATGTGGTTTGTCATGAAGCCTTCCAGTGCATTGTGTGGATGTTCTACATATGATTTAGGGAAAGACTTGTATAAGATTTCAGTCAATCATGTCAGTCAATCAAAATGCTTCAATCAAGCATTTATTTAGTACCTACTACATACCAGACATTACCAGGCACTGAGGCTAAAAAGACTAAAATAAAACTGTCCCATTTTATATTTTATCTGGGGAGAAGATAAGTTCATATATAAATGGATAGAAGATACATACAAAATGAACACACTGCTTTTTGAGGAAAAGCCTCATGGAAAAAGTAACATTCAAGCTGAACTTTGAAAGAAATTTGAAGCAGTTTCTAAGAGGCAGACATGCAGCCAGTGCCTTACAAGTATGGGAGACAGGTAGTTTTTGCAAAGGCATGGAAGTGGGAGATTGGAAGAAGGCCAATTTGGTCAGACTTTTGAGTATAGGGACAGAACCAATGTCTAAATAAGGCTAGAATGGTAACTGGAGTCAGGTTATGAAGATTTAAAGACCAAACTGAAAGTTTTTATTTGATGTTAGAGGTAGCAGGGAGCCAGTGAAGTTTACTGAGTAGAGGAATAATATAGTCAGTCCTGTGTTTTAGAAATACATTGCTGGAAGCTGGAGAATGGATTATAAAGAGGAAAGACTGGAGGCAGGGAGACCAGTAGGATTTGCATTAGGGCCTGTGAGTAGAGAAGCAGACGGTTCCAAGAGGTGTTATGGATGTAAAATGAACACAACTTGAAAGTCAATTAGTGAGTGAGTGTGTCTCAGAGTGAGGAGCTAAGCAGTACTCACAAGACTGCAACCCTGAGTGACTAAAAGAATGATGGCACTATATGGATATGTTGAGTTTGAAATACCTTGGAGGACATCTGCTTCCAAATGTTCACTAAGTAGTCAGTGGTGTCAGCTCCTTAGAGCTAAGGAGAGAGACAAGGTGTACATACATACATGCACACAGATATATATACATATATACATGCATATGTATCTGTGTACATATATATGTGCATGCATAAATATATCTTGGAGTCATCTGCATAGAGATGAGAATTTAATCTATAGATAAGACCACCAAGAGATAGAACAAGGATAGAGCAATGGGGAATATATATACTTAGAGTTTGCATTTTGGATGATGATCCAACATAGGAAACTGAAGAGTACTCAGATACAAAGAAGAGCCAAGAGAGAACAGTATCATCAAAACCTAGAGAGGTAAAATTGTACGGGAAGAGTGGGGTAGTAATCAGTGTCAAGAAGGATGAGGATTTAGGAAAGTCCATAAAATTTGTTCTTCATAATTTTGGAGAGAGCAGTTTCAGTTGAGTGATTAAGTCAGAAACCAGATTACTAAGTGTTAGGAAATGAGTGGGAGGAGAATAAGTGAAATCCATGAGAGGAGATGGCTTTTTCTGAGAGTTTGGCTATAAAAAAGGAGGGGAGATATAGATAGCTCGAGGGGGTAGATAGAAGTGTCAAGTGAAACTTTTTAAAGATGGGAGGAGACCTACCTTTATTTGTAGTTTCTGGGAAAGAGTAGATCCTAGAGATATTTAAGATAAGAGAGAGAAAGAGGATGATTGTAAGGGCTACATACAGGAGCAGTCTGGAAAGGTTGGGATCTAGGGTCTTTAGGAGAAAGGCCAACTATTCATCAGAAACTAGAAAGAAGACCATGATGTCAAGGGGTTTTGAGATGTAGAGATGTGTCAGAGGCTTCCTTGAACTCAGGCTTCTGGAGGTCAGCTCTATAGACCCTGTACCAAAGGTCTCTTACTGGAGAGATTCTACAGTTCTCTCCCTTCCACGAACAAGTCAGCATAATTTAGTTCATTCTCATTCAATATGTGGTTTGTCATGAAGCCCTCCAGTGCACCGTGTGGATATTCTACATATGATTTAGGGAAAGACTTGTATAAGATTTCAGTCAATCAAGTCAGTCAATCAAAATGCTTCAATCAAGCTTTTATTTAGTACCTACTGTATACCAGGCATTACCAGGCACTGAGGCTAAATTTTGAAATAGCTGCTATGGGAATTAGGCAGAATCAGTTAGGGAAAATATACCAATATACATTGGTAGAGGGAATTTTTTCATGAGGAGTTTTATACCAAAGAAATCACCAGTCAGGCCCAAATCCAAATTTTTTACTAGAATGCATTTACAAACATTTTCCTTTAAACATGGTGAAATTAAAAGGGGGGCTGGTTAAATTCAGTTAATCAGAATACCCCATTTTCTAGCCACTTATTTATTGAAGTATTATTGTGATACAGTGTAGGGTGAAGAGGAAAATTCTGACAGATTAACTGTATATTTTATGGGTTAAAAAAAAGAGTTCTGCAAGCTATGTTTTAAAAACTTGCCTAATCAAGCATTTTCTTGCTTAATTTTTTTTTAATTTCAGATTCGACAACATATGCACATTTTCTGTTCAATGCATTTGATACTGATCACAACGGATCTGTGAGCTTTGAGGTAAGTCGTCTATCTGACAAATGAGTAGAGGTCCTGACAACTGTTGCTTTAATTTAAAAATTCCTAAATGTTATTGGCATTTCGGCAATTTTACCGTATTTGAGCATGGAAAAGTAGAAACAAGGAAAATGACATGCAGGAATCTCTTTTTCAGCACTGAAATTCAAGATACTTTTAAATTATGTATCACTCAACAGCAATAAAAATTACATCCTACAGTTAATTAGATGCCTAACACTTCAAATCTCTCTGGCATGGAAAAAGGTTAAGTCCCCTAATTTCATTAGTAATAGCCATTTGAGGGAAGTCTCCTATTAGAACAGTAAAAACTCAAGTTAATGAATCCCCTAGGACTGAAACTCCCTGATAACAAAGTTAGTCATAATTTTTAAAGACATCTTAATTTGTGGAGGCCAGGAGGCCTAGAAACAAAGTAGAATGTAGGTGGCAGATGAATTTAGAAAGCATTCTAGGTCCCAGAGGCTGAACAGCAGCTAGGGAAGTGATGGTAGCTGAGAACACGGCAGCATGAGAACATGACAGCAATTGGAACATTGACAGCTAAAATCACGGGATGCTAGAGGTGAGGGCAGTGATGATGGAGGCAGAGCTGGAGGAGAAAATGGCAGCGTTGTCGCTGCATGCATGGGACGAGAAATTCCCTCGAATACTTCCTATGTTGCTGTATCGCTCCAGTTCTAAGTTGATGGAATACAGGTCACACTCCTAAAATGAGGCCTTTTTGAAATGCAATACAAGACATTAATTCATGCTTTGCTGAAGGCAAAGCAACGTGAGAGGCACTAGGGAAAATATATCCAGTTTAGCATAGACATTGTCTCTAGTAGGGGGAATGACACAAACTCAGATAGCTGCAATATTGCATGAGAAAGATAGAACAGAAAGCAAGACATTTTATGGGGAGCAGGAGAGGCTTCCTGAACAAGGCGTTATTTGAGTTAGTCTTTAAAGGATGGAAATGGGGTCATGAAGAGAAGAGTTAGACACGATTGACACTACTGGAAACAACAATGGGGATTCATCAAATGAACAAGGGGAAGAAGGGCATTCTAGGTACAGAAAACAGTATGAAAAGGGGAAAAAAAATGTAGGTATATTTTTGTAACCACTAGTTGTCACTGTGATGCTTTCGAGGCTCACCTCACTTCCTCCCAAACCAGACTGTAAATTCCTTTAGGTCAGAGATAGTGTCTACCATAAACATGAAGTTTTCCCTAGTGCCTCTCATGTTGCTCTGCCTTCAGCAAAGCATGAATTAATGTCTTGCATTGCTTTTCAAGAAGATCCCATTTTAGGAGTGTTGCTGGATCAAAACTTCACATGCCATTCCTTTCTCTGCTTACTGGCTTGGATCAGAGGAAGGACTTTCTCCTCTCCTTCCTCCCACCCCCACCCATTTCCTTTATCCTTTGCCCTTTTCCTGGGGCAGGACAGAATAAGAGACTTAGTCATAACCTCAGGGGCTGGGATGCCTCCCTCCCAAAGTGATTCAGTCAACTAGTTTTTATTAAGTGTCAGCCACCTGCAGTGTTGGGGATGTAAAGAAAGATAAAAGACCTACTTTGGAGGAGCTTACAGTCTAAGGAACTCTTCTAGAGTCACAACAGGTAGCTATAATAATAGAATTGAAAGACTTTCATATGGAATCTTCTTTTGCTCCACTTATGCTTGGGTTTTCTGGAGATGATAAAGACATTCCCCTCCCTGCCCCGCCCCCACATGCCTCTTCAGTAAATTATTTTCTACTGAAATGAGGAGACAGAAGACCAGAGAATATGAAATCATTAACATAAATAGGTTGTGATGACCCCAGGTAGTCTTTTCCCCACTAAGCCAGAATGGTAGGGCTCTTGGTTATATACAGTGTGAAATATAAAATCACTTCAGAGTTGCCTTCTCCAGCCCAGTACACACGCCCTAATCAGAGTTAAAGATATGTCTGCAGATACTGGAAACTTACTCATTTAAAATTGGGAATCAGATTCCCAAAATACCATCAGCAGTGGTGGGGGTGGTGTTAGGGGTTGGGATGGAGAAAAATAGCTAAGTAATGTGTGGTACAGCCACTCTAACACAATTAAACTCAGAGACTTCTGAAGGTAGAAGCAAAAAGTTACTCTTTATTACAATCTTGTCAGAAGGGGCATCTACCCCTCCAGTACACTACCGGCAGGAGAGAGGCGAGGCACAAAGGACAAAGCAAGGTTATATATCTTAATGCAAACAACGAACTCCCACCCGCCACTATCCCTTACTCCCATTGGCTGAGAGGCAGGTTTACATTCTAGGTGCGAAAATCTTTCCCATTCCCAAAGAACAAGGAAACAGGGTATAGCCAATCCAAACATACATGTCCTTATTTAGTATACTTAATGCTGACGTGGCAGTGGCAATCAGGAGGGAGTTTTTAGGGTCGAATTCCTATAGGTTTAGGTAATTTAAACTTATGGCCGGTTTGTTCTCTCAGAGCCTATCTCTAGTTTTGAGACAGTCTTTTCATCACCACCCTGAGAAGTCTTCACAGAGGTTATATCATTCAGTCCCCCCTCTTATTTCATACTGTCTGAAGACTTCTCACACCATCGTCGATATAGTTCATCAACCAGCTTGCCACCTTGTTTTATACTATCATACCACACCCCCATTTTCATAGTCCTTGTTTCCCTATCATTATTCCCCGGACTTGCTGAAACCTGTTCCCTTAAAACCCTTAATTTAACAGATTCAGAAAAAGCCACATCACTGTGGAAAGTTTCATTGATACTTTCAATCATCATCTTTGTATTGCCAGAGCCTGCCCTCTGAACTCCCACTGTGGGTCCTACTGGGATAATCTTTAGTGAGATTATCAATCATTGTACTAGTACCTTATTGCATGGAACTATACAACATCCTACGGCAGTTAATATTCTAACCATCCCTTTAATTAATTATCTATCTCAGAGTTCTCTGCCAACTCCTCAGCTAAAAGTGGTTAAACCTTGCAATGCCTTAGTGATGGTTCTATCTGGGGCTGTGCTACTGGGCAACATTTCATCAGGGGATTTTGGGGACCTAAAATAATATGGGAGAAAGTGAACGACGCATTGACAAATTAAAAAAGGGGGGAGGGGCAGTCCCCTTATTAAGTACACATACAGAGACCCAAAAGTAACAATAAATTGTCCGTTTGAAGCTTCAGAAGTCTCTTCTCATACAGCTGTCTGACATTCTGGACATCATCTGGTGAAGTCTTCTGGTCCAAGTGCCATTCAAACAGTGTCCAGCAGACTCTCCTCCTGCAGAGATCCTCCTTCTTATGACCTCTCTCTCCTACAAGATTGATCGTAACACAATTTTAAATTATCTTGCCAATAACTAGGGCAAATAATGAAAGTTAACTCAACCCCCATGTCTCCACATGGGTCAAAATTGGAACCTTGGCCAACTGTCATATTTTAAGAAACTCAAATTAGAAAAATTAAAACCTAGCCTTACACTCTGAATTACTTCTAGTTCCATTCCTTGCATTAGTTCATTATTCATTCCTATTCATATTCCCCATCAGGAGGATGAGATTCCCCTAATGAATTACTAACACACTCCAATATATAGTAGTTAATTTAAAACCAGTACATATCAAATACTAAAACAGTCCCAACTTCTGATCATGTACAAATAAATAATCCTTAATTAAAATGGATGCTTCTTTCAAGGCATTTACAAGATAAGTCACAAGCTATTCCTCTTTTAACATTAATTTATAACAAATTGAGACAACTTTAACATTAACTAAGTATTAACTAAGTAACAGAATAATACCCTACTTCCACAATCTCTTGGCTAATTATCCCCTAATGATGGGGTATGGATCCAAGCCAAGACCTTTGCCCCTGGCCCCAGAGAGAATCTGGCTCCCATTTGTCTATGGGCCCTAGAAAACCCTTGTACTTCACTTAACTGGCCTATATGGTTTATCTCCAACAAACTTTCCCCCTGTCGAAAGAAGACCTGGGCTGAACTCCTTCAGGCAGGATCCTCGTGTTGTGACCTTGGAATCCTAGCACCTCCAAACCTCCAGACCTCATCATAACCATTATGGGAAATTAAAGGATCCTGACTTATACACAGGAGTGTACTAGTAACAGATATCAAGACTGAATACTTAATTCTGAAATTCTAGGCCAAATAACTCAATCTTATACTTACATCTTCCTATAGCCTCAGATGTTCCTGCATCAATCTATTGTTTAATAGATTCGATATTTATGCCTACAAACTTATGATTGTAGGAATTTGCCATAAAAGAACATAACTAAAGTAAGAGAACAATGCTTCCCCAGAGTCATGTCAACTCCAGGCAGAAGTTACATATATATGACCAGTTCCATTGAGCCAGACTTAAAGTCTGCCAGGGTTCATAGTGGGGAAATTGAGTCAGGAGAATCCTACCTCAGCCATGCAGAAAAGTCATTCTCCCGACCTTCCCATGAGAACACTCTCTTGCAGCTCATAGATGCAGCTCACAAACCTCTTTGCAGGTTGCTGACATCACAGCTCAGTAGCTCAATCAGTTCCTTGTTAGCCATACCTGGAGTTAGACTCAGAATAATAGTTCATTAACAGTCCCTAAGGTCTTAGATAGCAAATTCCCCTTATCAGTGTTTTCAGGTGGGAATATAGTTTAATTCGGGAACATCTCCAAAGTGAGCTCTAAGTAGTTTGCATAACTTCTTACACATGTTCTGATTCCTAATAATGTCCTGAATAAAACAAAGTTTCCATTAAGATCATAAGTTGCTATTCTTAATAAATTTGCCTCTCTGTTTCTCAAGCTTATTTATTCCTTTCTAACCATTCTTAATCTGAAAGAATGAGACACTTTTAGGATCCTATACATATGATAAGTTCAAACAGTAATTTTAACTATTGCTAGGCCATGGAATGAATTCCGATCAAAACAATAAGATCATTGCTATTTACAGCTTATATGCTTTGGTATTAATCACTAGCCTTAGATCTTTTATGCTGCTTCCATTGAGACTATTTCTCTAAAAGCACCCAGTTAAGTCCAGTCCAAGGACACAACAGACCCAGGAATGAAACTCTAAATTCATAGTAGGTTTGGACATAATTTTCTTGCAAATAGAAATTTAGTAGGCCCTCTAAAAGAATATCAAAGATTTTATCAAAACTTTTTTTTATGAAAGTATCTCCCTTTCTCAAAAACAGCTTACAATTTCCTAATTACCCTAAAATTCCTAATTACCTAAATTCTCTAGTCAAAAGGTACCTATAAGAATTATGAGATTTTACAAAATCTTTTCTTTTTTTGCATAATTACCAGGTTTCTTTTCACACACACACAAAAAAATATTTTTACCAGTGCTTGACTTAACAATAACTCCAAATAGCTTAGTTAACAATTTTAAACGTCATAAGTGAAAGCCACATAATCCCAGCTAAAACTTCCCTTTAAACATAGACAAAACTTGGAAGTTCTCATTTCTTAAATTACAATATTTAAAAGGAAATGTTACAAAACAGGACCATATACAATGCCAACAGCCTCGATTCATTCCTTTTTCTCTTTTCCCTGAAGGCACAATTAATTTAACAACATTCTAGATTATAAAAGAAATTGCCCTTTCAGCAACATAACTAATACAGTTGCTTACCAGATTACATCATATAAGAAAATTCAGAAACAAGTAAGCAGTATATTAAAACTTGAAACAGACCCAATAAAAATCTTTCTTTCTTTCTGAACCCCTTCACCTCGTCCAACAGCCTCCAGGGACCGTTCCCGCTCCTATAGACTGGCTTTTTTCCTATTATCTATGCTAGCCCATCATTGTCTTTTACTGATAGCCACAATGAAAGGCCAGTTGATGAGATTATCCAGAGATTTGGCCATGTGGGAATAGAATTACCAAGGGTGGAAATGGAACCTAGGTGGGACCAAAGGTGGGAAGGGGTCTGGGGCCATAGGGAGGCAAGACAATGGAGGGGAGATTGGGTGTAGCCACAATGAAAGACCAGTTGATGGGGTTATATCCTCAGGGGAACGCCAGAGATTTGGCCATGTGGGAAAGTCCTTTCTGGAGCCCAGGTTCCAATCCCATCATTACCACAGGGCATACATTATAAAATTATTTCCACAATTGCAATAAACTTTGAAACGACCCATTATCAACTTAGATGGATGTACTTCTAAGTCATTTTGTACAGAAAATCATTCATCTCATCATTAATATGTTGAGACTATAACTTTAAACCACCATATATTTTTATAATAGTCAAGATTTTAAATAAAATCTGCTATCATAGTCTTATAACCAAATACACCTCACTAGGTATTTAACAGTTTTCAAATTATCTCATCTTTATCACTAAAAGACCCACTGCAGGTCAAGAGTTACCTTAACACCATTTCTACCTCATAATGGTCCCTCAGATTTTACAATCTAAGAGTTTTAGAAATACAATACAATTTAGAAATACAGTAATAACTTAAACAATAAACTTCAGATAACATCAATTGCATTTCCATATTATCACATATAGAAATGACACTCTTATTACTCTTATTACACTTTTAACTTTTAACATTAACTAATAATGACATCTCATAACAACCATTATAATTATTTTTTATAGAATAGTAAACTTAAATCCAATCAGATCTGAATTTAAAATCACTAATGATAAACATTTAAAAACATTTTTGTTTTAAATCCAATACTCTTGGCTCTTTAAAAGGAAATATTTTCCACAAATTTATATATTCCCTTAAAAAGACACATGGTGACAATTCCTGCTTTAAATTCTCCTTTTCTTTCCTACTTCCTTAAGGGAACTAAGAAAAAGTCCCCAGTCCTTTTTAGCAGCTTATCAGATAGAGCTACCCACCTGAGAATCTCAGGCTTCAGCAATTTGAATCAATGTTAACTAGATGTAATCAATTTTCTCCCCTTAGGCAGAAGGCCTCTAGAGTTCCAATAAGTAACTGAACAGCCCAGTTTACATAACAATATCCAATCACAATGAGCTGCAAAATTTTCATTTTCAATTCTTCTACCCAAATTACACCCACCAAGGCAGGGGCAGCTTTGAACTCTGAAGGGACATAAGAATTGCAAATCCAGAGAAAAGCACTCTCCCCTTTTCTTTCTTGTCTTTCCTTTCACATTCAGAAACTTGGCCAGAGTTAGAAAGTAAAGAGAGAGAGAGAGACAGATCTTTTTTTTTCCAACAATTTCCAAAAGCTTCCAAATCTTTTACTCTCAAACCCTCTTTTCACACTGTTCATGCAAATAGCTTATACTTTTCTTCCTACCCAGACTTCTTTCATTCCTACATGCTTAAACTTTCTTGCCTTTCCTTCTGATAGACTTTGATTAAAGTCCCTTTAAAACTGCACATATCTTATTTCTTTCTAATTCTAACCTGATACTTCAAAGATCCTTCTTGACTCACCTTTTACCAATCATATAACCTAAATAATATAGTATTTGTCTCTCTTTTTCTCTCCCATCCACTGGCTCCTCTGAGGCTGCTGTAATTAGGGAGGGAGAGGGGGAGAGAAAGAAAGAAAACATTTTTTTCCAAGTAATAAATCCAGCTGCAGTCCCCACACTCCACAGGGTCTCAGACTACACAGACACACAGACAAATGACAAACAGAAACAAAGTCACAAAACAAATCCTGTTTATGTTTTCGTGTCCTTTTTTTTTTTGTTTTGATAGTGCACTTAATTACTCAATTTGTTCCCTATAGTTTTGGTAATTCATCTCAATCGCTAAACCTAGCCCTTAAGGGGCTATCTTCCGGAATATCAAATGGCAGCTTCTGACCTGCTATTTTAGACTGTTCCTTGCCCATGATTCCCCTACTAATGAGGAACACACAAAGGAATTTGATCAGGAGAGATCACTCTCATCCTCGAGTCAGAGACCGACTCAACAATTACAATTAATCACCAGAAGAGGTCACCGTCTCCCCATAGTCACCCGAGTGCTCCTTCAATGTCATCAGAAATTTGGCCGGGCAGAGTCACCTCAAAACCCGGAGTCAAAGACTCAGCAATTAGTGAATTTGGTTGAGGGTTGTCGCCTTCCCTTCAGGTCAGAGACCTACTAATAAGGAGACATAAGAGCCACTTACCTCCAGGCTGTACGCGTACAACTTACGTGACTGATCCAATGCACCTTAATTGCTGCCTGAGGCCAGCCAACTTCACAAAATCCTATTGCTGTCCTGAGTTTAACTTTCTTTCACTTTTTGCTTCCCCAAGTTCTCTCTTTGAGTTCTCACCCAAGCGGAGCAAAAGAACCCTAAATCTGGCCTTAGGGCTGTTGGAGAAATCTCCGGTGGCGCCCTGACCCTCATGGTCCAGATTTAGGGATCTCGCTGACAGGTGGGCAAATCTCGGTGGGACCTCCAAAGCTGTGTGGTACAGCCACTCTAACACAATTAAATTCAGAGACTTCTCAAGGTGGAAGCAAAAAGTTATTCTTTATTACAATCTCACGAGAAGGGACATCTACTCCTCCAGTACACTACCAGCAGGAGAGAGGCAAGGCACAAAGGACAAAGCAAGGTTATCTATCTTAACACAAACAAGAAACACCCACCCCGCCACTATCCCTTACTCCCTCTGGCTGAGAGGCAGGCTTACATTCTAGGCGTGAAAATCTTTCCCATTCCCAAAGAACAAGGAAACAGGGTATAGCCAATTCAAACATACATGTCCTTATTTAGTATACCTAATGCTGACGTGGCAGTGGCAATCAGGAGGGAGTTTTTAGGGCTGAATTCCTATAGGATTAGGTAATTTAAACTTATGGCCTGTTTGTTCTCTCAGAGCCTATCTCTAGTTTCGAGACAGTCTTTTCATCACCACCCTGAGAAGTCTTCACAGAGGTTATATCATTCAGTAAGAAAATGGGAAACTTTTTTTTTTCAAATCTGTATGAAGGAACATAGGTGTGAAGAGGTGTAGACAAGGGTAAAGAAAGTGGAACAGGAAGACAATGTTCTACTCATCTATAGTATTTCACAGCCAGAGAATGTGCACTAACACTTGGGAGGAGGAGAAAAAAATACTCCATCTACGGATGCTGAATTTCACAGCTGGGAAACATTCACTAATATTTGAGGCTCACTTTCCCTAGTCCATTTGCTCATGGCTCATCTGTTTCTGGTGGGTAAAGCTTTTGACTGAGAAGTCCACTGGACACCATCACCCCACTCCTCTGGCAAATGCCTCACTGGGCCATTTCTCTGCCATCTCTCCTGTTGCTGCTCCTTCTACAAAATATAAAACAGTTGCACCTCTCCTCCTCTCCTCCTCTCCTGTTCCAGAAATTAAAAAAAGGATGACTACATCTTTTATGATTCTTTGACATCATTCACATTTACCTTGTGAGATTTTCAATACCAACCTTCTCCATGGGATGTTAAACGTGTCTTTACAAATGGCACTGAGTATAGACCAGGTTAAGATGTTAGAGAAACCAGATTTGGGGGAAAAGCAAATTAGGTTTGCTAATGATGAAATATGTTGCTAGAACATTTTCTTCAGTTTTTGAAATATTGCTGAATGTAACATAAATATTTTCCAGCAAAAGATAAAAATAGGAGCTGAGTTCATCTAATAAAGAGTTTTGTTTTTAATTTCTATCCTTACATAATTTGTGGTGAATTAGGAGGGCAAGAGATGCATGTGTTTGTGTTTTCTGGAGGTGATAAAGATACTCTCCCCTGCTTCTCTCTCTGTCTCCATCTCCGTCTCTCTGTCTCCGTCTCTGTCTCACTGTCTCTCTGTCTCTGTTTGTCACACACACACACACACACACACACACACACACACACACACACACAC
>NW_020954596.1:29447366-29620386 GCF_900497805.2 Vombatus ursinus | reverse complement strand
CACACACACACACACACACACACACACACACACACACACACACACACACATATCCTCTTCAGGTAAATGATTTTCTACTTAAATGAGGAAGAATTTCTGAATGGGTAACCTATGAGAGAAGCAGAAGGAAAGTTGTCACCTGCTTTATGCCTCTGGAAAGCATATTGGGATGCCCTACAAAGGGAACTACTACCTCAAAAGGAAGAGCACAAACACAATCCCACCTCTGCAACAATAACAACAAGAAAAAAAAAACCAAAAACCTTTTTCTCCCACTTTTTTATTTAAGATGCTATGGGCTAAGAATATAGGAATCAAACCATAGTTCAGCAAAGTTCAGCAAAGTTGATGCCAAAAGCTTTTCAGCAGTTTTGTGCATCAGGGAGCAAATGAACCAGTGTCTTCACAGATAAAACTAAGAAGGCACAAATGCAAGTACTCTTGAAAGCAAATTGAGTTTTCGGCAAGTGCTTACAACTTCCTGCTTGACAGATTTCAATTACCATGTGGAAAACCTAGGAGCAAAAATGAGATAGGCTACATTGAGTCCCCATTTTTACATCAGCACAAAATAAGGTAGAAATTCATTTTTAAGTAACTGTTTATTGAAATGGAGATTGCATCATGCAGAAAAGACTGCATAACCTCGGATGTCATTAAAATGGGAGAAAACTGGTTAGTGCTAGAGGTCCACATCTGTGTTCTAATGTAACTTCAGAGCATACAGAAAAAGAAGGCACTTGAAGAGGAAGAAGTGGTGAGCTAGGACTTTTGCTTTAATCAGTGGAACTCAGATTCCCACCCTTGTACCCTGGGCTCGGATATATGAGCCTTCACTGGATCTCACCCAGAATCAGGCAAACACCATTTCCTAATCATCTCCAAACTATGCAGCCTTATAGACACACACACATACACACACACACACACACACACACACACACACACACACTCCCCTTATGAGAATGAGAACCACTTAAACAAAGAATATCTTAATACTGTATTTGTATTCTCAGTGCCTAGCACAGTCGTTGGCACATAATTAGTGCATAATAAATACTTTTTTCATTTATTTCTGATCTTGTTATTATGCTGGAAGGTGGTTCACCTGAAAGTCATCCTTGCTGATGTATTTACAAATGCAGAGTCAACCATCTTTTTCACACACATAGCCACCATGTTTTACTTGAAATGATAGTTAAAAATATGCTACTTAGTTTTTTCCCTCTGTGCCTGTGTCCAAGTGTTTTACAACAGCCACAGTACAAAGAATTTCTGACTTACCACTTGGTCATAATATCATCCATGGTTCACTTCCATTGGCAATAGATTTGGTAGAGACTTCCAATCTGCCTCCACCATAACTAATGACTGATCAGGGCAGTCAGCAACCACATTAGCAAGAATTTAGGAATTGCTCTTATGACATCAGCATAATCACAAACTTTCTCTGCATCTAGGATAAGTCTGGTGTAATCTGTGCTCTGTGTAAGTTCCTTATGGACCACCCCCCAAAAAATCAGGAGTCATTGCCTCTAGTGAAGCATAGAACAATAAGTAAGAAACCCCTCACCATCCCTATTGGAACGAACAACATAATGTGCTTGGGAAAGGATAATTTGGAAAATGAGATTGGGAAAAGTCAAAAAGGGGGAACTTTGACATTAGTGCATTGAGTAGATGCAGTGGTATTGTGCAAAAATAAAGTTCCTACTGTGTGAAAGATACTATACAAGGTACCAAGAATACAAAAATAAAATCTTTGCACTCAAAGAGTTTATAATGATGTAAACCACAGAAACACAGCATGTTTAAAGAGGATTAAACACAAAATACATGAGGAAAGGACTGCTCAAAATTGCATTCATCAAGAAAGGCTTTAAATAACAGTTCACATTTGAATTGGGCCTTGAAGGATGGGCAGAGGTAAGGAAGAATTAGGTTTTAGGCCTGAGGGACATTCTATACAACATGGAGAAAGGAAATAGAATGCTGATTTGAGAAAACAGTTGGTAGGCTAAAGCAACAGAAACACAGAGGGTCATGAGCAATAAGAAAAGGCAAGTGGAAGCCAGATTATAGAGACCTTTAAATGCCAGACTGAGGAGTTTTTATCTAGAGGCAACAGATTTTTAGCAGAAAATTTTGAGGTGTAGTTATATCTTAGCCTTGGGATGATTTTTTTTTTCTTTTTTGGTAATTATGAGTTGGATGGTTTGGATATTATAATAGTGCTGGTGCAAAGTGATGTAGACTTGAACCAAGATAAGGGTAGCATGAGAAGAAAAATTCAAAGGTAATTCTCAAGTTGAATTGTCATGCAAGGGGAGCTAGCAAGAGGGAGTGATCAACAGTGTCAAAAACTAGAGAAATGTCATTGAATAGAATTAGGATTGAGAAAGGAGATTGCTAATAACCTTTAAGAGAGAATTATCAGTTGTAGGTTAGGGTGAGAATCCATACTATAAAAGGCTGAAAGGTGAAGTCTGGTGTTCGGTTCTTTTTCAGTCATGTTTGACTCTTCTTGACCCCATTTGGGTTTTCTTGGCAATGATACTGGAGTGGTTTGCCTTTTCCTTCCCCAGCTCATTTTACAGATGAGGAAACTGAAGAAAACAGTTAAGTTGACTTGCCCAAGGTCACACAGCTAATAAGTATCTGAGACCATATTTGAACTCAAGAAAATGAATCTTCCTTACTCCAGGCTCAGTATTCTATCCACTATACTACCTAGCTGCCCCTATAAATAGAAGCTATATCTTTGACAATGAGTCACTAGACATTTTGCCTTTTAAATAGCAGTATTCATTAACAATTTTTCATTCTCTGTTGCTGAGGGGGAAAAATGGCTTTTTGTCAGTTTCCTTGGTTGAGGTTAGCATAGGTCAGTGGGTCTAACCTTAGTTTTAGAGCTATATTGTCTGCAAGGCTATCTATGATCACTTGTCCATCCTCCTGGGAATATACATGGCTTGAAGAAGACATATCACTACCGAGCGTTTTGGTTTTGGGGAATTTTTTGGTCCAGATCTGAAATTTCAGCAGTATAGGGAACTTGCATTGTGGAAAACTTCCCTTCCCCAATGCAGATTGATAAATTATCTGTAACTCATGGCCTAAAGAGTTCCCTTGAGCATTGAAAAGTCAAGTGACTTGTCCAAAGTCACACAGCTAGTGTATGTCAGGACTTGAATCCAGTGCTTTCTAACTCCCCTTTGCTGTGCTTCCTCTCTTGCAGATGTTCAAGCATTATATATCCACCTTATAAGACTGTGTATATGGAGCTTGTTTAAATAGATAAATGTGACTCATAGGTATCATTGATAGATAGGGCCTAGGATCTGCCCTACTTCTTCAGAGAGCAAAGGCCATGAGTGCATTGCTAGGCTGCATTCAAAGCAGGGTTGGGGAGAGACAGGGAAGGTCTGGGATAGCCAAAATTGCAGAATCTCTATCCCAGTCTCTAAGAGGAATATTAATCTAGAATTATATCTATCTGCTACCCTTCAAATATCTCTGGTCTAGGAATGTGACAGGTTCAGAAATAAAAGCTACTTTTCTGATTGCTCTGAAGGGTAAGCTTACAAGGTTAGTCCTAGCTTTATAACACCAAATGCTAGTCACACAAAAGGCCATCACAAATAGAAAATAGTGAGTAAACCCTATGCAAGCAAAGTAGCAAGTGCAAATTAGAGAAATTAAGCAGCATAGAATTTTTCAAAGAACACACAGGAATGAACAAGTTCTTCATTTGGGAGTGAGATAAGATCTCACTTCAATCAATCTCACCCAGAGGAGAGGTCCATTTCAGAATCACAAGCAAGGTCAGAAGAACCATGGAGTTGGCTTTTCTATGCATGTCCTCTATTATTTCAAAGCCTTTCTTTTTCCACCATCACTTTGGAGCTCCTTTCTCCATATGACTCTCCCAACGAGTGCCTGGAACCAACTTAGTCCCTTATGGCATCTGTATGTGTCTTACTCAACATTCTTTATAGCAAATTAAGTCATCTCCTGAGCATGCAACACAGCACACAACTGTTACTCCCTCCCCTAGCTGAATGTGAGCCAGGTTATTTATACAAGTTATTATAATTTTTCCTTTTAAATTATAACCATTATGGCTAGATGTTTAATTTTACTGTTTTATTTTTCCTTATGTATTCCTTTCAAATCTGTCTTTGCATGACAGGATGAGAATTTGGATCCATGCAATACTAATTTTAGTAATTATTGGATTGTTGAATAGTTTTCCATTATTTCTTATAATTTTAAGTAATTAACAATATGTTTTAGATTTTTTAGATTTCTGGTTCTCAATATTCTTTGCTCTGTTCTAGTGACTAATAACCTGTTTTCACTGGATCTCTAGGTGGGCTTCTTCAGATGAGTCACTGGTTATTGCACTCTTACATTCTTCTTGGAATAAAGGATTTGAATCAATAAGAGTACTGTTGTTTTTGTTTTTGTTTTTTAAGATGGCAGTTTCTACCCACACCATTCCAGGCCTTATGTCACTGTGACAACCATTATTAAGAAGAGAGCACATTGATAAATTCATGTTTGTTAACTACTCACAAAGAAAAAAGTATGTGAGGAAAATGAAAAATAATTTTTACCCATGGATGTGAGGTTGAAGAAGATTGCTTTTGGTCCCAAATAAAATGATTCAACATCTACTTTGTAGTCTTTGCATTGTTTTGTTTGATTTGAAGCAATCCTTTTGAACTCAATCAAGATTATTCTTTATTAAATGTCTACCTTGTTCCAAGAATTCTATTCTAATTGCTGGGAATAAAGATACAATGAATAAAACAATCCTTACTCACAAGGAGTTTACTTTCTAACGAAAGACAGTGAATAAATGGGATCTAATGAACTATCTATGCAAAAAATGTGAAATGAAGAATTTAGTAAGGTTACAGATTTTGCAAAAGGAATTTTAACATAGTATAATGCTTAAATACTTCTAATCAGCATATGGTTTATAGAAATCTCATTGCCATTTTCACCACCAGTTCTCACCATTTTAGTTTACTGTTCTATATTTCAAGAGATCCCATCAATATTGAACTTATACCTTCCAGTAGTTCAGATCACCATCCATATACACCTTCCTGTCCTATATAATTATTGATCATGTCCTCCTGGATGCATCCTATATTAAAGCTTAGAGCTTATATGGGAAAAGATACCATAGATACATATAAAAGATCACACTAGGCATTGTTATATAATTCCTTGTCTCATCAGTAATGCTGCTCATTTACATTTAATCATCTATTGAAGGTCAGAGGGATCAGAAGATGCTAAATCCTCTGAAAAATCAGTATCCCAGAAAATAGCATCCATTTTACTAAGTGAATCTTGTCTAGTGTCATGTCCAGGAGTTTACTGCCCTAGTTTTCAGCATTTGACAGCAGACTATCATGAGTTTTATGTCATTTTTACTTTTCCTTTATGCAGATACCACAGATCTGCATATCTGGTATCCATCTCTCTTTTGAGAGCCCCACATCACCAACTGTGTATTGGGTATTTCAATCTAGATGTCACAAAAACATTTCAAAGTCAACATATCTAAAACTGAAATCATTATCTTCTCTTCAACTGACCTCTCTTCCAAATTTCACTATTTCTATTGAAGAAACTTCTATTCTCCTGGTCTTTCAGGCACATGACCTCAATGAACCTTGACTCCTTGACACATGTCTAGTCAGTTGTCAAATACTGCTATTTCTCTTCTTAATGATGTCTTTTTTCTCACTGACCCCATCTCTCTATACGCACAGCCACTAACTACTTCAATTCAGGCACTTACAGCTTCTCCTCTAGATTATTGTAACAGCCTCTGCTTTGGTCTCTCTGCTTTTCCCCTACTCCAATCATTCTTCCACACAGCTGTCAAAGTGACATTCCCTAAACACAGATCTGGCCATGTCACTCCCCCCCTTAAACAACCCCAGTGATGCCTGATTGGCTCTAAGATGAAATACACTCTTCTGTTTAGCTTTTAAAGCCCTTCACAATCTTGTCCCAACCTATGGTTCCAGTCTCATAGTATACTGCTCTCCCTCCCATACTGTATAATACAGTTAAACTGGCCTCAACTCTGTTCTTTACACAGGACTCCATCTCTGTACTTTTGCACTGCCTGTGTCCCATGATTGGAACGCACCCCCTCCTCATCTCTATTTCATAGACTTCCTCTCTTCTAGACTCAGCTCAAGCACCACTTTCTAACTGAAGCCTTTCCTGATTCACCTAACAGCTAGTCCCCTCCTTACTTAAATCTATTTCATTTATCTAATTTGTATTTATTATCTGTATATTTATTCTGTACATATTTGTATATGGAGGTGTTGTTTTCCTTTCAAAATGTAAGCTTTTTAAGAGTAGGAATTGTTTCATTCTTTATATTTGTGTCCCCAGACCCTAGCATAGTGCCTGGCACATGGTTATTGCTCTCTTTGGGTAAAATGTTTGTTGACTGATTGATTTGTCTGGATTATACTGCACCGTATTAAGTTTAATTTTCTCTCTCATTAGGACTTTGTGATGGGTCTTTCCATTTTGCTTCGAGGGACAGTACAAGAAAAACTCAACTGGGCATTTAATTTGTATGACATAAATAAAGATGGATATATAACTAAAGAGGTAATAATTATCTTCTAGGCATGGCTGTTTTCACATATTCTATTTAGAACCAATTTTATTTTCAGCACTACAGAGTTTTAAATTAAATTATTCAATTACAGTCATCGAATTTATACCTGATCCAAGCAATCAAAAATATTGCATTGAATTAGTTTTACTTAGGGAAAATATTCTGAGAAGAATTTGGTGTGTGGGCTTATAATATTTTTATTGATCAACAAAAGAACTCAGTTCATTTATAAAAAAAGGAATTTTGACCATATGATTGTTTTCAATTATAAAATATTCTACATATATATGATATATGGATTGCCTTGTTTCTTTTTTAGAAATTTTATTTTTAATACTGATACATTTTGTTTTGATACAATTATTTCCCAATAAAATTTCTCCATAGAATCTTCCTTTAAAAATATGGCTGAACAAGTTGTGGTATATGATTGTGATGAAATACTACTATGCTATAAAAAAAAATGATGAGCTCAATGATCTTAGAAAAACATGGAAACATTTGCTTGAAATAATGAAGAGTAAAATGAGCAGAACCAAGAGAACATTGTATATAGTAATAGTAATATTGTTTTAAGAATATCATTGAGCAAATAAGTCATTTTGACTACTATAAATATCCAGATTAACTATGAAGGACATATGAAGAAAGCTGTGATCTTTATACAGAGAAAGAACTAATAAAAAGAAATTTGTATAGAATAATTTTACATATATCTATTTGTGTCTAATGGTAGCCATCTGGGGAAGGGTAAGGGAAGAGAAAAAAAGGGGAAAAAAAAGAAATATATGTTATGGAAATGCTTGGTTTATTTCATAAATTTAAAAATAAAATAAATGTTAAAAAAATAGTTTAAGCAAAACCATCTAATTGTGACTGACAGAATATGTTACTTTCTGATGCTATATTTTACCATTTCCTAACAAAAATAGGAGTGTATTTTAACTTCAGTCAACAGAATATTAGCCACTATATTTGACCTGAGTTCTATTTTCTTTTAGAGTTATCTTCATTTACATTATTGTAGTCATTGTGGACACTGTCCTATGGTTTTGCTTTTTTCACTCTGTACTAATACATGTCAGTTTTTCAGTTTTTCTAGGAATTCTTGAAATCCTTTGTTCCTTATTGCCCATTATAGTCACACTTCATGGTCTTATTCATTCTCTAGTCACTGAGCACACAGTTCATTTCCAGCTTTTGCTATTACAAATAATACTACTATGAATATTTGTGGGTATCTATTTTCATCCTGCCCCTTCTCAAAAATCTATTTTGCTTCTGACCATTGCCTCCCTTGATCCCCTCTCCCTTTTATAATTTCCCTCCCTTTTTCTCTTATCACTTTCTCCTCCTATTTCTCTGTTGGGTAAGATAGATTTCTATACCCAATTGAGTGTGTGTGTTCCCTCTTTGAATCAATTCTAATGAAAGTGAGGTTCAAGCTATGCCTGTCACTCCCCTCCCCCATGACCTCATCTATTGTAAAAGTTCTTCCTTGTGTACCTCTCCCTTCACCCTTCTCCCAGTGCATCACTTTTTCTCACCCTTTCCTTATTTTCTCTTTCTTTCTTTTCTTTCTTTCTTTCTTTTTTTTTTGAGATCATCCCAACATAATTGACTTACATCCCTACCCTCTATCTAGGTAGACTTTCTCTAACTTCCCTAAAAATGATAAAGCTTTTAGGAGTTATATGTATCATCTTCCCATCTAGAAATGTAATGTTTAACTTTACTGAGTCCCTTATGATTACTCTTTCATTTTAAGCTTCCCTCAAATCTTATGTTTGAATGCCAGATTTCTATTCAGCTCTTGTCTTTTCATCAGGAATGCTTGAAAGTCCTCTGTTTTATTAAATATCCTTCCCCATCCCCTCCCTTGAAAGATTATACTCAGTTTTGCTAAGTAGATTATTTTTTGTTACCTTCTGGAATATTATCTTGCAAACCTTCCACTTCTTTAAGGTGGAAGCAACTAAATCTTTTGTGATACTGACTGTGGCACCATGATATTTAAATTGTTTCTTTCGTTCTGCTTGCAATATTTCCTCTTTGACTTGGGAGCTCAGAATTTGGCTATAATACTCCTGGGAGTTTTCATTTTGGGGTCTCTTTCAGGAAATGATTGATGCATTCGTTCAATTTCTATTTTACCCCTCTGGGTCTAAAATAAAGGGGCATTTTTTTCTATATAGTTTCTGGAAATATGATGTCTAGGATCTTTTTTTTTTTTTATCATGACTGATAAGTAGTCCAAGAATTCTTGAATTCTCTCTCCGCAATCTACTTTCCAGGTCAGCTTGTTTTTTTTTTAAATGAAATATTTTACATTTTCTTTTATATTTCCTTTTTTTTTTGCTTTGTTTTATTATTTCTTAATATCTCATGGAGTCATTAGCTTCTGCTTGCCCAATTCTAATTTTTAAGGAATTGTTTTCTACAGTGAGTTTTGGTTTTTTTTTTTTAACCTCCTTTTCCATTTGGCCTATTCTGATTTTTAAGGAGTTCTTTTCTTCTCTCTCTCTCTCTCTCTCTCTCTCTCTTTTTTTTTTTTTGTTTTGTTAGGCAATCAGGGTCAAGTGACTTGCCTAATTTCACACAGTTAGTACATGTCAAGTGTTTGATCTGAGGCCGGATTTGAACTCAGGTCCTTCTGACTTCAGGGCTGGTGCTCTATCCACTGTGCCATTGGGCTGCCCCCAGAGTTCTTTTCTTCGGTAAATTTTTGTGCCTTTTTTACCATTAGGTCAATTCTGGTTTTTTAAGGTGCTATTTTCTTCAGTAGTTTTTGTGCCTCTTTTACTAAACTGTTTATTCTGTTTTCATCATTTCCTTTCATCACTCTCATTTCTTTTACCAGTTTTTCCTCTACCACTCTTACCTTAACTCTTCTAGGAATTCTTGCTGGGTTTCTGTCCAATTACCATTTTTCTTTTAGGCTTTGCTTGTAGATGTTTTCAAGTTATTGTGTTCTTCTGACTTTGTATCTTAGTCTTCCCTGCTTCTGTAGTAGCTGTTTATGGTCAAGGGTTTGTGTGTGTGTGTGTGTGTGTGTGTGTGTGTGTGTGTGTGTGTGTGTTTGCTCATTTTTCCAGCCTATTTCTTGACTTTGAACTTTGTTAAAGTTGGGCTTTGTTCACCACGGGGTGGTGAGACACTGCCTAGGCTTCAGGTTTTTTTTTTTTTGTTTGTTTTGTTTTGTTTTTTGTGCTGCTGTTTTCAGAGCTAGTCCTGGGGGTCTGCAAGTTTTTGGTACTTTCAAGGTGGTCTTATCCTAGAAATGTGTAATAACTGCTCTCTTGGTCTACATTCTGATCTTTAGCAATGAAGAGCCCCTACTCTTTGCTCCCTAGCAAAGGATCCCCTCTAACATCTTTCTGACCAGTTGTCTGATCCTTTTACAATCTATGGGCTGAAAGCTCTCAAAGTTGCTGCTGCTATTGTGACCATCTCCAAGACCCATTGCTGGTGCTGGCACCACAGGCTTTATGATCCAGACAGGTCTCTATTCAGGTGTCACAGACTTCCTAAGTTTCCTTAGTCTGGAAAAATGTCTTATCCTAACTTTTTGTGGCTCTAGTGCTCCAAAGTTTGATAGGCACAGTGAAGAGAAGCAAAAAGAAATACTACATTATGCTTGAAGGTATCATAGATAATGGTAGTTCAAGGAAAAGCTAACCAAAATAAAAAAAGAATTAACAAAACAATAATTGTAGGTGACTTTAGTATGTCTATTTTAGGGCTAAATCAAAGTAGCAGGTCAAAAGAAGAAATTTTGGAAAAACTAAATCTAACATACCCATAATGGTTATTGAATGGGAATATAATGGAATATGCTTATACTTTAACATCATAAAGCATTTTTACCAAAAACAAACAAAAAACCTGATCATATGCTACAATTAATAATTCATAGAAAAATGAAGGGCAGAAATATTAACATTTTTACATACTATAATAAAATAAGAATCAATCAGCGAAATATAAATAAGATGAATCAGATGTAAATTAAATGATGATGCCTAAGTAATGAGAAGTCAAAGAACAAAAAGAATATACAAAGAATTAATAATTAAATACATTAAAGAGAAGGAAAATAATAAAACAATATACCAAAATTTATAGGATACAGTTAACTCAATTCTTAGAGAAAATTTTTATCTCTCTGAATATTTTTATTAACAAAATCAATCCAGAACTTATTAGGTACCTCCTATATGCCAGGTACTGCAACAGATGGTAAGGATACAGTGACAAAAATATAAATACTCCCTTATTTCAAGGTGCTTAGATTTTTGTCTGGAATAACACTGTATAATGTGAGTAGATATAGATATATAGATATAAATAGATACATGACATTTACAAATTAAAATACAAAAGTAATGTTTTTAGGTAAGGATTGTCAATTGGAGGATGAGGATCATGAAAGGTCTCATGTAGGAGATAGTATTTGAGCAGAAGTTTGGAGAAAATCAGGGACTCTAAGCATTGGAAATGAAGAGGAAGCACATTCCCAGCATAGACATCATCCCAGAGAATCCTCAGATCAAACTTTTCTCTTTGGTTACCACTCTCCTATATGTATATCTCTCCTTATTAAAATGGAAGTTCCTAGAGGAAAGAGATTGTTTCCATTTGTACTTGTATCTCTAACACTTATAGCACCAAGCACTTAATAAATGCTTAGTAAATCCTTTTTTATTCATTCAGAACTATTGTTTAGGGGGAAATTCTTAATCAGGCAAGGAATAAGGAGATTATAAAAGACAAAATAAACTATTTTGATGATATACAATTAAACAAAATCATTGCAGCTAGAATTAAGAGAAAAGATATAGCTGGGGAAAATATTTGCATTTAATGTATGAGTAAATTCTGATATCAAAAATGTATGAGGAATTGAAACAAATCTATAAGACTATCATTCTCCAGACAAGTAGTCAAAATACATGAACAATATTTTTGAAAGAAGAAAAATAAACTGTCAATTACCATCTGAAAGGAAGTCAATTCAGCAAGTATTTATTATCTATTTAGTGCCAGGAACTATGCTAGTTACCTGGGATAAAAAAAAAAAATGAAATAGTCCCTGCTAAAACAATAGTTGCAAAGATAAATATATAACACATACAAAGTAAAAACAGAATGATTTAGAGGAGGAGAATGAATGCTAATTGAGAGGAGGCAGTTGATCTATGCTTTGAAGAAGCTATGGTTTCTACAAGGGTAAGAATTCAAAATAAAAGAATTCTCATACTTATCAAGTTGCAAAAGATAGCAAAAGAAAAAAGTGTGTAGGGGGGTAGAATTCAATTTTGGAAATGCTAGGGGGTGGCAGACATAGCAGTGCACTCTTGTAGAAGTTATAAACTGGTTCACTTCTACTGGGAAGTAATTTTGAATCATACAAAAAGAATTACTGAATCATTTATTTGTTTGACCCAGAAATCCAATTACTGGGATTTATACCCCAAGGAGATTGACCGAAAAAAAAAAAAAAGTCAACATGTACAAAAATGTTTATGGTGGCATTATTTGTGACAGCAGAAAGCTAGAAACAAAATGTGTATGAAAGATTTGAGAGTAGGTAAATAAATTGTGAGAAATATAATATATGTGTGTGTATATATGATGTTAGTAGGATACTATCATTCTGAAATGACAAATATGTGTAAAGTGATGCAGAGTGAAGAAACAGAGCCCAAAGAACAATATACACAATGACTATAAAAATGTTAGTTAATGCTAATAATGGTAATTGTTAATTATATTAATAAAGGTAAGACTAATGGTGACAAAATTCAGAGATAAATGACAGGTAATTCAAATCAATACTTTTCTATTAGACGGTCAACTACAGACTTGGAAAGTAACATATGGAATCAGTCATAATAACTTGAGCACTTTTGCTTAACTCTTTTTGAAGAATGTCCTTTGTGGGGAACAGGTATTGTTTGGGTGTTTATTGGAAAATGTCTGCAGTGTTAAACAAAATGCAGTCTTGGGATACGAAAAAAAGATATGAAATGATAAATGAAAAATAGGGAATAAGAGATATCATGATATCCTCCCATCCACATAGAGTAATGTCTTACTCAAGCTACTTATTCTTTTCAGGAAATGCTTGATATAATGAAAGCGATATATGATATGATGGGTAAATGCACATATCCTGTTCTTAAAGAGGATGCCCCCAGACAACATGTGGAAACATTTTTCCAGGTAGGAACAGAAAAGGAGAATAGTGGGTGTGCAGAGTTAGGAGCTCCTCTATCAAGTGCTTCCCTGTAATTTGTATAGTTTAAAAATATATGTAGTATTACAACCAAAATAGGTAAAGATCAGAATGTGGAATGGATTGCTTTTGGAGGCAGTGCATTTTCTTTCATTGGACATCTTTTTTTTTTTAAAGTGTTATTATTATTGCAACATTAATTATCTTATTTCTGAACAGAAAATGGACAAAAATAAAGATGGGGTAGTTACCATAGATGAATTCATTGAAAGCTGCCAAAAAGTAAGTATCATAAGTAAAGAATGTAAGATACCACATCCCCTCAATTAGCTTAATAACTAGGCACAGTGCTGTCAGCTAACCCTCTTGAACTTTATGTTTCTGTATACTCAGGGCCTGGCCTCCAAGGGTTGATACCTAGGCTATCCCAAGGATAATAACAAATAATAATAAAAAGAGAAGAAAAATACAGCTAGGTAGTGCAAGACCTGGGCCTGGAATCAGGAAGACTCATCTTCCTGAGTTCAAATATGGTCTCAGACACTTATTAGCTGTGTGAACCTGGGCAAGTCACTTAACCCTGTTTGCCTCAGTTTCCTCAACTGTAAAATGAGCCAGAGAAAATGGCAAACCAGTCCAGTATCTTTGCTGAGAAAACCCCAAATGGGGTCACAAAGAGTCAGACACAACTGAACAACATAAGAACAATATTCTGTAGTGGATAAAGTTCTCTTTAAGTCCTGCTTCTGACACATATGGCTATGTGATCACGGGCAAGTAACCTTTCTGTGTCCCAAGGCACTAAGTCTATAAATTATGGATGTTGCTCACCTGTGTTCAGAATGGATGAAATAGGTTTCTGCCAAAAATAGTTGTTAATTCATTTATATAACATTTTGACACAAGCCCAAACTCATAACTTCTTCCCTTTGCACCAATACTTGAGCATACATATACAGCAATTTCCATTGCCCATCTACATTTGTGTTTTCCAAAACTTTAAGGGAGGGAACTTCTGAGTCAATATTAATGAATAGTAATTTATTTTTAAAAGCATGTGGCCTTTAAAAAAATAAGCATGTGGATCTCCTCATGGGTGCAATATTTAACAGAAAATGTAGACAATCTGCTTAGCATCAGGATATAGCAGACCAGCCTTGACAGGTCTGATTATGTGGCATTCTTTGCCTACATTGCTATTTTTTTAAGTACGTGGATGTTTCTGCATCACAATCGTGCCATATATTGGGGGAAGAGGGTGAGTTTATGTCTAACTATCTACAACAGTTACAAAAGAATTCAAGCTTCCAAGTTCATTTGTGCTTGAGAAACATGGTGTGCCTTCCTACCATGTAAGCAAACAAACTCATAATTGTTCATCAATGGGAAAGCATGCACTAGAGTTGAAAATCAATTCTCTATAAAAGTGTATCTTTGTTTGTAGCTACTACACCTAAGTGTTTATAGGCAAACAAATTATGGTAGAATGCTCTGAAAATGCTAAATGGGAAAAATTCAACATTTTTGCTATTTAGCCTATAAGTACTAATGAAAAAGGTCATGGAGTAGAATGGAGAACACTAGACTTAAAGTTAGGAAGCCCTTGATCTCAATCTCATTTCTGAGGCTTTCTGGCTGCATGACCATGGCAAAATCACTCACACTCTTGGAGCCTCAGTTTCCTCATCTGTATAATGAGGGACTTGGACTGGATGTGCCTCAAGGACCCTTTCAGTTCTAAATCCAAGACCCTACAATGATCCTATTTAAGTCATTTCATATCAAATTTCCATGATGCTTAAAATATAATTTTCTTTTTAATTCCCAGCCTTCTCCAATAACCCTTTCAATTTATCAACATGTATTTCAAAGTACTAATGATCAAAAAAAAAAAAACTAACCAGGTAGATATAAATCTTTAATGCTGCTTCTAGTATAATTATCTCCTCATAGAAATTCCACTACCAGCAATGGAAGCCAAGATCATTTCAGCCGGGCATCCAACTGCTTCTAGGGATATTCCTGGGAAACAAGCTCTAAATGACCACTTCCTCAATTTCAGTGAAATCCACTGAGATGTCAGTTTCCTACAGCACTGAGAGGGTCGTAGATAGCCAGGAAATGTTAGAGGTAGAACTTGAACCCAGGTCTTCCTTGCTTTTAGGAAAGCTCTTTATATTATGCTGCCTCTTTAATTTCTGTAGAACATCCTTAGGATGAAAAACTGCCCAAAGATTCTGCATCCCTACTAAGCTTCTCCAATAAAAATCTTCCTCTGCCATTTTAAAACCACTTATTTAGAAAAATGGATCTAGAGAGCTTAGGATCTACAAGAGAGTTCAGAAAACAATTAGTCCAATGCCATCTTTTAGCTTTGCTCTTTTGTAGTTATCTCTGACCTGGCTTTTTTGCTGAGTCACCTCTCCTGCTCCTACTGTTTCTGTTATTATATGTTTATATGTTGTTGGGTTTCGGGAGATTTCAGTTATCATCAAAAAATAGCGATTTAAAGTCTTGACAACATATCAGACCAAAAAATATAGAAAATTAAGATGCTTCCATAAATAGAATCTGTATCTAAAATATGTATCTTTCTATTAAGGCATTAGCAGTTTACAAAAACAGTATTCAAGCACTTGTTTTATTGCTTAAGTTGTGGTGGTTGTTATGTGTGTGTGAGTGTGGGTTCACGTGCATGTGAGTGTGTATTTTAGAGTGGGGAATGGGAGATCAGGGTAATAGCATACCTTTAATTGAAACAATTCAAATTTAATCTATGTATTTTTGTTTCCTTACAGGATGAAAATATAATGCGCTCCATGCAACTCTTTGAAAATGTGATTTAACATGTTGGTTAGATCTTGAATTTAATAGATAATTGTGAACTAAAACAATACTTAAAGTTGGAGTTATCACTTTTAGCATAGACTGCTCAGCTTTATACTGAAGCATATTATGCAAATAAGCTTTGTTTTATTATAAAGCTATCCCCAAAATTGTTTATTTCCAAGATATCAATTTGCATCCTTTTCATTACGCTCCTGAGTTAATAGGATGTTCCAAAATTTCCTACCATGATGTTATTCAAAGAAATGGTACCTGACAAACACATAATTTTATTGATACTCCAACCCTGGGATTATTGAGGCTTTCGCACATCAAGGTGATGTTATGATAGTGTTTTTTGCTACCCATTTGTACTAGAATCCAGCCCCAGGATTATAAGTGTTTTTCTAAAATATTGGCATCAGTGTTTAATTTACAGAAATTAGATTTCATTTCCATATTTGTATGCTGTAATTCCATTTATATACTTTGAGTACACAAAGAAAAACAATTATCGCTATTAAAAAATTATTATGCAGTCCCTGTTTTTGTGGGTTTTTCCTCCTTTTGTTGAAGTCTCCTTTTGCTAAAGCCTCTAATTCATTTATCTGGCATTTTTCTACCATTAGAACTCAAATAACTTATTACCAGATGACAGCATACTTCTTTGGAGTAAGGCTTATTAATAAGCATTTGTTGGTTTTCCTTATTAGAACCCAAATCCCACATAACATATATAATTTGGGACTTGCTCAATATGATAGCCCTAACTAGGCTTCACACTTCCTATGAAAGAAAGAAAATTAGTGGATCCTAGTATCACTACAAGAATGTCCAAGTCCACAATGTCCACATTGTCTACAATGAAGAGAAGGATGTACCTCCCCCAACCCGACCCCTTCCCCCAGGTTTAAATTAAGGCTCACTAGTAGATGAGCATCCAGTAATACACATCAATGATTAATAACAATTAGCCTAAGGTCAGGTTCATCTCTGGCCTGACCTCGCCCTTTGCATTTCTATGATACACAGAACACTCGACTATACAATGGGGAAGAACATTAGCATAATTTCATTTTGAAGGAAAAACCATCATATTAATAATTACAATAATGGAACAGTAGAAAATGAGTTATTAATTCAATTACCTAGATTATGTGAATGGATTAACAGCACACAAGCCCCAATTTTAAATATCATTGTTACTTTCAAGGATCTTAGGCCTATAAAGTAAAGTTTCCCCAATAATACTAAAGATACAACCATATCTTCATTTTTCTACAAATATCACAAAGACAAAGAAGCTTCTGGGGTAGATGGAATTTTGCAACTTTGTTTCACAAAAATAAATCAGGGATCTATTCTGGTGTAAAGATAAGATGTTGAAGGATGTTCTGCTATCACCAGTGTAGGATTAAGAGTAGTACAATACATGTACACCTGAAATTTGCCATTAGAATGTGTGTGTCAGCTCAATGTATACATTTTGTATTTTCAAAAGGAAAAATAAACAAAAGTAGAATGTATATAACTTTATGTTTATGTTTTAGGTCTTCTTTTTCCCCTTAAAAACACAACTAATTTTTTTTTTTAAATTTTTCATTGACTCACTGCAAGAGACACCTCTTCGTCTCTTCAGGTCCCAGAACAAAGTGGGGACAGCTATGTAGGGGACAGCTATGAATGGGAAGTTAAGACATGGGTTAAAGTCTTGGTTATGTTATTTATTAATTGGTAAGTCACAACCTCTGTGAGCCTGTTTCCCCATCTATAAAATGAGGATTAAATGAAAAAAAAAAATGACTTCATTAGGTGTGGCATTTTGTAAGCTACTGTAATCTTCATTGACATTTTTGAGACCCTGTAACATATAGGGAGTACTAAAGTGATCTTAACCATGTTTTCTAAGATACTAGCTAATGCATTCAGTTTTGTAATAGTAAATTTTCAAAGTCTAACCTCAATTCTGTTATCAAATGGCTTCCAAACTCTTTACAGTTGTTGAACCCTTAACTGTAAATAAAATTCTAGGAGTACCCTTACAGTAAATCAAAAATTATTTAAAATATTTACTTTTTGTTAGTGGTATCAAATAACATAAGGATAATTTTTGAAAATACATATGCTCTATTAAATGTAAGAAAAATTAAATATTGGTTTAAGATAGCCAGCAATTACAAAAGTTAACCCTTCATTCATCCCCTTCTTTTACATTCCAGACTTACTGAATAGAATAGGAAAAGGGATCTAAACTTAATTTTCTCCCAACCACTCTTCCATGGGATTTTCTGGAAAGGATGGAGGATCCATAGATAAATGTGACAATTTCTCCTAGGTTAGCATGGAAAATAGGGGAGAGAAAATTTTGTTTTGTTTTGTTTTGTATATGCAGTCTCTTACAGCATGGCAACAGCTAAAACTATAGTGAAGGACTTTTCTCCAGCCTCCCTCCCTAAACTCTCTTAGGGAGGAACATAAATATAGTGACTATATATTCCAGAAGAAAAATCAGGACATGTAGTTTATGAATTATTTTCTTCACATTTGTGAAATAGGCATTATAAATATCCTATAAAATACATGCATTGTGGATATGTATATCATATAGATGGATACAAAAGGCAACTAAATGGCACATTACATGGGCTCAAAATGTTGATGAAGATTATGTAACTTACAGAATTAAGTACTTAAGTTATGTGTGTGCATATATTTTCTGTTTTCATTTAATCCTCATAATAATTGTGAGGTGGATAGTACAGTTAGGTCATACAGCAGATAAGATCCTAAACTTGGAACCACAAGATCTGAGTTCAAATCCTGTCTCAGATATTTACTGTGTGATAAATGGGAAAATCATTTAATTTCTTTTTGCCTCTCCTTATCTATAAAATGGGGATAATAATAGCACCTACTCCCAGGTAGGTGAGGATAAAATAATATTTTACAGCACTTTGTAAACTTTAATGTACTATATAAATACTAGTTTATTAGCATTATTAATAACATTTAATTGATATTAATTCATAATTAACAGCATTATTATTCCTATTTTGTAGATGGGGAAACAGGCTCACAGAGGTTGTGACTCACTGAAGTTAAGAAATAAGAAACTGAATTGCCTCTAATTTGTGTAGGGACATGAAGAGTATTGAACTTGGAGCCAGGAAGACCTAAGTTCAAAGCCTACCTCAGGTACTAGCTGTGGGACCCTAGTCACTTAACCTCTCATCTAAATGAGAGAGGAGGCAGCTCCATGGTGCAGTGAATAATACTTACTAGGTATGTGACTTTGAGCAAGTCCCTTACTGTTTCCCTTGGTTTCCTCAATGGTAAAACAGGGATAATAACAGCACCTACCTCATAGAGTTGTTGTGAAATTCAAAAGTGATAATATTTGTAAAAGCATTCAGCACAGTGCCTGGCACAATAGTAGGCTCTATATAAATGTTTGGTCACTCCCTCCATCCTCAGGTTGTTTCCTTTTCTATAAAAAAGAGGTAGCGATAGTACCTCTGCCTACAGCGAATTTTCCAATTTCAGACCCCAAGATTCTAGACTGCAGATAGCCCCTAGGGAAGGAGATGCCTTTGGGTCTGCTCCTCACTTCCCTCAGAGGATTGTTTTGAAGAAAAAAAGCTTTGTAAATCTTACAGCCTTATAAAAATGCAAGTAGTTATTACCACAAATTCTCTAAGGTCCTCCAACGTTAGATCCCGTTCGTGGATTGGCAAATATCTCTAGCCTGAAGTCTGAGAGGGTGAAAGATATTATTTATCCTAATGTTCTTTAAATTCATATCTATGTAAAAGCAATATATATGTAACTTATGAAAAAACAATTTTGTTTTTACATAATCTAACTTTCAATATACACCTTCCCTACCACACTCCAGAAGTTATCCTTCATCACCAAAAAGGTAATAAATAAATAAAGTTCAACAAAACTTCCCAATGTATTGAATGAAGTCTAACAATACAGAAAGTGTTCCAAATCTATAATATCCTACCTGTGCCTTTTCAAACTGTTTCTTTAGGACCAGGCTTGGTTATTATAATTTCTCAGCATTCAGAGTCAGTTGTTTTAGTGGTGTTTTTGCATTGCAGCATATTGTTTTCCTGGTTCTGCTTACCTCACTTTACTTAAGGTCATATAATTTTCCCCATATTTCTCTGTATTCATTATATTTATTATTTCTTATAGCACAGTAAAATTCCAGGTACCATAACTTGTTTAGTCCTTCCCTGGTAGATGGACATCTTTGTTTTAAATTGTCTGCTACCACACAAACAAAACCCAGGTGTGTGTGTGTGTGTGTGTGTGTGTGTGTGTGTACATGCATGGGTGCCTATGACCTTTGTTTTTATCACTGACCTCCTTGGGGTATTCTGCACAACAGTGGAAACTCTGAAGTTACACTCATCATGTAATTCCAAAGTGTCTTCTAGTCATTTTCCAAAATAGTTATGCTAATTTACAGCTTCACCAACAATACAGTTATTAGTGTGCCACTCTTTCCACAAGCCCTTCTGCACTTACTATTCCCATTATTTGTCATTGGTGCCATTCTGAATAGGAGGTGAAATCTTGGAGTTGTGCTGATTTGCATTTCTCTTATTATTAGTGATTTGAAACATTTTTTTCATTGGGTTTTAACTAGTTTGCAATTCTTTTGAAGAATTCACATATTATGACAACTATATATTGGGTAATGGTGTACGATTATAAACTTCTGTTAGTTGCTTGCATAAAGGGGTGTGTTAGAGTCAGGTTGAACCAGCTCAAGAGCCAACTGTTAAATTTTCACTGTGAGCATTTATACTTTCAGAATTCAGCAAACCTACAAATAAATGAGGCTTTTATTGTTTTGTTGTTGAGATTTAAGAAAGTGATGGAGAAAATGTGAGTAATGAAACTCAGACTTAAAAGTGTATTATAAATAAATTTTTCCTCTGAGAGATCTGATTGTTAAGCATTTATCAATATATCATTTTGTATATTATCCCCCATCAGAACTATCTGATCAAAAAAATATTTTCTCAGTTGGTTGGTTCTCTTGTTATCCTAGCTGTGTTAATTTTAGTTGAGCTAAAGCATTTTAATTACATATAATTGAAATTTTCTATTTTACCTCTTGTGACCATCTCTATGCTTTTTTTTTGTTAGTAATTCCTCCCTTCCCCCAGCCATAAGCTGTGAAATGTACCTGATCTATTTATTTTTTTTAATTTTAAAATATCATTAATATTCAGGTCACATACTCATATGATATATGGTGTTGTTCTAATGCCAGATTGCTTTACACTCTTCCCAGAAATTTGTGTCAATAAGAATGTCATCCTTAGGTAATTTGTTTTGGGTTTGTCAAAAAGTTTAGTTAGTTCTGATTTTTCCTTGCGTAGTCAGTTCCACTATTCTATTTTTCTATTTTTTAACCAACACCAATTAGTTTTATTGTTTACTGTTTTATAATACAACTTGAGGGCTGGAAGTGCTTACTTTTCTCCCCCCTTTTTTTTATTACTTCTTTTGATACATTAGAACTTTTGTTGATTGAAATAAATTTTGTTATATTTTCTCTAGTTTTGGCATTTTAGCACTATTATTGGTATTATAGCACTAAATATGTAAATTACTTTTTATAATATTGCCATTTTTATTACACTGGTATGGCCCAGGCATGAGCACTGAATATCCATACAATTATTTAGGTTTTTATTTCCTTCTTTAAAGAGAATATTATGTGTGTATATAGATATATAGACAATGTAGATAGGTAAAAGGATAGTGCTTTGATAGACTGCTTCCCATAAATTTTATTTTGTAGTTATTTTGAGACTTACCTTTCCATTATTCCCTCCTAGATTTCATTCAGATACATTAATGCTGTTTTTAAAGGTTTATTATAAAATCTATAACTTTAATGAAGTTGTAAATTTTATCACTCTGTTGATTTTCTAAGTAAAGCATCATCAACAAATAGGGATGGTGTTGTTTATTCTCTATTTTTATGCCTTTAATTTCTCTTCTTTATTGTGACTGCAAGTACTTCTAGAATGGGAAACATTAAGAAAGTGTCCTTGCTTTACCTCTGTTTATTGGTAAGGCTTCTACTATTTTATCACTAAATATATGGTGTCCCAAGTCTCAGTGTAGTTTTAAGCTTTAATAACTTTATAAGTATAAATGTTACAAACTTTAAAAAAAAAACTTGCAAGGCTAATTATTTAAAATTTTAAAGTATTGATTCTTATTAAAATTTAACATAATCCTGTTTTGTGATATGCATTGCTCTAATTTTCAAATTTTGTAAAAACATTCATCAGTTGCTGTTTAGTGATTATAAGTCAGTCAGTCAATAAGCATTTATTTATCAAGTGCCCACCATGTGCCAAGCACTGTGCTAAGCACTGGGGATTCAAAAAAAGTTAAAAGATAGTCTCAACCTTCAAGGAGTTCACAATCTAATCTAGCATTTGTAATCCTGGTCTTAATATCGTCCAAACCACAACAATTTTGCTGCATACATGACAGTTTTGATGTGATCTCACAAGAAAAATTTCTAACAAAGACAGATATGTGACTGAGGTAGGTCAAGCATGAAGACCTCCTCTATCAATCCACTGGTCTGAGAAAGCACCATCCAGAAACTTGCAAGGCATAATCATGATAAGACGTCCCTGTCAAAATTCTGATTAAAATTTATTCAAAATTCACAAAACTAAAAAACTTTAAACTTTAAAATTACATTTTTTATAAGTTTGTAGCATTTATTTCAATGAATTTATTGAAGTTTAAAACTATACCAAGACTTCTGAGACACCCCGTATAATGATAAATTATGGCTTCAGATACATGCTTTTTATAATTTAAAAATCTGTTTTTTAAAGCTTTTAGCATCCGTGATTGTTATACTTTATCAAAGGCTTTGTCTGCATCTAATAATGAAATCATCTGCTCTTGTTTTTAATATTATGTTGTTTTTCAAATGTTGAACCATCCTTATATTCCTAGTGTAAATCCAACTTACTACAATGAATGATTTTTTTGACATAAATTACTGTAATCTTTCTACCAGGATTTTATTTAAAGATTTTTGATCATTATTCATTAATGAGACAACTTGGCATAAAGCTTAGATCTGGATTCAAGACCTCCTCTGACACATACTAGTTTTGTGACCTTGGGCAAATCATATAATCTTTCAGCTGTCTAGGCAACTCTCCAAAATTATAAATTACAGACAAAGTGCTAACCTGTATTGGTAGAGGGAGATTTCTCACCCAAATATTCTCCATACTAATGAAATCACTGGTTTAATACTTATCTGTTAGGTCCACAGGTCCAGTACCTATTCATTAATGATCAAGTGAATTACCAAGCATTTATTAAGTATTTACTGCGTGGCAGGAACTGTGCTGGTGTGGTGAATACAAATAAAATGAATAAAAAAATTCCTACTTTCAAGAAGCTACATTCTAGAAGCAGACATGTACAATAATAAGAATACAGAGAATAAATACCAATACGTAAAAAAGTAGTTAAATACAAGGTAGTTTGAGAGAGAGAACATTAGCAGTTCAGAGAATCAGGAAAGGTCTCAAGTAAAAGATGGTACTTAGACTGCCTCTTAAGGGAAAAGAGGGCTGAGATGAAAAGGGAAAGCATTCCAAGTGACAGCCAGTGCAAAACCAGAGACAGAAAATGGAGTGTCCTTTTTGAAGAGGAGACTAGATTGTAGAATGAAGGATGGAGCATAAATTACAAAGTTTGAAAGATAGAATGGAGCAAGGAAACATAGTTTGGTTCTTTAAAAATCTAGACTCTTAGATGTTATTCTAGGGGATATAGCTTTTTGTAGGAGTTTCACTGAGAAAGGGAAAAGAGATGCAGGAACAACTAAAGGTTTGTTGTTAATAAAATTAGAGATTTGGGTATGTTTAAAGGCAGGAGAGAAGGAACCAGTAAGAGAGAGATGTTGATTCCCCATATTTATTAGTTTTTATTGTATTATGTGAAATACAAGCATATAGTTCTGCCTTTTATATTATTTCTCTCGGCGTTGGTATAGGGTTAATTTTCAGAGAGTTGTCATGTGATGCTAAGAATCTATATTCTTCAATGTTCCCATTCAGAAAACACCATACATCTTTTAGCCCTAACTCTATGACACTTTGTCTAGTTCTATATTTTTCTTGTTTTGTTTGTAAGGTATGTCTAGTTCTGAGAAAGGAGTATTATTATTACCATGCCTTTTTGCAATTCTGTTAACTTTTCCTTTATGTAGCCATTTGGAGCATGTATTTAATATTGTAATAGCTTATTTATGGTTCCTTTAGGGATAATTTCCTTGTTTATCTAGACCGATATTTTTATTTTTGCTAATACAATTGCAACTTCTGCTTTTTGGGGGTTTACTTGATACATAGTAATTACTCTTTCATTTGATTTTGTTTTCATCTAAAAAACAAATTGAGGTTTTGTTCTCTTTTCCATTTTATCACTTTGATATTCTTGAATTGTTTAGTTCATTTACAATTAAAGCTATGACTTAAGTTTATTTTCCTCCATTTTCTTGTTACCTTTTTTTTTTTTTTGTTAATTTTCAATACTGAGGGAGTGAGGTGGTTAGTGGGTAGAGTGCTGAACTCAGAGTCAGGAAGCTGTGTTAAAATTCTTCCATAAACAAAGTACAAGTTATTTAACCTTTCAGCTGGTTTCCTTCCTACAAAACAGTTAATAGCATCCACCTCACAGGGCTGTTGTCAGAATCACATGATAAAGAGCTTTGCAAACCTTAAATTATTCTATTCCTTCTTTAAGGTCATCATATGTTGCTCCACTGAATAGTTTTCCTAGACTACTTGATATAATTCTATTCCCTGGGGTTCTTCTCCCTAATTCCAATACCATTTACCTACTGTTTCTCGATCTGGGACTTTTATTTGTTATGGACTTACCTAGCTCTTACCCTCTTTACTCTTTTCTTTGTTAAGTGGTTAGCTCAAAAACTTCAACTTGTGCTTTTCTTTAGTTTTTCTTTGTTCTGTTCCCTTCTTGGCTATTTTGAAACTGTATTTTCTGAGAAGTAAGTAGTGTTGTGCTGAACCAGTGCCACATGGTAGAAATCATGATATCCCAAATAGTGTGGTCCCCTGCTATTCCCTGTCTTCCCTTTATTTTACCTTCCCCTAGTGCTACGCTACCATCTCTCTGGCTTGATGTTGCCATGTGTGGGACCCAGCTGCCCCAAAGAGTATAGATTAACCTTTTTCTGTGTCAGAATACTGTGCATAGTACAACACTCCCAGAGAAGATAGCCTCCCAAGGCACCAATTCCTTTTAGATTTAACCCATCATGTGGTTTCCATCACACATATGCACACACACACAGCCTCTCACCTCTTCCATCAAGGGAGTACCTTTCAGTAGGATCCCTTCCTGTCCCCCACCCAATTCAATCACCCAGATACAATGTCCCTTTTCTGCTGATAAAGCCATTCGAGTCAAGGTGACTACCCACCTGACTATAGGAATCACCATCCCTTGGTTGTTCGGACTTTGGAAGGAGTTTTGCCCTCTGTCCCCTACCTTCCTTATCCCTATATGCACTGTCCAACAATTCTGTCCCACATAAGTTTCATGTGTGGATGGCGGAGAGGGGGGTGTTCATGGTATTTGTCCATGGTGCACCAATACCGGTTCTTTCTTCAGTTCTACATCTTAATCCTTTTTTTTTTTAATTCTTTGATTTCTTCTTAATTCCATATGGGAGAATAAAAAAAAAACCACCTCTAAACAAAGAGCAATTAAATTTATTATTGATTCCTTGGCAATTGTATTTATTTACTTTTATTTCTATTGTCTGGTGTCTTTTCATGTCAAATATTTTGCTCAGTATTTTTCTGTGCAGAAATGCCCTTTGAGTATCACTTCTTGGTGTTGTTAATGATTAAGCTTAATTTTGTAGGGTCCGCCATTGTTATTCTGGGGTGGTGGCTTGAATTTTTTCCCCAAAATTTGCTATTTTATTCTCTCCTGCAATTTCTAATCTTAAGAGGAAAAATCTTGTTACATTAAATTCTTCTCCTTTATGTTTGAAGGTCTTTCCCTTGGTTGCCTAGACAATTGTTTTTCTTTGCCTTTGAAATTGTTAAATTTAACCACTGTTTTTTGGAGTTTGAAGAATAAGGGTGGTGCTGGTGGTGGCAGTCACTGCCTTAGAAGGCAAACTTCTTTTGACTTAGCATCTTCTGATTGATGTTGTCTTCTATATTCAAAAGTATACCAGGTAGCTTTCCACCCCCTGCTTTGTGGTGTTCAGGTTTTTTGATTTACCACGTTTTTCTGGGAGACCAAGTGTCTGTAAGTTATCTATGTGCATCCTGTTATTAAGGTGACTTGCTTTGGCTGTTATAAAGTTCATGTGTACTTTTAACATTGTTTTCTTCGGCTTCTCCATTGTCAGATTTCCTCCATTTCAGTATTTTTGTGTTTAAATATATATTAATCTTTCAGTTAGTGTTATCCTCTATTCCTGTCTCATTCCTTCATTTCCACCTTTGTAACATCTCTTATTTATACCCTTCTCTCTAAAAAGCCTTAACTCTGGTGCACATCTGGACTACTGCAATAGCCTTCCAGTTAGCCTCTGTCTCTCTCAAGTCTTTCCCCACTCCATTCCATCCTCTACTCAACTGCCAAAATGTTCTTCCTAAAGCACAAGGCAGATCATGTCGCTGTTACTCAATAAACTACACTGACTATTAACTTCCAGGATCAAATATAAAATGCTGTTTGGCATTTAAAGTCTTTAAAACTATGCCCCTCTATATGTTTTCCATTCTTCTTATACTTTACTGTCCTCCACATACTGTATGATCCAGCAACATCAGCATTCTTGCTGTTCCTCACACACAACTCCATATCTTTTCAATGTCTGTCTTCAATGTCACCATACCTACAATGCCCTTCTTCCTCACCTCTGCCCATTGGATTCCCTGGTTTCCTTCAAAAGAGTCTGCTCAAGCCCTACTTTTTGCAGGAACTTGACCAATACAGACACTCCTTCCTCACCCCAACAACTGACTTCCTGAGATTACCTCCCATCTACCCTGTATATAACTTCTAGGTGCATATACCACCCATTACAATATGGGCCCATATGCCAGATACTAGGCTAAGCACTTTACAAATATTACCTCATTTGACCCTCACAACCACCATGAGAGGTAGGTGTGATTGATTGATTATCATCCTCTTCAAGCAGAGGCTAATTGCTCAAGGTCATATAGCTAGTAAGTAACTGAGGCTGGATCTTCCTAACTACAGGCCTAGTGTTCTACCCATAATGCCACCTAGCTGCCTCTAAAATCTTGAGTTCTTTAAAACAGGGATTATTATGTTTGCCTTTCTTTATTTTCCAGCCATTAGCATTCTACCTGGCAGAGTGAGTGATTAATACTCCAGATGATTGCACCCCTCTATCATTCCCACTCTTGATTCTCCCTCTGCTTTCTTTCCTATTGCTTACAGACATGCTCATCCCCCCATTCTCAAATACTTGATCTGTCCCTGTTAGTTATCATCCTGTATCTCTCATTCCTTTTAAAGCTGACTTCCTTAAGAAGGAAGTTTCCAATCAATCAGTATGTCCACTTCCTCTCACTGTTCACTCTCTACAGTCTGGCTTCCAACTTCATTATTCAACCAAAACTACTCTCTAAAGTTACTACTAATCCCTTATATGCCAAATCCAATGGCTTTTTCCTCAATCCTCATCTTTCTTCATTCTCCTTCCACTTATGTGACCCCTCATCTGCTTTGCCGGATCTTCACCCAGGTCAAACCTACTAATCATGGGTATCCCACAGGGCTCTGTCCTGGGTCCTCTCTTCTCTATGTCACCTGGTGAACTCCTTATTATCTTCTCCCAAAAGATTTTTTATTACTGGCAAGGGCACTATCATCACTAGCATCCTATGAGTCACCCTAGTTTGCAAATTGTTATATTCACTATTTCACTCCCCCTGCCCAATATCCAACTGCTGTCAAGGCCTACTGATTTTACCTTTGTAATAGCTCTCATATATGCCTCCTTCTATCCTCTGATACTGCTACCACTCTGCTCCAGGCTCCCATCACAACTAGACTACTGGAATAAACCTGTTGGTTGGTTTCTGTCACAAGATGTCTCCCCACTTGAGCCCATCCTTCACTCAGCAAACTTCACAAGCAAATACTTGTCTCCTTGCTGCTCTCCATGTCTAGAAAGCTCTCTCCTCTTCCTGCCTTCCTTCAAGTTCCAACTAAAATTCCACCTTCTAAAGGGTGCCTTTTGCTAATTATTTCAAATTTATCCTTTATATAGTTTGTACCTACCCAGCTGTTTGCATGGTGTCTCTCCATTAGCCTATGACCTCAAGAGCAAGACGATCCCTTACCCTTCTGTGTATCCTCAGTGCAGCTGCTTTCTTGGCTGACTGTCTAGCAGCAGCTTTGGCCAAAAAAATAACTGGAATATTTTCTTTCTGGAATAAGGCTGAGCTGCCTTAATCTTTTCTCACCACCTCTGGCCTAATGTGAAGAACTCTTCTAGGTAATGTAGGAAATCATAAGGTAAAAAAAGAGTGAGAACTACAACATATTTATTATGTATTTTTAAGGGGAAAAGGGTTAATAAGTTAACACTAAAAATTTTGTGAATACAATTTGGAATTTCAAGAGTTGAATTCTTAAATATCCCAATTTGCAAGTCACCTTTCTTTTAGAAAATATAAAAAATAACATTTACTTATATATTACACATCTAAACTCATGTATAGTTTTAGCAAGTTATAGTAAAATAATAATTTATATGTTTTAACACAACAGAATTTTACACTATTGAAAAATTCATATTTTGAAATGTTCTGGATGTTTTTACCAAGCATTGCACATCATAAAAAAACCTGTTCATAAGCAATAATTTATCAGTGAGTTACTAAACAGTTTGACCATTCTTACTAATTTCTATGATAGGTCTAAAAACCCTACAAAATATGACAGTAATTAAGAAAAATTAATGCAATCACTTAAGTGATACTATAACTAAAAGGCATTAAAATATAAATATCAGAGCTTAAACTGTAAACAAAACTGTGGTCCTTAATACAGACCAAATGTAGTAAGAAAAAAAATTGACAAACCCCACAAAATTGCACTATAGAAGTCCTTTCAACAGTTTTCCATAATTAAACATTTTCCCATGCTGATAAATGCTTATTTACTATGATTCAGTGGAATCAACTTTGTGTATTAATTTTTATCACATAAATAACAAATCAGTAGCTGTGATAAAAAAAAAAGAAACATGTTCAAAAGGGATCCTACAATGTTCATCATAAGCTTCTGACATCTCTCACCACTTAGTCAAATGGCTTTATCATTCCTCTGGTTTAAGAGCAGATGGAACAATAGGTTGGAATTTTAGCTTTGATAATCATCAGGCTGCCCTGTTGGTAGAAAAGATTTAGCATCATTAGTATGTTGTAGTACTCAGTGGGACAGATTGATTCTACATATAATACTTTTCTAAGACTTAACAGAATTTACCAAAAGCTCATTTAAAAATGGAAATGAAAAATAAGATCATTTTTTAAAAAAAGAACAGACTATTATGTGTAGTATTAGCGATCAACTCTCAAAAACACTGAACAACAAATCTTATCAAAGCAGGTCGTTCTTTCAATGTTTATTCTTGAAAACTTGGAATTAGGGTAAGTGAGAGAAGACCTAACACTCAGTATTAATTAGGATGGCCTTCCTAAATGAAATTTGGGGCTACCTAAGATGGTAATTGTTCAGTCATTCAATTGTGTCTGATTCTTCATGACCCTGTGGACTGGAGCAGTTAAATGAAATAATTAATGCCTATCTTCAAGGACATGTGAGTGAGAAATCTCTGGGTAGCTAAATTATAGCATATGGAAGATTACATATGTGTGTATATATATATATATATATATATATATATATATATATATTTAACTCATTAAAAAAAAAACTTTAATCTTCAAAAAATTCATGATTCCAATGATGTGGGTGCTCATCCACCAATACTGATCACGACCAACCTCATGAATATTCACTTGAATGATTGTGATGAAAAATTAAAAAAAAAAAAATCAGCATCTGGTGTCCAATCTTTTGGTGATGTGCCTTTTTGTTCCTTTTTAAAAAAAAAAAAACCACTGCAACTTAAGAGGACCTGCTAAAAGCTTGCAGTACAATGGCACAGATCTCAAGAATTCAAAGTTAGGTCCATATGATGCTGAGGCAGTGAAATTTATTCAAACTTAAACTCTTTTATAACTATTTTTTAAGGCATGGAAAAAGGTAATTGTATTCTTAACTGACTTCTAAAGGCGACTCAAAATGACCAATTCTCTGAGTACTGTTTCAAAGAGAGCACCCAACACTTCTGATATGGACTTTCAAATCTCCTCAATGGAATACTGTGAAGAGTATTTCTGAAAATTCCTCTATCTCATTTGAGGGGAAAAAAGGAAAGAACAGGTACATTTATCTTATAAGTCTTAGAAATAGTGATAGAGAATAGATAAATTTATTTCTTCATTCTATACTATTATGTACACAGATTATGCTCTACTGAGTAGAAAACACAATTAAAAGTTATCCCCGCAAGGAATTTGTACTTGAGAAGTACTGAAAAGGACAACAAAGCACGGTGGATAGAGTTGGCCTTTAATTCACAAAGACCCAGGTTCAAGACCCACCTCTATAACACCTACTGACTGTACAACCTAGCAGAGTCACTTAACCTTGCAGTGGTCTAGGAAACTTCCAAACATTAGAAGTAGCAGAAAGATGCCTATCTGGATTAGCAGAGGTCATGAAATAACACAATACTCAAGACCCCAAGAAAGCCACAAGAGAATCAGGCCAGATTTTCCCTCTAGAAGTGCCACAGAGCCCAACCCTAACATCAAGTCCGAAGTCAGGAAGCATGCTGGAAGAATGAATAAATAAAAAACTGCATCATTATGAACTATTGTGACAGCAGGGATGCTTAAGACACAAATGCAGAAGTGACTCCAAAACATCTACAAGCAATGCCTCCAAGAAGCAGTAAGAAATATTTAAACAAAGTCAAAAGGCTGAAAAAAGTCACAAAAAAAAAGTATTAACAACTGACCTGTAAAACTGATCAAGGAGAAAAATTAAGAATCACTTGACTATCAATGCCATGACAAAAAAAAAAAAGAAAAAGTCTATATAGCATATTTCAAGAAATCTTTGATCTCTTAGAACCAGAGAGCAAAGTGGAAATAGAAAGAATCCACCAGTGACCTCCTGAAAGAAACCCCTAAATGAAAACTCCTAGGAACTTCACAATCAAAATTCAGAGTTCCTAGGTCAGAGAAAAATTCTGCAAGCAGCAAGAATTCAAGTACTAAGGAGACATAGTCAGGATGATCCACGATTTAGCAGCCACCACCACAAAGACATGAAGAACTTGAAACATAATATTCTAGAAGGTAAAGGATATGAGTTTTACAGTCAAGAATAACTTACCAAACAAAATGAGTATAAGGCTAGAGAAGAAAAAGGGGACCTTTAATGAAACAGAGACCATTCTTGATGATAAAAAGACCATAACTGTGGAGAAGCTTTGAAGTTCAAACACAAGAATGAAGCAAAACATAAAGGCAAACATAAATGAACAATGACAAAAAACTAAACAAAGATTAAAAACTGCTTACATTTAAAAATGGGGAGATGATACCTGTGTTCCCTTCTGACACCCCTATCATTATGAGAATTCACAGAGAGAATTCCAATTAGACGAGGCCTAAGAGTGGTTATGTCTTGATAATATTAAGAACACAAAGAGTTAAGTATAGAAATACATTTCATGCAACAGGGAAATCAGAGGGAAATTAGGACAGCAGATTACAGGAGGGATTAGTCCTAAGCAAAACAAAATGTAAGCACGTACAAAAATATTTACACAGCTCTTTTTGAGGTGGAAAAGCATGGGAATTTGAGGGGCTATTCATAAATTGGGAAATGGTTCGGAACAAGGTATGGCACAGAAATGTGACAGAATACTACTGTGCTGAACTCTCATCAGCACGATGAAAAACCAGGATTCCAGAGGACAAATGATGATATATGCTACCCACCTTCTGACAGAAAAATGAATTCACAGTAAGACAAATTTTTTTGGACATGAATAATGTGGAAGTTTGCTTTGACTGACTACACATATTTCTAATAGGTTTCATTTTTCTTTTGTTCTCAATGGAAGGTGAGGGGATGAGGTAGGAGGTTGAGAAGGCAGGTCTTGAATGATTAAAATTAAAAAAAAAACTTAAAGTGAGAAAAAATATTTAAACTTACAGTTACTTCTAAATAAATGAAAGGAGGAATAACTTTCTACTCACACTTCCACCATGTTGTTCTAGCTTTTGTAAAGCAGTAGTGATTGACTCTTTGAATTTCTTATCCATTAGTCTTTTGGAAAGCTTAAAAAAAAATGACAACATATATTCATCCACTAAGCAACATATTATGCATAAGACACTGGGAGACAAAGACAAAAATGAGACTAAAAACTCAATCATAACCATATGAAAACTTTCCAAATTTCATTAACATACATCCCTTAAAAATAGGCTAATTGGGGAAAAAATACCAGTGAGATTTTAGAGCATCTGGGCATTCAATTTCTTTTAGTGTAATTTTAAGTCTTCTCTTGAGAATTAACTTTAATAGAAATCTAAACTACACTAATGCATAATATTAAAAGGTACAGATTAGAATCTAAAATTAGACAACCTGTCACAGCTGGCCTCAAGTACAGAAAACTTGGGATCCACTCCCCTCTGATTTATACTGGATTGTGACCCTAATGCAAATTCATTTAACTTCTCAGTGCTGGGCAATTGTGGTAGAGGCGAGTAACTTAAATGGCATTTCCTCAGTGCAAGCTAAGCAATCAAATTACTACAGAAATCACAAGTCCAGTTCAAAAATTAAGAGGAAAAGCTAAAAATATTAGAGAACAGCACAAATATTCTTGATACTTACACTTGTAAGCAAATGCTTCAGATGATCATTTAGCGAAGGCCCAACTACACCACTCAACTGTACTAAAGCATTCAATCCCCTTCCAAACACTTCACCATCTGAATGGGTCTTTTGGGGGAGAACAGAAGAAAGGAAGCGTTATGATGAAATAAAATTCAACATCTTTAACTATAGGATAATTACTAACTAAACATACAAGCTTTAAAGCTATAATTCTTATCCCAAGATCCAGAAACAAGTGCAAATTCTCAACTGTATTAAAAGCACTGAATATATTTTCCAATGAAAATATTTAGTGTATTATTTGAATGTAAATACAAGATTAATTTAAAAATATTGTTTACTCTTGGTACCTCCTCTAAAGATATCTGCCCTTCAAAACCAGATTGTAATTCTGAGAACATCAAGTAGATACCAAGTTCAAAGACAGATCAGTCTTTCTTGCGCAGATTAATTACACAAAATATATTTTGATGAAAACCAACTATGCTAAAATATTAAAAAATAATCCCTGCTGGGATTTTTGATTTTACACTGTCTTTGAAATTAAAAAAAAAAATAAGGAAAAAAAAACCATACCAGAGCTGCCTTCAAGACAGGAACCAGTCTAGGTAGCAAGGGCACAGTTTTTTCAGCAGCACCTTCAACCAAAAGTAATTCTTTAAAACCTTCTTTTGATACAAATGTATATGGATGTTTAGTCTCTCTTAGACCCTGTTAAACACACAAAAATGTGATTTTATATAAGTTTGGTCACACTAAGAAAAAAAAATCAAGCAGCATCATAATAACTGAAAGATTACGTTCATTATTAAGCCTTCCCAGTCAGAAAGTACAATTTCAGTAACAATCAGTACTACAATTAAAACTGAGACCAAAAGGAAAAACAGGAAGCATTACCATTCTGACCTTCTGATATTTTTATTTTTCCTATTAAATATTACACTTTTCTTACAAAGTAAACAGAAAGCTACCAAATAGTTGTATCCATGCATGCCTAAAGCTGTGCAACATTCCCTCAGCAAGAGAGGGTGTAAGGACACCTCCACAAAAGAAATCACCCCAACCTATTCCAAGATTAGCTGGATTTAAATTTAATTTTCTAAAAGATGACTTCTTTTCACATTTCTGAGTTTTAAAAAAGGCAACAATATGTAGTGGAAAGAGTACTTTTTGTCAGAGGACTTAACTTTGAGTCCCACCTGTTGTACACAATAGCTAGTTATGTGACCATGGACTGAACCTTTGACAGTTTCTTTATCTTTAAAACAGGGATAACTAACACTTACCAACTCACAGGATTGTTGTGAGGAAAGTGTTTTTGTATATATAAGCACTGTAAAATATATATAAAGCACTGTAAAATACTACAAATCCCTGTAAAGTACTATACTACAACCATTTTTATTAGACTTTAACACCAAATTGATCCAGCGTACTCTGCTCCAGTTTACAAAAAAAGAGATCCCATAAAATAATTGGTGAGAGGAGAAAAAAAAAATGAAGACTGCTGCACAGGTTCATGGGAAATGCAAATCCCTCCGAAAATTAAAAAGAGAAACTAGTATCCTGACTCATGAGTACAATGATGAAATACTTACTAAGAATATATAAGATGAGAAGGCATTTTCCCAAGGTCTATTTTCTTCACAAGATGGCACAGTGGATAGAGCTCATCCGAGAGTCCAAGGCCCAGGCCATGTGACCCTGGGCAAGCTCCTTAACCTTTCAGTGCTGCAAGCAATTCTATAAGACTATAAATTTCAGAGAAACTACTCATTTGCACTGGTAGAGGATTTTCATTTGGTAGAGCATCTCTCTCAGCAGGAACTTCCTACACTTATGAAATCAATCATAGGTCTAGTTCAAAATAAATAAATCCTCCCCTCAAACCTTTCCATTTATTTCCATTACTACAATAAAAGGAAGGGCAAGATTTTTTTTTAATGGGAAAAGAAAAGCTCCTGTTTTAATTTTTTAATTTATAAGATTATTAACTCTGTGATCTTTATGATTATACTATTACCTATTTATATCAATCTCCTGAAAGCAGCAAGCCTAATAATTTGCTCTAGGGTTATTAAAATGTAAAAAATAACTCACATTTACTTTCTATAGTTCACAAAGTGCTTTATTATTCATAAATAAGCCTCAAAAGTATATAGGTGGCCTATTACCATTCTCATTTTAAAAAACAGGAAACTGAGGTTCATGAAAGTTAAGTGACTTCTCCAAAGTGACACACAATTAGTATGACAGAGCTGGGACTCAAACTCAGGTCTTCTGATTATAAGTCAATCAATTAGAAAGGACTTATTCAGTCCTCTCTACATTAACAGGCACTGTGCTAAACATGGGGATATAAGAAAAAAAAAATAAGGCAAAAATACTGACCCTGATCTTAAGAAGCTCATAATCAAATGGAGGAGACAACATATAAATAATTAAGTATTTCTTATAAGGTATATACAACAGAGTAGATGAGAAGTAAATAATATCTAAGAGGAAGGCACTAGTGGTCAGGTGAGGCAGGAAAGGCCTCTTGCCTTTGTTGGATTTGAGTTGAGACTGGACTAAGGAGATGAAGCAAAGAATTCCAGGCATGGGGGACAGCCAAGTGAAAAGCTGAAAAATTGAGAGATGGACTGTCTTGTTGAACAAAGAGCAAGCCAGGGTAATTTCTGCAGTGCCATTTGCCTTTCATAATACCAAACCCATGTAAACAGCAAATGCCTAATAGGTTAGAGTTTCCTGGAAGGCAAATCTATTTCTAAATTATAAGAATAATTCCTCCCCTACAGATGGCATCATCAGAAGACACTACTGATTCCCCTTGGTGCTTCTTATACTACCAGCTTTTTTGTAATACAAATTTTAACTAAAATGCAATTACAGTCTCCCTTCCAAAAAAAAAAAAGTTACAAAAACAATGTATTTCAATATTATGAAAAATATCTATGTGTTGTTATGAAAGAATACTTATGTTTATTAATTAAATGGATAGCAGTTTCTTATAAGACCCATTATAACAAAACTAAATGTATTTTTTGAATGTATTTTTTAAACAGATCAAGAATTTGTCTCCTTACATTTAAAGTTCTCATAGTATAGATACTTGAAGCATTTTTCTTCTGTACAAAGATTATATATTTGGATTTTTTTTAAATCTAGTTAAATTTTTTTTTATTTAAAAATTGTTTTTCTTCATCTTTAATAAATTCCTGTCTATGCAGAAAATTAGCTTTTTTTAGTTTATGAAACAGTTTACAATTACTCCTCCAGCAATGAATCAAAGGTAGTATTCTCACATCAATGTTTCTTATTTAAATACCAAAAACATTAAATAAGCTCCAGGAAATTCTCTATTTCATTACCTAACAATTAATATGGCTTCAGAAAGTTTGATAATAATTGGGGAGAAAGAAAGTCTTTACCTCTGCTAAAGTAATAAGAAGAGGATCAAATGGAAGAGTTTCAGGAAGACAGTCCCACTGTAATTTGTGTTTTACTGAACCATGTACCAACCTGAGACAGAAAAGACAGTGAATTAGGTAAGTATGAAATGGCAGTCTTTGTAAATGTTCTTAACACAATAAATTTTTATCAGAGTCTCTACCAAGTGCAATTATTTTGTCACTTCCTAGTATATAGCAATGCTGTCACATTATCGGCTTATTAAAAACATCGTGTGAAGTAGCTTTTAGTTCTAGAAAAGTTATCCCCTGATAAGGATTCATGATCAAGTAATATTGATTTGATGAAGGAGGCACCATGCTGTAGTGCAAAGAACATTAGATTCAGAGTAAGAGACTTGGGTTTGAATACTTGAGTGACTTTAGACAGGTAATTTAAACTCATCTGTAAAAATGAAGGGATTGAACTTGGTGACCTTTAAGGTCACTTCCAAGCTCTATCCAAGCTCTAAATCTGTAATCCGATGAATTCTTTAAGTACAACTAAATTTTATCCCTGTGGGGGATATTAAGACATGCCATTCTGAACTCCAGTCAGTTATTAACTGGAAGATCCTTAATGTATGCCTTGACCTTAATTTATGGTCTTAACATTAATATTTAAATCACTATTACAGCTACAATAACAAAGCAGCAACGTATGCTAAACACTTTATCTAAGGTTACAAAAAAGAAAAGGTAATTTAAACAAAAATTGAAGGTTTAAAAAGAAAAAAAGGTTTCAAATAAAACCAAAATTCTTAGGTATTGGGAAAGGTTTACAGTGTGCCTTAATCTGAAGAGCATTTTGCATGAAGACCCAGATCATAGGAGAAGAATATTTATTGATCATGGACAAGGACAGCAAAACCTAGATGCTGAACCTGAAGAGCACCTACATGAACTGAACTTCCACCCAGATACAAGGGCAATAGCTATGCTAACATAGTATAGCAGTGGCAATAAAAAGATAGCCAACTACTACAAAAGGCGATTTGTTGCCTCCCAAAAAACCTTATGACTAACTTTTCTTTTTTAAGGCAATTGGGGTTAAGTGACTTGCCCCGGGTCACACAGCTAGTAAGTGTCAAGTATTTGGTCTGAGGCTGGATATGAACTCAGACTGAGTAACTTTTGGGGAGGAGTGATGCAGTAGTTAGTAGAGGTGAGACAACAAATAAAATTTCTAGTGTTGAGAAGCTGGAATCAGACTGCATTAGTACTGGGAAATAATCCCTAGAGCTCATGGAATCAATAATACAGAATCCTGTTAGGTTTTTCTACATTTATCTATGATTGAGGATCTTCATGGTATGTGGTGAAGAGGTAGGCGACAATGGGGACAAGTACCAGGGCTAATAACAGCCAGGGATAGCATCTAACATGACCCTCCCTGAGTCTTCTCAGCTCCTAGATAAATAACTACAGTTCTTTCCACTAAACCACATATGGCATGATCTTGGATGCCTTTCTCTGCAAACTCTCCAGCTAATAATTACATTAACAATAACGGAAATGTATGTGGTACTTTTTAAGTTTGCACCTGGTAACAACCCTGTGATGTGGGTACCACAGATATTCCTGTGAAGAAATTGAGAATCAGAGAAGTTTAGGTGTCTTGTCCATGGTCACACAACTATTAAATACTCAAGGTAAGATTTAATCTAGCACCATATTCACTACCTCTTACTAAAATACAGTGCCCAGAACTGAGTAATACTTCTATTATGGTCTGACCAGGGCAGCAGACAGTTGGATTACAGCCTCTTTAGTTCTGGACACTAAACCTTTCTTAAGGCAGATGAAGACTATATTTGGTTTTTTATTGTCATATCCTGTCAACTCTTACCAAAACTTGTAATCCCACTAAAATCCACAGATCACTTCTAGAGATATATATATAGTTGTCTAGCCATACATCCCAAACATAAAGTTCATCTTTTAAAAAATTCAAGTATAAGACTCCACACTGACTCTTGTTAAATGTCACTGGATTAGATACAGCCCAAAGTTTTAGCATATCCTGCTCCTTTTAGGATTCTGAATATGTCATCTAACAAGCATAAGATCTGCAAATTGGATAAGAATGAAACAATTATGTCTTTGTCAAAGTCATTGAAAAAAAAACCAGTTAAATAGTATATGGTAAAGCACAGGTAACTAGGATACTCCAATAGAGACTCCAAGATGACATTAAGTCCCAAAGGCAATTGATATTCTTAACATACTTAACCTGTAAAAACTATTTAATTTGATTAAAGTTATTACAGGAATATGATCTATTACATCACTAATTGATTTTACCTGCAAGGAATACCTCCTTTGGAGTAAATAGCAGCAAAAGCAGAAGGGGCGCGTGGCTGATCACTAAACTGAAATTAAATTAAATAAGAAAAAAAATGTTAATTTTTTTGTGTATATCAAGAGTTTGCATATAAGCATCATGCTACTATGTCTTCATAATATATAAGGAAGGCCCAACCTCTAAGGTAGTAAGAGATTACATATAGGGACAGGGAAAAGATCAGACTTTGGAGTTACAATACTGGTTTTAAAAAAATATATATGTATGTATATGTGTGTATGTATGTATGTATGTGTGTGTGTGTGTGTGTGTGTATAAAATCTTTACTGGTTTTATATTTGTCAAAAAAAATTTATATTGTAGTTTTCCATCACTTCAATCATGTTATGAATTAGTGAGAAGTCTACACTTCAGGTGAACTAGGTATGATGCAGTGTAAATATACATGCTTACAAAAACTCTTGTCACTAAGCCACACAAGTAGTAAATGAAGCTTTCTGGTCACAAAGAGGGTGAAAAAAAAATTCATTTTTTAAATTTCCAAACAAGACAGAGTTTGAGAGAATTCACACAAACAACATTTTCTTTTCTATACAGAGCCAAAACCAGAATATATCTGCTTTCTGAAAACCAGCCTAAACACAGAGGCTCATTAGCAGGAGGCAGGTCACTTGATACCAAATTCTTTAGCAACACATAAAACAAAGAAAAATGCAAAAAATTGCTGGGTCCTGTATGGCTTCCCACTACATTTGACAGTTTGGTAGGGTGGTGTAAAAAGAGGCCCAGAGTGATAATAATTACAACTTATAGAATACCTACACATCCTGTTAGAAAATGTGAGATTATTGGCTGTGACCAGAAAGTAAACACACAAAAAACTACAATCAGGCCTGACACTGTAGAAGTTATAAGTTAAATGGAAGGATGATTCACAGGTTCTCCTAGGAGGAGTAAATAAAGGAATTGGAATTCTTTTTACTGTACAAAAGAGGGGGAAAAAATAAACATTTCATAGAATACAAACATTCTGTATCATAAGCTTGTCTAAAAAAACGCAATGAAAATAATTGCAGCTTATATACCAACATCTCCTGCAGACGACATAGAGAAATGCTAGCTAAAGACTCTCCAAATTAGATCAACATTTATTTTAAGACCTTGTGAAAATTAAGGCAAAGGTGGAGAAAATGACACACACATGAAAATGTGATTCAGGACTAGGAATAAGAATGGCCAAAAGCCTATAAATCACAGAAAAATTTCATGGCTATATATCATAAATACTTTCTTAGAGAAGAGATTCAAGAACTACTGGATATGGAGAACACCAATACTATTATAAATAATTAAAATGATATTTTAACAAACGAGAAACAACTATTTACTATGTGAGAGACATTTCAGAATCAACTATGTATAGTCCAACCATCAAATTATCAGAGCAAAAATCAAATCAAAATCAAACTAAAAATACAATAAAAATAAAATTATCACCTGACTGATTTAAATAGCACCTTGTTAATAAAAATGGAAAACAGGTTAAAAAAAAAGAACAAAAAAACACTTAAACATCACCATTTTGTTGAGATATTTAACTAATGTAAACTAACTGCCAAAACAAAAATGACAAAAGAACTGCGTTCCACAAAAAAAATTAAAAAAAAAAAAGAAAAAAACTCACTTTGGCCAACAAACCACATGATCTTCATTCTAAGTGGAGAAATATGTAATCAAAAGAGAACATTGGTTTAGAGGGAAGTTTGGGAGGCTCTAGGTAATGCTTTGAGAGTACAATGATGAATTTAGTTTTGGATATGTTGAAATTAAAATCAAGTCATATGCCTGCTTCCCCATCTCTAATCTCATCAAATTATAAAATATATTGGGGAGACGTAACTATGGATATATTTTTTTGTATGACTCTGATTATTATGCCAGCCAAAAAAGGGGAGATGAGTTCTTGCCCCTGTCAGGGAGGCTGAAGTTGAACAGACAAGTGGTAAGGTCCATCAGATGCTACCGTCTGCAGATGATATTTATGCTGATTTCATCAAACTTCAAAATGCTATATGGCTACCAAAATCATACTCATAATTGCTCAAGAAACTGACCCAAGTATACAGAATAGAAAAACTAAATAAATAACACATGCCAGTAGTTTGTACTGTGATATTCAATTGGATACATAACCCAAAGAGTTGCTCAACCATTATATAAAGTGATAATGAACTCAATAAAGAACTGAATATGAAACTGACCTGTAAATTGCAATACTTTAATGACCTTAAACTTCAGTCTGAAACTAAGATTTATGTCTCAAATATCTCTCTTCTTCTTGTGATGCTTAATGGCTATAAATAATGAACTACCACAATCTCGAGGAATAACCAAAGGGCAATGAAAAAGGGCACATTGGGTACATATGCAAAACATTACCAACCAAGAATTGCAAGAGAAATGACATTAAAAAATGTCATTAGGTAGATTTATGACCAGAAAAAAAAGTGGGCTAGTCATGTGGCAAGAGTAATTTGCATTTTTCCAAAACTGCAGTGGTTCCATGACTTTTAGTAACAGCATTTCTGAGAAGTTAAAGGGAGATAAATTTCTGCTTACTATAAGGAAGAACTTTCAAACAATTAAAACTGTTCAAGCTAAGACTTGGATGACAACTGATTACATATATTATAGAAAAGATTCATGCATCCAGTAGGGGATTGAAATAGATGATTTACAAAATACATAATCAATAAAATGTTGAGATGTACTCTGAGCTCTTCTTCCTCTTTACTACCACACCTATTCATTGTATTCTCCTTAAAATTGGGGGTGAAGAAATTCAAGATATCAAAGGAATAACAATATCATAATCAAATGTATCCTTTTTAACATGGTAAAGTGAATAATATGTTCATTTTAAACTATTCCTTTTACTTACCGGGTCAATAGTTTTAGGATTAAGTTTATCACTTGGCCGAGGGTGAGGTTTCCTTACAAGATCTGGAGAATTGCTGGAAGGTAATGACTTGTTTTGGTGTACCACAGATCTATGTTGTACTTTGGAACCTGATGGTGTTCTTTGTTCATAGGTCCCTATATGTTGGAAAAAAAAATATCCAGGGTAAAATAAGATTCACCTTCTGCACCCTTATGTATATTAAAAACTATATCATTAGAAAATGTACCAAATTGTTTGACTACCTCTTCAGTTTGATATAAAGAATGTACCTGTCACTCTGTTTCTCATCTGAAGGCTTCCATGACTCTCAGATTTCTGCATTCTTCCTTTCTTAATGGTTGCTCCTGAAATTAAGAAAAAAATATTTTAGACACTAGAAAAATCTATTAACACTAGTAAGACACCAAAGTAGCAGAGCCATAAGAAATAAGAGAAGGGAGTAAATATACATTTTGCACCTATTATGTGCCAGGAAATGTGCTAAAACACTTACAAATCCCTCATTTGATTCTCATAACAACCCTGGGCAGTAGGTGCTATTATTATCCCTATTTTACAATTGAAAAAACTAAGGCAAATAGAGGTTAAGTGACTACCCAGGATCACACAGTCACTAAGTGTCTGAGGCTAGATTTTAACTCAACTTCTCCCTGACTTCAAGCCCAGCACTCTAGCCACTACACTACCTAGCTGGCAACAACACATTTTTATTGGGCAGTTTAAAAGAAAAAGGAGAATTAGGAGAGCAAAATTCATGGTGTGCACAGGAGAAATAATTGGCATAACAAAAACTTGAATCTGTGATGCCAAGCTTCATCAAAGAAACAAGAGAGACAATGATGCATTTGGAATGCAAATACACAGAAGTAAAGGAAAATCTAGAAGAAGAGAAGCAAAAACAATAACATTAAAAGAAAATATGCTAAGAAAACATACTGATTTAGAAGACATGACATGTAGAGACAAACTAAGAATTACTGGCCTCCCAGAAAAACAAGACAAGCCAAAAAACCTGAACACCATACATAATACCAGAAATAATACAAGAAAATTGCCCAGAACTTCTGAACACAGAATACTAATTAAAAGAATTCACAGGTTGATCAAAAAAAAACAAGGCTACAAACTTTAAGAAATATAGTGGCTAAATTTAGCAATTTAATTCAGAAACAAATTCCCTCCAAGTAACCAGGAGAAACCTCTTCAAATACTGAGGCAGGGAAAGTTGAATAGAACAAGGTATTGGGAAAGTATTCCCAAAAGCAATGGAGCACAGGATGCAGCCCAGGGTGACCTGCCCTGCAAATCTGAGTTCAGCCATAAGTGAAAAAAGATGGATGTTCAATAATAAAGAGGTATTTGAAACATTCTTAGAAAGAAAATCAGACCTGAAGAGATTATTTGCTTCTGACAGAGCAGAAAGACCAGTAAGTATTCTTTCTAAATGTATACTAGGAAACAGTTGTGAAAGGGGAAGTCAGAGGCCTGGAGTATAAACAGAATCTGCAACACACTACCTACAGGTGACTCAATGTTTTTTTATGGGCCTACATTATGAAATGGAAGGTTGTATAAAACGGTGAGAGGAGAAATGAGATAGAGGAGAGTGTGATGTGTCTGGGTTCAGTGAAGGTAAGGTGACTTCTCTGGGTTCTCAGGAAGAAAAGGGCCTGCAGAGTAGGTGAGGAGGAGGGTGGGAAGATTAAATAGGGGACAGGAAAAAAAAAAAGGGAGGCTTTGTTTTGTGGGTGGGACAGGGTTCCACTGATGAATGTTCCTCTGGCTGAAGAGAGGTTGGTTTATTTGACCCAAGGTTCAGGTTAAAGCAAATACCTGGGTTCAGAATTTCCAGAAAATTAGTACTTAGGGAAATGATACAATCATAGGGTTTACTGTTATGTCATGCAGCAAGTTGACAAAGCACATATACACACTATGGCGATATAAAGAGACAGAGGTCTGTCTCCACGTGCAAGAAACTCAACCCAGTGAGAGGGTGAAGGAGATGTGTTGAGGACGGAACATACACAAAGTTGGGCTTCAGATGGCAAGGTTATATACCTCAAAATGGGCTGGGTTGAGAGCAGGTAGGAGGGGCATTCCTAATCAGAGCCACATGTGGCAGAAACGTTCTTGGGGTTCCTCATGGACACCAGGCTTGGGTGAAGTTCGGATTGGGGACAGTTTCTTTATCAGGACAAACTGGTGAAAGGGTCTAATGCTAACTGAAGATAACTAACATTAACACATCACACTCTCCTCTACCTCCTTTCTCCCCTCACCATTTCATACAACCTTCCATTTCATAATGCAAGCCCACAAAAAACATTGAGCTGCCTATAGGTAAGTGTGTTGCCAGGTTCCACTTATGCTCTAGGAGAATGACTCAAGGTCCCTACAGCAGATTGAGTTCATACAACCAAAAAGGTACAAGCCTTATCCACCTGATACAGAACTAAATATAGTGGGAAAATACAGCTATTTTTCCTATATGCTTCTATGGGCATTAGGACCATTTAGTCTAAGTGATTCCATATCAAAGTCCTATCATTATCTCACACAATATCCGTAACATCATATAATAATTATGATAATAACAAAGTTAACAATTATCACAGAAGTGTTCTATGAAGGGAGATAGGGACCTTGTGCTGGATATGGTCTGAGGTATTTGGGGGTAAAAAAAACCTCCTACCTGGGGAGGAGACAGGAAGGGCTAAAACTTCCTCGGGACAACAGGCAACTAAGGAAGTGGGAGGATACAGACATAGGGAGATTTTGAGGCAAATGGGGGAGCAAAGTGGGGGTAGAGAGTATCCAACCAAGGCACAGTATTCTCCCTGTTACCTGCAGAAACTGGAACTGTTCAGGGAGTGAGGCACAAAGGAGAAAGTTATAGAAACTACCCAGAGGGAAAAGCCCAGAATGGGTACCTGGGAAATTTTGATTCTGAGAAGAATAACTATACGGGTTATGAACCAGAGAATGTGGATCTAGAGTAGAAAGAGAGTATGGATAATGAAGAGGTGAGAGAAATCCTTTCTAGAATAAGGTGAGAAAAAAAATTTTTTTTAAACTAATGAAGACTAGTTAGTCGAATGAAGGAGAAGAGAGAAGTGGGATCTACTTGAAAGGCAAGGGAAAAAAGAGGGGAAGAATCAAATAACTATATAAAAGCAGGAAAGATAAAGGAATGAATAAGCAAAATTCCAAGAAGAAAAGGGTAACAAATGGGGGTGGGGGGAAGAAGTGTAAGAGTGAGATAACAGAAACTGGGTTACCTTAAAAGAAAGTCAGCTAAAGTAACTGGAGATTGTATTATGTTTACAGAGGAAGAGGGATAAAAAAAATTGTAAGGTGAAAATACTCAATATTTGAGACAAATGGAGGAATATATGAATCTAACTCACAATTTTAAATGTGAATCCTAAAAAGCAGAAGTTAAAATTATGCTATCTGACAAAGCAAAAACATTCAAAAAATAAAAAGGAACAAAGAAATTACATTATGCTGAAAGGCACTAGAAACAACAAACCAATATCAGTAATAAACTTATACATTCGAAATGCCTTAGAACTCTAATTCATAAAGGAAACATTAACTGACTTACAAGATGTAGACAGGAGAGGGGGGGTATTGAACCCCCCTCTCGATTTTTTGGTTAAATTTATCAGGAAGATAAGCAAAAAAGGCAAACAAATAACTGAATTAGTTGTGAGAGAAACTAAAGCAGCTTCTAAATGGGAATATAAAAGAATGTAGGTATTTTGCAGCATCACATGTAACTTTTACAAAAACTGATCACGTAACTAGGAACAAAGATTTTGTAAACAAATGCTAAAAGGCAGAAATAGTAACTATATCCCTTATAGAACATATCTCGATAAAAATTGCCATTGGTTCAGGAACCACAAACAAAAGACTCAGATCCAAATGGAGACTTAATGAATGGGTCAAGGAATAAATCATTGAAACTAATAATTATGTGAAAGAAAATGATAATACTGAAACAACATACCCAAATTTCTAGGTTGAAGCTAAAGTAACCGGGGGGAAAAGGGGGATCATATCCCTACAAACACACATTAACAAAATATAAAAAGAGAGTTAATGAACTAAATATGCATTTTTTTAAGTTAGAAAAACAAACTATCCTAAAATAAGCACAAAAGGAGATATTAAAAATCAGAAATGTTAAACTAGAAACCAAAATGTCGCATTAACAATAAAACCAAAAGCTTGCTTTTTTAAAAGACTAATAAAATTGATACAGCTTTAGCAGAAAATCAAATCAATAAAATAGCAAATGAGCAAGATGAAAAAACATATTATGTAGCCATGTGCTAACAAAACTGAGAACATGAAATAGAGTATTTAAAAAATATATAAAATACCCAAATTTCTAGAACACCAGTTAAAAGATCTTAAATGACCCCATCTCAGAAAGGGCAATATATCTAACTATAAAAGAATTACAAAAGAGGAAAAAAAAAAAAACTCTGGTCCTGATGAATCCATTCCTATCAAACTTTTAAATAATTAGTACCCTTACTTCACAAATTATTCTCAAAAACTGAGGGAAAAAGCATCCTACCAGAATTCTTTTGAGACAAATATAGTCCCAATACCTAAACAAGAAAAGAAAAAACACAGAAAGAAAACTATAGGTGAATATCATTAATGAATATCGAGTAAAAAAAAATGTTAACAAAATCCTGTCAAACAAACGACAGCAATGGGAACTTGATTATATTTATATCTTCAGCTGTTAGCATAGTGCTTGGCACATAGTAAGTACCAAAATATTTAGATACAGATAGACATATTTATTATGTAGATATACTTATATATTTATTATATAGATATATTTATCTACCTAAACAACTCTGAAAATGTCAGTATGTGTGGATGGCAAAGTGGACAGATATTTATATATTTATTAGACAGATATATTTATTTATCTAAACAACTCTGAAAATGTCTGCGTGTGGAGAGGAGGGGGGGGAGGGGGAAGAAGGGGGAGAGGGAGAGGGGGAGGGTGTGTGTGTGTGTGTGTGTGTGTGTGTGTGTGTGTGTGTGTGTGAGAGAGAGAGAGACCCTGGCCAAATCACTTACTTTACCCTGTATGCCTCAGTTTCCCCATCTGTGCAATAACCTGGAGAAGAGAACGGCAAACCACTCCAGTATCTTTGCCAACAAAACCCCACAGAGATCCATGGGGTCTGAAGAGTAGTAAAGGAGTGAACATAACATATTTGCCAGGCACTTTGCTAAGCAGTGGGGACACAAAGAAAGGCAAAAGGAGTCGCAACCTTCAAAGAGCTCACTTTGTAATGGAGGAGGCAATAAACAAACAAGTATATACACAGAAGAAGTCTACAATGCAAATGGAAGGTAATCTCAGAGAGAAGGCCCTAGCAGTGGGGAAGGTTCTTGCAGGAAGTCAGGGCTTCAAAGAAGCTCCAGGGAAAGAGCACACCATGCACGGAGGGAACGGCCAGCGAAAGGCCACGGAGTCGGGAGACTGAGTCTTTCGTCGGGGCCTCAGTTTCCACCTCCGTAAAACGAGGGGGCTGGACTACCGATATCCAACGGCCTAAGCCCCTGCAGGGTCAGCCTTCCAGCCTGCACTGTCTTCTCCACCATCCTGCGGCCAGCGCAGCTCTGCTAACAAGAGGATTAAAAGCCGGCTCTCCAAGTTGCCAGCCTGAGTCCGGTTCCAGCTGTGAGGTATCAGGTCACCCCTGGTCCTAAGAGGAGGAAGAGCGGGAGAGGGGGAGGAGATGTAGGGGGCAGGTTAGGAAAAGAACAAGAGGGGCAAGACATTAAGCCGAGTCACGAGAAAGGTCTAGCGATTCCCAGACCCCGCCAAGGCAGAGGGATTTTCTCCACCGTCTACCCTGGGCCAAGAGGGCGCCGGAGCCGCCAGGGCCGCCCGCCAGGAACGCGGCCCGCGGCGCCATAGCAACGGGCCAGCCCGCCCGCCCGCCGCGGCAGACAAACAGGAAAAGCATCAGAGTCACCTGATCTCCAGGAGCTCAGGCCTCCGCCGCAGCCGTCCTACCACATAGCTCCCGGCCCCGAATCCCTAAGTCCCCTCATACAGGCCGTGATCGGCACAGACGCTCGGCCCGGGGCCCTCGGACCCGGTACCACTTGAGCCAGTTCGGGCTGGGGCGGATAAGGCGCAGAGGAAGAGACTACAGCTCCGAAGGTGCGTCATCCGCCTCGACGCGGCGTCGCCGGACGTTGTCGCGGTGACGTCAGACGCTTGGCGCGGCAGCCTCTCTCCCGCTGAGCCAAGGGGAAGGCGCTGGCGGGCTCGGGGCGGGGCGTTAGCGGCGCCTGCGCGCTGGGCATACTCTGAAAGTGGGTGGGTGCCTCCTCGACGTCCTCCACCCCCCGCCCCCTCCATGCAGGGGCGGGTCACGTGGTTCTGGAACGCGGGAAAGAAGAGGCAGAAAAATGAAGAGGAGATGTTGGGAGTTTTCCCAATTTGAACTAGTTAGTGGCGCAGTGGCTACAGCACTGACCCTGGAGTCATGAAAATCCGAATTCAAATTCAGCCCCAGACACGTACTAACTGTATAAGCTCTCACAAGTCACTTTATCTGCCTCAATTTCCTCATCTGTAAAATGAGGATAGTGATAATAGCTGTCTCCCAGGGTTGCTGTGAGGCTCAAATGAGATATTTGTAAAGCACCTGGCACAGAGAAAGCACTATATAAATAAATGTTAGCCATTATTAAAACACCTATTCTGCAGTCGTTAAGAGACTGCTTTGGGCCAAACTGACCATCAGCATGGTGGAATGGACTGAGAATTGTCCTGGAAGTGACATATTGTGAAGCACTCATCAGGGTACCTGGCACACAGTAGGTGCTTATTAAATGCCTGTTTCCTTTCCTGTCTGGAAATTAGGAGACCACCATTCATGTTCTGCCTCTGATACATGTTGTGTGGCCCTGGACAAGTCACTTAACCTCTTCAGGGCTCTAGGCCAGAGGTGTCAAATACACCTGGGGCAGCAAAGCTCCCTAGTACAGCCCAAAGCAGATTAAAATGTAATTGGAAATATTTAATGAAATAAAATACAATTAAACATAGATAACACTGCATTTTAAATCTAAGTCAATGTGTGACCAGCAAGGACTTTATGTATGGCTTAGTGGCTCTCAGTTTTTATTTGAATTTGACATTCTGATCTAAGCAACTGTCTTAGAATTTACATTTCAGAAAATATACTGATCTTCCTTGTTAGAGGGAGTTTTCTCATTCAGAAAGTTCCCTATACCAGTGAATTCACGTTTTATCTAAAATGATAAATTTACTTCTTGAAAAATCCACCCAGAGGACCAAATATAATGTGGCATAATGTCTGTAGGGCACGTAGGTGGTACAGTGGATAGAGTACCAGGCCTGGAGTCAGAAAGACACATCTTCCTAGTTTAAAAGTGGCCTTGGACACTTAATAGCTGTGTGACTCTAGGCAAGTCACTGAACCCTGTTTGTCTCAATTTCCTCATCTATAAAATGAGTTGGAAAAGGAAAAGGTAAACTGCTACTACAGCATCTTTGCCAAGAAAATCCCAAATGGGGTCATGAAGAGTCAGACATGACGGAACTTAAATATTTGTAAATCAGTTGCTGTCAGGTTTCCTTCTAAGTAATTACAAACATTTTCATCTCCCTTAAACGCCAAATGTAAATTGTCTCTAATTCATTGCTGTGTATCTTGGGAAAACTTGGAGACTGAGTTTTCCCAAGATGGGAGAAGTAAGGTGGGAGCTGGGGCTGGGGCTGAGGGAGTGTTTGGGGATCCCAAGTATCCATTTCATTCTTATGCAGAACACCTGAAGTGGGGTAATATGGGGGGAAAAAGACTGGTAGGTGGGAGCCAGGATGGGGGGGCACTTTAAATGCCAGGCTGAGGAGTTATATTTTATCCTACAGGAAACAGAGATCCATTAAAGATTGTTGAATAGTATGGTGACATGTTAGATCTAGGTTTTAAGACTATTAACTTGGCAATACCTTAGCTCTACTCATTTAAACTGCAGCGTGGCTGAAACCCTCATTACCTCATGCCTAGACATGGGGAGGGGGGTGGGAAAGAGACTAGATAAAGGGAAACCAGGCATGAGGTAATGAGCTTTTGGGCCAGGCTGGAGTTTAGGTGAGTGGAGCTAAGGGGCTGATAAATGAGAGGTAGGAGAGACAAGACCCAGAAACTGATTGGCTCTAGGAATTGAGGGAGACAGAAGAATAAAAGATGTTTCCAAGTTTGTCATTAGGTTCCTGGAAAGATAGTAGAGTCATTAAAAGAAATGGGGGATTTTGGAAGAGAGATGAATTTGAGGAAAATATGAGTCCTGTGCCTCTGGAACAGTGGAAGGAGAGAGAATGCCTTACCTGCTTAGTTGGAGAATGGTTCTTCTGTGCTGGGGGAGTGAAGATTGTTTTCTGCCGAAATATCCATTTGCTGAAATGGAAAACAAGAGGGCTGCCAGCTGTGTTGGACTTAGGTGCAGAAGGGAAAGAAACTATTGGTATTTGTGTCCAGGCATTGGTTTGATTATTAAGATCAGTACACTCAAAACATATCTTCTATTGCCCTATAGTTTGTGTGCCAGGGTGCTGCATACTCTAAGCTTTAAAATAGCTGTACACTACTTTTATATAGACATGTTTGAGAAACTACCCAGCGCTCATAGAAATTCTACTGCACCCCTGAAAAATAGTGACTATATGAGATGTGAATAGTGATGGATGAACCTTTTATATAGAGAGAATTTAATGTCAAATCAAAAAGGCCATATTTAATTATTTCTGCCTGAATTGCTTTCTGAAAATATTATCCCTTCTAGTCAGGGCCTTTAGAAACCATGTGTTTTTAAATACACTATTTCAAATACACTATTTTAGGTTCAAGGATTTTATGATACCATAAGTAGGAGTTCATGATGAATGTTTTCAAGTAGTTTAGCCATATGTGGCATAAGAAAGTATCATGTTCAAGAACACGTTTTGCATTTTTAAGTTTGGTCTAAAACCTTTCCCAATTTTGTAATTTCTTGTCAAGAATCTTGACTCTTTTGGTAAATCTAGATTGTCACATAATAAGAAAAGCATATTATCGTACATGCTAACTATGGAATGTCTGAAACCACTGGGAACCTTCTCTAGTTAATAATAGGGTTATGCAAACCCAGTTGGTGGAAAGGAAGCAAAATATATACCATATAATCTGGGTCCACTTGATATGCCATAAAACATGCATTAAACATGGCATTCATCTTACAAACTTAGACAATATTTGAAAGAAATGAAGATTAGGAAAAGATGACATTGTAAAGAATAAAACAGGCCATTTTTTTTTTTGTAATTTCTGAAAGCACCTGTAGATATTAGCAATTCACAGCTAGTCTTTATGCTAAGTCAAAAGACAGTTTAAAAGAACAAATCCAATTATACAGGGTAATTCAATAGCATGTACATAGTGGTATTTTTTAAAAAAGATAACAGTTATTATTAACTTCCTTTTACTGTTAACCATTAACTGTTATTAATATTAATAATATCGTAGATATTATAGATATAAGTTTAATTATAATTAATGTTAAACAATAACAATGATGTTTACAATAACCTGTTAATCATTAACCAATTTTTGCACATGAACTAAAATGTCATTTTTTCATTAATAGCATACTAAGCATATTTCCTTTTTTTTTTTTTAGGCAATTGGGGTTAAGTGACTTGCCCAGAGTCACACAGCTAGTAAGTGTCAAGTGTTTGGTCTGAGGCTGGATTTGAACTCAGGTCTTCCTGACTTCAGGGTTGGTACACTATCCACTGCACCACCTAGCTGCCCCTGCATATTTCCTTTCGTTCAAAATTTGTAAAAAACAACAACAACAACAACAACAAAAAAATGCCTACCATCATTCTGGAATTGAACTATGTAGTTCTGTAAGTGAGAAACATAAATGGTTTGATGAGATGTAGGTAAACCTAGTTGGTATCTTGTATTTTGGTGGATCCATGATGAGTAATCTGAATTGGTACTTCCTCCACTGGTGCTTATACAACTCCACTATGCCATTTCATTCTGTGTATATCTGTATTTTTCCCATAAATCCTGAATAGAAGATCTGCTCAACAAGCTGGATACATTCCTCTTATTCTTTTGATGTTTCAGGCAAACCAGTGAACCAACTGGGCTATCCATCTGTTGTCTCTCATTCTTGACACGTAACTTGCTCATCTCTTTTTCTCTTCTTACACTTGCTTATTAATGTCTTTTCCATTACTTCTTGTGTGTAGGTGGTCACTGGTAACATGAAGCACTATGTTTATGCCAACCATGCCTCTCGACATTGCTTTTTAGCTCCTTTATAGTTTTAATCCTGTGATTGTCACATTTCATGATTCACAACCATGTAAACGTTGGAGTTAATAATTACCTGCTGCTTTTTGAGATTTTACTGGAGCTAATAGTTTGTTATCTTTTGAAACATTGTATTTCAAATGTAATGTAGCTTAATCTCAGTTCATTGACTATGACTTACCTGCCCTTTCATTCTGGCATTTCCCTCAGTGCCAGAGTGCTTTTATTTCATACAATATACCTTTGCCATGCTGGCCCCCTCGTCCCACTGGTGAGTTCTTTTTGGGGCTTCCATTTTGGAGATTGTCCTAGACCAGCCATTCTTTATTTTCTTCTTCACGTACTGCTGTCTCTACAGATTTTGCCATCATGCCCCTCTCCCTTCCAGCTCCCTTTTATGTGTTGGTCTTCCCCCATTAGAATGTAAGCTCTGTGAAGGCAGGGACTGTCTCTTTTAGTTTGTATTTGTATCTCTGGTACTTAGCACAGTTCTTGGCACATTGTAAGCACTTAATGAATGCTTGTTGCCTGCCTGATATCTATAATACTTGTCTTAGATATATGTTGATGAACTAAGTTGAGGGAATGCCCATGTAGCTGCATCTTATAGCATGGTTTATATATATCATTAGACCAGTATGTGTAATTATTAATGAGGAGACTTTGCAATATTCCAAACTCAGGGTATAATGCAGTATCATGCAGGTTAGGGAGAGGAACATTCAAGGAGTAAATAATTATTTTGTTCAGACTTTGGGCAAGATGTCTTCTGACACATATAGGTCTATATGTATCTTTCCATTTGATACCTTGTTGATGACAATAGTCAGCAGATAAAGTCAAAGGGATGAAACAACAGGTAAAGAAAGATGGGAATGAAAATGTCACAAAGTCAATTTTGTAGTAAAACTATATGAAGTTTTACAAATTCACTTATTTATAAGATAATTAAAAAGGAATTCCTTCTCAGTAATTTTTACAGAACTGGAACACATTTCATTCAGTTTTTTACTTAGTGATGAATGGCAAAGAAATGTGAATGACAACAAATAACAAATGATTCCTATTAGAATATGAAAAAGTACCATGACTCTTTTGAGCCTAAAAATGTCTTTTAAGCCTCTTTTGGGCTTAAAAGAGCTATCATACCTTTTCATATTCTAATAGGAATTTTTAAGTTTGAAAAAAATCATGAATCTCTAATTATCCTAATATTTTATGTTTATATGACAAATATAAAATTTTTAGTCACTTCACATATGTCATCTCTTCTGATCCTAAGCCCAAGAGATAGGCAGGGCAGATATTATTCTATTTCTCATCAGTAAAATGGGTATGTGGCTTGTAAAATATCATACAAGTAAATGGGAGAACCTGAACTAGACCGCAGGTTGTTCTGATTCCATGATACTATCCTGCTTCATATATGAATTATCCCCATTTTTTGTGTTATGTGCAAGGGTGTGCTGGAGCCAACTGGTACTGGCTCATGAGAGCCTATGTCAAATTTTCATTGTGAGCATTTATACCAAATCAGGGCTTGATTTATTGTTCTTTTTGATTGCTAGACTTAAGAAGGGCAGGTAGGTGGCACAGTAGATAGAATGTCAAGCCTGGAGTCAGGAAAACTCATCTTCCTGAGTTCAAATATGGCCTCAGATACTTACTGTGTGACCCTGGGCAGGTCATTTAACCCTGTTTGCTTCAGTTTCTTCATCTGTAAAATGAACTGGAAAAGGAAATGGCAAACCACTCCATTATTTTGCCAAGAAAACCCCAAATGGAGTCATGAAGAGTCAGGCATGATTGAAAACGACTGAACAGCAAAAGACTTAAGAAAGTGATGGAAAAATGTTAATAGTGAAGATTAAGCTTAAAAGTGTGTCATGGGTATATATGTACATATGTATATTTGCACAGGCCAGTTGTTAGACTTTTTCAATATATCCGTGGTTATATGTTAAAAATATTGAACCTCAAATTGAGTTTCACCTGTTGTCCAACATAAATTTCAAGCTGCCATGTCTATTAGTTACTGTAAACTGAGAGAATGAATACATCTTAGTGCCCCCAGATAGACTAAAAGTTGCAGAAAAGTTGTAGATCTATATTTGTGAGGAGAGTTTTCTTATTGTGAACTCCCCATATCAATGAAATCTTATGGTCAAGATCAAAAGAAAAATCTGGATCTTTACATCTATCATAATTCTCATCATCGTTATCATTATTATCACCCTGACTGTGAGGAATTCACTTGGTTCCTAGTATTTGTCCCCATAACACCCTACTTTGTATTAATTCCATTTAATTCCATATGTAAGCTATAATCCACTGGTAGCATGTAAACTCCTTAAGCGCAAAGAATCTGTTATTTTTATCTTTGTGTCCTCAGTGTGCCTTGCACACAAAATAATCTTTTTTTAAAAAATGTTATTAAATTCCCCTCAAAAAGAGTATAAACGAGTGGACTCTTGAATAGAATCTATATATTCTAATCTATTCATTATAATCTAAGTTCCCTGAGCACAGAGATCAGTTCATTTTTGTCTTTGTAGCCACAGTGCCTAGAACAAGATAAAGGTTTAAGCAATGTTTGTTGATTGATTGACATACAGGAAGATATAGAAATTCAAAAGGGTTTCTGAGTTAAGACTTGTATCACTAGAAGAAGCAACCCCATCAGTTAGATCCCAGATCCATCAGTATGAAGATTCTTATCATTAGTGATGATACAACCAACATAGATGTTGTACTCTCAATATCCCCTATGTTATATGGGGAAGTAGAAATAACATGTAGAAAGCTGAAGTTTGAAAAGGAAGCCAAATCAAATAAAATACACGCAGAAGAAATCTGTGTTGAAATACAATTTTGAAAGCTTTGAGATCAGTTTTCAAGATTCCTCAAAGAGGGAGTAGATATCAAATGACTGGGGAAACTATCACATACAATATTAGCCCTCAAAAGACACAAAGAGGCATGGTCCTTGACTCATTTCCTACCTGAGTATTCAAAACTATCTATAATCTGGCTCCATACTTGATTTCTTTCCTTTAAGGAAACCAGTCTACTCAATATGCATAGAATTGCAAAATCTTAAGTCAGAAGAGACCTCAGAGATCATCTGGTCCATGACCAGTAAACTTATCTAATATCTCTCCCAGGTCATGTGTTTCTTCTGTTCCCTTCTTAGGCTGCTTTGGCAGTACTGGGAAGAGCTGCAGTAACCAGTACCCTTCACTACCAAGCATCATCCCTTCCCACCAAGAGCCCCCAGTCTCAGAAGTGTCTCTACTAGAGTCTACAAGGAAGAAATTATATGGAATGATGAAACAAGTCTCTTCATGGACAAAAAAGGAAACTGGGATTTAAAGGTCTGTATGCCATTACTGTCCCTGGTATTTCACTGATCTCCTTCCCCGTCATCACTTCTGTAAGGGGGAGGAGCCATTAGAAATGCCCTGCTATATATGTTTATATCTTGTGTCTCAAATTATATTGTAAACTTTCTGAGAGCAAGGATCCTGTTTTATGTTTCTACATATCCCCAGATAGCCAGTACATAAATGTTTACTGATGAAGAAGATGATGGTGGTGGTGAAAGTGATGATAGAATATTGTGTAAAGTTCACATATATGTGTCTGAGCACTAAGTCTAAAGCATTGAGAATTCTTTCTGAAAATATTAATATCTATCATAAACTACGTGAATATGAAAGCGTAAACATGAGCTTCATTATTTAATTCAGTAACATTTGTTAGCAGAATCTAGGTCATCAGAAAATCGTTGCAGGAATCTCAACTTTCTTATTAAAAATACTGCAAAGCCCAATGACAAAATGTGTGAATTTGAAAGAAAAGAATTATTCCAGTATGGGATACTGTAGTAGTACTGAACTGGGTATCAGGAGGTCTGTGTTCCAGATTCTTCTTTAACCTAAATTTTTGTGACTTGAGGCAAATCCCTTCATATTTCTGGGTCTACATTTCCTTGTCTATAAAATGAAGAGATTGTAATTGCTAAGGTCTTTTGCAGCTGTCATTTATGGTATACCTCATTTGTGTTTCACTATATAAGTGATAGATAGCTAAATCTATGTACACTCTTTGATCACAGGTATATTATCTTGGCCCATACTGGCATCCTGCATTAGCCTCCTGTTCAACTTCAGATAAACACCAGTGGCAGTTCCTCTTTTTTAAGGAAAACAGAGAAACAGGCATGTTACCTGGGTATCTGATCCAGCCAACTGGCTACCTAGGAAAGTACAGAAAAACTCAAGGATAAAGAAACCCAGACTACCCAAGAGATAGTGACCACTATTATACATTGCAATGAGACTTGCTCTTGTGTGTCTCATTCTCAACTTACTTAGAACTGCCCTTTGCTGATATAGAAAGAGTGGAGCTGGTTTCTTGATCGCTGGTGATCCTTTAGCTGCTAGTTCCCTCATTATATAGTTTGAAGTGGAATTGCCTGCAGGTGTGTCTGCAGCTGTCAAGCCCTGTGTGTGGAGGCACTAACTCCACACTGTGTTGACCTGCTCCCCTGTGTCACCACCTACTATACCACTAATATTATGATCTTTGAGGAAAGAAATGAACACACAGGTGATCCAGTACATTTGTCTTGAACCTTGCCCTCCTTTCTCCACATCTTTTATGTTATCAATCAAACTCAGTATTCAAAGCTCCCTACTCCTTCCACTCCTGCTCCCTAAGTTTTTCTGCTCTGGTTAGCTTTCTTTTTAGTATGTGATTTCTTGTTATCCACTCAGCAGCCAGCTGCTGTGCCCCACTGGTCACACCATGAACACTTGTTCTTGTACCAAAGTCATTCTTGTACCGCATGAATCAGAGATGGAGGAAAAATTGACTTGGTTTTGACTAAAATGAGTGATTGCCTGAATGTCAAATTTCATTAGTTTCACTTGTATATTTCTGTGTAAGTTTATTCATTTGTGCATTAACTTCATTTATTGATTAATTCTCAGATTAAGTTTGGGTTTTGGACAAATAGAGCTCTCAGACCTTAAAGGTGGTTTAGTTTGGTTATTCCGGAATGTTTCACATTCTGTTTCCTATTTTGTTTAATTCAGAAAACTTAAAAGATGCATTTTATGAAATAACTAGGTAGCTACTTTTCCCATCACTTTTCACCTGGATAGTTATGGAAAGTCCACTATTAAAGGATATAAGCATACCTCGTCCTAAGACTTTATGGGAAGTCACACACTCAAAAACTTAGTGTTCCAAATCTTATTTCAAACTTTGGGATCAATTAACTACAAATCTTTTGTCATTTAAATTCTGCCAAAGAAGGGTAGCATACCATTCTCCCTCTCCTATATTGGGATGCTAATTGTGTAGTCTTAATGCCTTTGTTGAAAGTGGAATGCCTCTTCCTAAACCCTCATACCTATTCTAATTAGTATTAATACACACTGGGTCCAGTTCAACCATTTCACTCCACCGAGTGAGTTGTAGAGCTGACTACATCCTGGAACTTTTGAATCAACTTTCCTTTCTCTCCCTGGAGGTAACTGAAAAAACAACTGTCCTCTGAGAAAGCCATATCCCTTACAATGATTTCTCTTAGGACCACCTACTTTTCCACTCTGTTTCACTTACAGAACCAGGAAGAGAGGTTCTCCACTGCCATTTCTAGACCATTCTTCTATCAGAGGGATGTCAAATTCAGATAGAAACTTGACTTATAAAATATTGACTTAGAAAGCCACAAATTAACATTATCTGTATTTTATTGCATTCTTATTTGTTTTGTTAAGCATTTCCCAATTACATTTAATATGGTTTAGTCACACTGAAGAGTTTTCCAGGCCCAAGCAATTGCTCTAATACCTCTTCCTCTATAGCCTTCCCTCAAGACTTTCTTGTCTTGTGAAGACCATGAAGTACATTTATTTGTACCATAATTTCCTTGTTGTTGCTGCTCTCATAAACTAATCTTTGAGTCCAACCTTATTATTATTTGTCTTGGTATTTGACTCATAATCCTTATTTCTACTCCATCATTCTCAGGAACCTTATTATTCATGTTGACAACTTCTGTAGCATCCTGATCATATAATTTTTTTAACCTCCTCAACTACAATGTCCTCTATCTATCCTACTTTAGCTATCTGGTAGCATGATCAAACCTTAAGGTTTATCATCTTCTTCAAGATCCAAATCTTTGAAATTCTACTTTTCAACTAGAGACTCCTTTTTTTTTTTAGCATTTCCCTTTAAAACTAAGTTGGGGTGGGAGGGGGGGAAGAAAATAAATAAATATAGGTGCAAAGTCATTGCCTCTAGCTGTCTGTGTTTTCTGTGCTATTTTATACTAGTAATCAATCAATCACATGGCCAATGAAATTGAGAAATTGTGGAATTCTGTGAGTTTGAGAGTTTATCACTGAAGGGCAATGTTGGCCAACCAAAATGGTGACACAAGTTAGAGTGTTTTACATTTTTCACAATTTCTGATATGTTTCAAATAATATCTTCTCACCTGCCCGTTGAGCTCAATAAGAGAGAATGAGCAGGAAACAAATTTTGAGAGAGCAAGGGATGGGGAAGGGGTGTTGTGTGCTAGTTTCCAAGTGTACCTTTACCTTTATAGCATTGCATCTAGCACAGACATTGCAAAAACATACTGTTGCTATTACGTTTGATCCTTTTATCCCATCCAGCTTTTATCTGAACTCTCTTCACCTCATTGCTAAATTTCTTTAAAAAGTTTGTCTTCTACTCGCTTGCTATGCATCGTCTTCTCATTCCCTTGCAATTTTGCTTCTGCCTCCACCACTCTAAGGAAATCGAGCTCTCTAAAGTTCCTAGTGCCTATTGCCAAATGAGTCCTTTGGAATTGTAGTTAGTAATTGCTTTGATCAGAGTCTTCTTAAGTCCTTTGAAGTTGTTTGCTTTTACCACGCTATTGTTATTATATGAATTATCTTTGTTCTGCTCACTTCACTCTGCATCACTTCATATAAGCATTCCCAAGTTTCTCTGAAAACCTCCCTTTCATCATATCTTAAAACACAGTAGGGTTCCATAATATTTATAAACCACAACTTGTTCAGTGATCTCTTAATATTCACCCCCTAGGTTCCATTTCTTTGCTATAACAAAAAAGAAGCTGTCAAGAATATTTTTGAACATTCTTTGACTGTTTTGAAATATAGGCCTAGTAGTGGAATTGCCGGATCAAAGATCATACATAGTTCAAAATTGCCTTGCAGAATGTCTAGACCAATGCCAATAGTGAATCAATGTGTCTTTTCCCCCACGTTACTTCCAATAATTGCCATTTTCTTTTTTGTCGGCTTCACCAGTCTGATGGTTGTGAGGTAAAATCTCAGAATTGTTTTGGTTTGCATTTCTCATATTAATTATTTGCAACATTTTTAAAATGTGGCTATCTATCAATAGCCTGAATTTCCTTCTTTGAAAATTGCCCATTCACATCTTTCCTGGGCTAGGCCTTTTTCAGGCTCATCCTCTGGTAGTTTAGGCTGGCACAAAATAAGTCACTTGTCATTCAATAGTTTTGTAAAAGAGAGATTTATTAGGCATGATATACATTCAGCAAGGAAAGGCAATAAGAAAATTTTGAGTTAATTCAGTTGAATGAATTTCTTTTCCTGAGTTAACTATCGTGATCCACTAACCAATGATCACAGCAGTCCTGGAACTCCTTGTGACCACTTTGAATCCAGGCTATGAGAAAGCAAATGCAATAAGTATACACCTTTTTCATGAGTCAACTAAGTCCTGAGGAAGGCCTCAAACCTTTTAAGAAAGAGTTAATTTGGGCAGCTAGGTGGCGCAGTGGATAGAGCTTTGGCCTTGGAGTCAGGAGGACCTGAGTTCAATTCTAGCCTCAGACACTTAATACTCACTAGCTGTGTGACCCTGGGCAAGTCCCTTAACCTGGATTGCCTCATTTAAAAAAAAAAAGTTAATTTAATTCATTTGGGGCAAGGAGTTAGATTATTATTTCTACCACAATTTCCTTTGATTATTTATCTATTGGAGAGTGATTTGTCTTCTAATATATTTGAGTCAGTCTAACAACAACAACTGACGTTTATATGGTTCTTTAAGATTTACAAAATGCTTTACAAACATGATCTCATTTTATCCTTACCAAAACCTTGGGAGGTGGGTATTATTATTAAGTAAGTGTCTAAAACCAAAATAGACCATTGAGGTCTTCTTGACCCCAAGTGCAGCTCTCTAACCTAGCTGTCTTTTAATTTTGGAAATTGGACCTTTATCAGAGAAATTAGCTGCAAAGATTTTTTTTTCAGTTAACTGTTTCTCCTTTCATCTCAATTGCATTAATTTTGTTTTTACAAAACACTTTCAATTTCACATAATTAAAATTATTTATTTTATTTTCTGTCATCCTCTCTTTTCCTTATTTGGTTACAAATTTTTCCCATGTCTGCAATCACAATGTTTCCATCTTTGCTCTTCTAATTTGATTATGATGTGACCCTTTTTATACAATCATGTAACCAACTTAGAATTAATCTTGGTAGATGGTGCCTGATGTGGATCTAAAGCCTTTTTTCTTTTTTCTATCATACTACTTTCTGGTTTCCCCAGCAATTTTTGTTAAATAGTGAATTCTTAATGAAGTGCCCCAGAACTTAGGGACTTTTTAAAACTGTGCTATATTTATTTCTGTTTGTTGTATACCAAATCTGTTTCATGGAGAAAACTCTGGTTTTTTTCATCCAATACCAAATAGTTTTGATGGTCACTGCTTAGTAAAATAGTTTGAGACCTTGTACTACTAGATCTCCTTTCTTTTTACTTTTTTTCTTCATATTTTTACTTGAGATTCTTGACCTTTTGTTCCTCCAGATGAATTTTATTACTATTTTTTCTACTCTGTAATGTTTTCCCTTGGGAGTTTGATTGGGATAGGACTGGATAAATAAATTAACTTAGGTAGTATCATCATTTTTATTGTACTGGTACAGCTCACTCATAAGCAATTGATATCTCCCCAATTATTCAGGTCTGTTTTTATTTCTAGAAAGAGTGTTTTATAGTTGTATTCATGTGTGTGTCTTACTAGGTTGACTCCCCTAAAATGTATACATTCTATAGTTATTTTGAATGAAGTTTTTTCTTTCTAATAGTTAATATCTAGCATTTATATAGCACTTTAAGATTTCCAAAGCACTTTACATGTTATCTCATTTGATCCTCACCATAACTCTAAAAGATAAATACTATTATTATCCCCATTTTACAGATGAGGCAACTGAGATTGAGAGTTCAGTGACTTGCCCAGGATCACACAAATAGTAAATGTCTTGTCAAATTCTTCTTGACTTTAAATCCCTTCTACTTAGTTTTTTTTTTTTAAATACACTGAAAAGCTGTTGATTTGTATAGTTTTATTTTATAGCCTACTACTTTGCCGAACTTGCTGTTTAAATTGAATTGGCTTTCTAGAGTTCTCTAAGCAAATCATCATATCATCTGAAAATCACCATCTGGCTATGCTTATTCCTATAATTTCTTTCTTTTGTTCTTATTTGCTATAAACTGCCATTTCTAGCACTATGCCAAATAATAGTGGTGATAACTTGTCTTATATTCTAATGTGAGTGTTTCCCAAGGGTCTGTCTTTGTCACCCTTGCCCTTTTTCTCCTGTCCTGTTCTGAGAGACCTAGAATCCTTAGGTTGTCTCTATGCATCCTGTCTTTAATATCAGTATATTTTGCTTACAACATGAGTATTATTTTCTTTTTAATGTTATTGTTTCCTTCTCTTTTTCTAGGTTTTCCTTCATTTCTGTGAATTTACATTCCCAATATATTATTCTCTCTTTGATTTCTTTGGTGGCTTACCATTGTGGATTCAATGTTTTCTATTCTGCTTGTTTTTTTGTTTTTTTTTTTTCTGTTCAAGACATAAATTCTGTTCTTATAATTCTCATTTCTCTTTTAGACCACTCAGGAACTATGTGTTATGGTTCCATGTTCTCCTGAAATTCCACAGGGTTCTCTGTCTCATCAAATGTTAGGTCAATTTCCTTTATTTTGCAGTATTCATTCATAGATGATTGAAGTGGTTTACTAGATTTGCAAGTCATATTTCCTTTTCTTGTTACTATTTTTCCTATTGATTTATCTATTTGTGTTCATGTTCTTTGAGTTTTTTCTTCCTGAAGTTTTTGGTTCTTTCAGTCTTCCCTCCTCCACCTTATTTTCCTTATCACCCACTTCCTGACTTCTTCCCCTCTGATTATTGTTTTCCTTGGGGACTGGATCTCAAAGCATTTCAACATCCTCCCACATTGGACAATTCATAGTTCACCAGCCTAGGTGTCTGCCCCAACTGACATTTTAATAGTCAGAACTGGTCCCAGCTGGGTGCCATTATTTTTTCCTCAGGTTTGGTAGAGTGCTACACAGTTTCACCTGCCCCTACACCTCCCACACACATGGTGTTCTGTCCTTGTGACCAATCCCATCCCTTCTGTTCCTTAGTTCTCTGTCCAGGTACTCGAAATTCAGTCTATTTTCCCCAGCAATTCAGAGCTTTGCAGCTCTGGAGCTTCTGGGTTGCAACCCCTGGAAGGCTTTTGCTTCTGAAGGACTGTGGTCAAGCTGATCATTAGGCCTAAGCAAACCTCTGGAGCCTAGAGCCTGGGTCTCCACAGCACTAGAAAGAGGAAGGGAGGACCAAGGTGTAGAGGTGGGTTTTGATGTATGAGTTGTGTCCTTGTGTCTGCTAATGCAGCCAGTAGCATGGGAGGAGGGGAAGAGGTGTTGAGTGAGTTCAAGGTCAGTGAGTGTCAATTCCTAAGTTTTTGTTTTGCTTTGTTTTTACCTTCTTTTGGATTCTGGGTGTCCTAGACTGTGGAGACAGCTAAAGGTGCTTTATTTTTGGTACACAATTTCTATTTTGGAGAGGTTTGAGAGGTTGTGGGGATCAAAGAAAATGTCTAGGCTGACGTCTTGTTGCTCACATGACCTGGAACATTCTCTCCTTTAGGAATTTTGTTCAATGACGTAACTTTAACTTTACGTGGTGATTGCATGATGATGCAGATGATTTGCAAATTATTGTCTTTAGGCCTGAATTCTTTTCTGATGTTTATATCTTCAGTGGGCATTAGATGTCTCTAACTCATTGTCCCATCAGCACCACAAAATCTACATGTCCAAACCTAAGCTTACTATCTTTCCCTTACACTTGCTCTTTCTGAATTCACTATTTCTGTCTGTGATTTCCCAAGTTCTGTGGCAACTGTTATTCATTTACCTAGTCTCTCATATTTAAGGCCATGGTGTCATTTTTGACTTTTTCCTTTTCCTTTCCCTCATTTCTCAAATCATGTCCAAGGTTTTATTATATATTCTACCCCAGGAACATAACTAAAATTTCACATTTCATTGTGGCAACCTTACTTCACTTTATCTTGCTTTTACCCAGGCCCAACAAACCACTTCCTGGACATTTCTGTATCATAGTATAGTATAAGCATACCCTTCTTGACTCCAGACCTGGCATTCTATCCACCTTACCACCTAGCTGTCCACCTGGCACATCATAAGCACTTAATTAATAATTCTTTTTTTTTCCTTTCTCCCTTCCTTCCTTCCTATTTTTCATCTTTTATTCCTTCTTTCCATCTAGCTACTCTGTTGTCATCATCATTTCTGTTGATCCTCATTACTATTCACCTTCACTAATGCCTCCCAACAGGTTTTCCCCTATTTACTCTTTCCCTTCTCCAACCTTTCTCATACTTTTGCAAAAATAATTTTCCCTATTCGTAGATCTATTTATGCCGCTTCCCTGATGAAAACTCTCAAATACCTTTCTATTGATTTCCAAGTAAAGTTCCAGTTCCTTTGTCTGGTATTAAAAGACCTATACAGTCTACCTTTCCAGCCTTATCTCATATTTCTCTCCTCTATGTGGTCTGTATTCCAGGAGAAATGAACTATTTTCTGTCCCCTGGATGTGGCCTGGGGTTTTCCACCTCCGTTCTTTGACTCATGCTGCTCTCTATGCCAGAAAAAATTTCCCTCTTTTTCTTTACTTTCTATGGATTCCTATCCATCCTTCAATGTATATAATAGCTAGCATCCTAATTCCAATGTTATCTCCACTAAGAAGCCTACTCTGATATTTCCTCTCCCTAATGTCTCCCTTACAACTTATACCCTACCTTGTTTTGTACTTTTCTACTTTACTTATCATCCAATCAAAAACTTTTGAGTAAGTATATTATCCCCTTATTATACTTGTGACCTTCATCATGGCAGGAACTATATCTTATCTAAATTTTATCTCTCTCCTCTTTCCCATGAATAAGTATTTGGCGAATAAACCAAAATTGCATCTTGGATAGCGAAACTTCAGTCACATCCCTAACTCCTAACCCAAGACCACAGAAATACTTTTTAAAAATTTGCATTCCAAGTTGTATTCAATGTCTGACTTTTACTACTATGAAATATACTAAGAGTGGTTTGTTTCGAATGAAGTCAAGGAGGGTAGAGGGAAATAAGCAATTACCTAACCTTATCTATTTGATTAGTGAAGATAGTCGATCTTTCTCATTCTGCCCCCCCCAAAGAAAAGCCCAACAACCCCCAAACAAGATAAAAAGTCAACAACGAAATTATCTTGATTGACTGTCTTCACTGATCAAATTTCTAGTTGACTGCCAAATCTTCCTTCTATTTAAGGCACTTGTGGGCAGCATTGAACATGTTTATTTCTAAGATATTTGTTCAGGGGCTAAAGTGAATGTAGGTTCTACGTACATATTCATTGTTAAAAAACCTCATTAAAGCAAAAAGAAAGAAGAAAAAATTATGAGAAGGTACGAAAACACCGGCACAAGCTTTTCTCTCATAGGTTATAGGAAAACAATGAAGGGCAAGAGCAGCTGACAAATCTTCAGATTGAGCCACTTGATGGCGCTAAGTCACTATCTTTTCAAAGCTTGGTTACCCAAGTCATCCTGGTGCTTCTTCAGATTTCACAGTTCGGAAATTAGAAATTCAAAGAATGAAGTCTATTTACTGATGATCCTGGCAAAATAGAAATTTTTCTCTACAGAGAATTCAGCATATTTTTTAAATTTGATTGCTAAGGAAATGTTTTCTTCATTGGCAAATATTTATACCATTAAGAGCCGGAAACAAAACCAGCACAGAAACAAATGGAAAAAATGTGTTTTAAATTAAACTAACAGGGCTTTGTTGGAACTATTGGGCTTACGTGTTAGGTGCAAAGGAACAGTTATATCAGAATACAACTGCCCACTAAGGCTGTTATTGATCATAAGTGATAGACATTTTGTCCATTATCTGCATTAACGGGAGTAAATACTACGTAAGCTTGCAAGGGGACCATGGGATGACTGCTGCACATCTGTTTATTTTGAATTTAGTGTAGAGGCAAGATAGTCTTTCTCAAATACTTGCTCTAGGGCCTAGAGTTTAAATTATACCACTGTCTATTCCCTTTAAATTGATTTAGATTGCATGAGTACTTTTTAGAACCAAGAAACCATATAGTATATACATGTAATCAAGGCTTCTGGGTTTTTAGATGATGGAACTCACATGTGAAATGGATAACAGTATGCTACTGTTTTGGAAAAGAAGATGGTTTACTATTTTCAGAGTTTTGAGGTTAACTAACAGCAGCATCTTTAGTGAGAAAAGTGGAGAAGATCTTGGCGATGATAATAATAGCTCAGTCTAATGTATATAATAGCTAGCATTTATATGTCACTTTAAGGTTTGCAAAGCACTGTATATATATATGTATATGTGTGTGTGTGTGTGTGTATAATCTCATATGACATATGATAGTGACTGATCCTGTGATTTTGTTGGTAGAGGGAAATTCTAAATGAGAAGATTTCTTCTATCAATACATTTTGGCACCTTCTCTGTAACTTTCAGTCTTAAAGAGTTGCTTAAAGCACTGAGAGGTTAAGAGACTTGGCCAGGGTCATCAGAGGCAGGACTTAAGCCCAGGTTTTCCTAGCTCTCAGCCCAACTCTATCCATATGACATGTTCCCTCTCTATATTATATGCCTTCCTGAAATTGTGTTGTGAAATCTAAAATTTAAATTTGGGATTTAAAAACAAAACTGACAGTGCATAAGTATTGACTAAGACATGTTGTGGGTGTGAAAATGAACGAAGCAAATAAGGAAAAAGGTTCATAAGAAAAAGAATATCTAATAATAAGAAAGCTATTCAACAGTCCAGGGTAGAGACCATGCAGGTGGGGAGAGGGATGGATGTGAGAGATGTTATGGAAGTAGAATCGACAAGACTTGACATTGAATACCTATAGGGATGAGAGACAGGCAAGATTCAAGGATAGCTCCAAGGTGGTAAACCTGGACAGCTAGAAGCATGGTGGTGTCCTTGAAAAAATGTGTTTTAAATTAAACTAACAGGGCTTTGTTGGAACTCTCTTGTGTAACAAGACTAAAATGTAATTGGGAAATGTTTAATGAAGTAGATACAAATATAACACAATACAGATAATGTTAATTTGTGGTTTTCTAAATCAATATGTGTCTTCAGGAATCTGTTTTTATTTGAGTTTGACAGTACTGGTCTAGACCTTGTTACTCCCCCCAAACATCCCAACGTTTATAAAGTGCCTTGTAAATTTCATCTTATTTGATGAGTTAGAATACTTTTTAAAAAAGTGAAGAGACAAACTAAGAATACAATTTGATACAATTTTAGTTATATATTTATTAATTATTGAGGGGAAAAGAACATGAGGAAGGTCATAGGTGATAACCCAAGAATTACCAATTCCTAGTCATCCTCCCTTAAGTGATAGCATGGGTTGGGGGAAAAGCATGGTGACCCATGGAATCAAAGAATGGCAAAAGGAGTAGAATGGAGAAATTCTCCCTATTCTACAGCAAAACAGCAAGCAGCCTTCTTTCTCACAGGGATGAATTAGAGTCAATAACCTTACGAAGTAAGAAAGAGGGAATTAACAGAATATTTATTGAACTCTCTTTTACCCCAGTGCTAAATCACCCTCCAGGAAGCACTGAGGAAGGTGCCTTACAGCATTTTAGCATATTAAATAGTGTCATAGTGACCTAAAAGGGTTAATACAGCTTCTTAAGAATCTAATTCCCTACTGAGGAACTATTTGAACATGTGGACAATTTGCTCCATTACATTTATAAATGACACCTACGTTGTGGGGAAGGAGTGAGCACCATCTTGGAAAACGGAAATGAAATTCTATTTGTCTTGATAAATTAGAGGGAAATTATCCATTAAAAACCAGTTGGTGTTCAATAAGGAGATATGGAAAGGTGTTATGAGGGAAGATTCCTTTGATCCCCATTTTTAAAAGCATTTGCTAAGTTTATAGGAACTTTGTAAGAAGAGTTTTGAGTGCCTTCCTGTGATTTATTCCCAAAAGTTAGGTCAGAATAGCCTAACAGGGCTTATTAGAGGTGCCTTTGGTTCAGGACCATGTGCTCAGCCAGGTGTTTAGGATGATCTGATTTTTATTGGACCTTCAGCCTGATGGTAACAATACTTCCAAGGGGGTAGGGAGAGCCTTCATTTGTCCCCAACAGAACAAGCACCTGCCAGCACCAATGGACAAGTTTAGTATTCCATCTCCATAATGCGCTAGGGCAATTTGAAGAGGTGAACCCCTAAAGAGATAAGCACATGAAGATTTATTGTGGTGCCCAGTTGCTGACTGAGTGCATTGGAGAAACTTGAGAACTTTCCTTGACTGAAGTGGAATGACAGCTGAGTTCAGGATTTAGGGTCCTTCACAAACTGAATGTAATTACTTGGGGAGTTTATTTTACATTTACATTGCAAACCCTTGCACTCCAAGTGATGTATTTGCAGTTGTCTATCTAAGAGGAAGAAGTAATACAGACTGACTCAGAGAGGCAGTGTAGGATAGAATGTTGAACTTGCCTAAGAAAATCCTTAGTTAAAATCCTGCCTTGGTGTGTGAACATGAGCAAGTCATCCTCACTGAGCCTTAGTATTCTCATATGCAAAATGGGGATAATAATAACCATAATACCCACCCAAGTGGATTGGTGTAAAGATCATATAATGTGTAATGTAAGTAAAGCAGAATTCACAGTTCTTTTTATATATCTATTATTATTGTTGGTTCAGACCTATAATGTCATTGGTATAAGGAACTCCTGGTGAGGAAATTCCCTCCACCAATAGTTAAGCAACTGTTAAAACTTATTCTTGTGGTCTGGCAGTCCAGAGAGTTTCTGATTGTCAGAGGTGGGACATGAATTCACTTCAGAGTTATTCATCACACCATGTGGTGTCTCTAATAAGACTGATTAAAAAAGATGAAAATTGGTCTTCTGAGATAGGTCCAGGAAAATATCTCAATAACTAACACTTTAGCCACAACAACAAAATCAGAGGCAGAAATGTAATAGACTATAGCCATAGCTTTTTGTACTATAGACTATAGTCTATGGTAGACTGTAGCCATATGCCTTGGCTTTCTCAATTTTTGTTCCCTCAGTTCTTCCCTAGTGAGGATGCTATTTTATGTCCCTAAAGCTGGGCCCAGTGTCCATGGAGGTTTAGAAAGCTTGCCTTTCCTGTGCTCTTTCTTTTTCCTGCTGGCAGGGAAATGGGAGAAAAATGATCAGTCTATGATAATTTTTAGGCATTGACCTTAGAGATGAGGGATTTTCCCAAATGATCTCTAAAAGCAAGTTTTGATTTTATATAATTTGTGTATATATATATATATATATATATGTAAATATATATATAGTACAATATATAATTATAATAATATGTAATATAATAGTATATGTAACATAATATCCATCTTATATAATGCTAAAATATCTTGGTGAAAATAGAAGAAAAATATAGTCAAGCATTACCAAACATCCAGATGTTTCTTGGGAATTAGCTATTTGGCGCCATGTTGACACATCATCTGTATGACTGGCTTAAATTTTTGGCTTTATCTGGATATTCTAGTATGATACAGACATAGCCTAGGATTAAAAGTAAGATTTTAAAAAGGGGTATGTGAAAACATATGAGAAACATTCAAGAGAGAAGTGTGCCTATTTTATCAAATCATCTCTGATAATAAGAATATAATAGCCTATAGTTAAAAATAATTGAAGTCCAGTGATTAAAAATGAGATAAATCATTTGCATGTTTGTGTTTTGATTGCCAAGTGAAGAACTAGATGGTTTTTTCTTGGACCTTTGTTATCAGATTCCTTTGCAAAATGACTGAAAAAAATCAACTCCTTGAGTAATTCTAATTCTGATGAATTGCAGTTTTGATCAACTTCCTCATCCAGTCCTCCATTGACTCCAATAAGTTTACTTTCTCCTCTTAGCTACCAAAATAATCTTAGCAATGAATATTCTGATGCTCTTGGGCATTTTCTCTGACTGTCCCTGATGCCTGAAACGCTCTCTCTCTTCAATTCTACCTATTAACTTCCCTGATTTCCTTTGAGTAACAACTAAAGCCTTATCTTTTATGGGAAACCTTTCTCAACACCTATTAATGATTGTACCTTCCCTCCATTAATTATTTCCTGCTTATCCTATATATAGCTTGTTCACATATATTTGTCTGCTTGTTGTCATCCCCCATTAGATTGTGAGCTCCTTGAGGGCAGGGACTATATGCCTCCTTTTGTATTCCCAGAGCTGGAAGGTAGTAGGCTTTCAATAAATGTTTACTGATTAATATTCTTATCAACTGTAATATATAATAGTTGTAGTACAGTTGTACAATGTAGTGCAGTTAAAATATTAGTTGGAATAATTCCAACCAAGGTATTTTCTAGGACAACTCCCAAACCTAATAATTACTTTGTCCCTTTTTTCTAGACAGTACCTCCTACCTTTTATTGAACACCTCTATTTATTTAGTGTTACTGATGTTCAATTTATAACTGTACATTATTAATCAAATAATTAAAGTTAGCCATTAAAGGATATTGACTTAAGCACATGCTTTTGCTGCTCAAAAATCAATTGTTTCAAAGCACAGTGGATTGTGTCCTAGGGTAATGTCTGTCTCTGCAAGGTCTTCACCTTTGTTAAATCTCTTAAATCAAAGGAAAATGTTACATGAGTGCTAATTATTAATAATGAAAACTTGAAATTCATGAACTACTTTTGCAATAAAATAGTGAAAGTAGAGGAATACAGTAAGATGGAAAAGCCAATTGTACCTGAAATCAAGAGATCTGGGTTGGACACTGGACTTGGGTTTAGGAGGTCTGAGTTCAAGTCCTTGATTTGATACTTACTAGATGAATGATGACCACAGGCATATTTTTTTACCAGTCTAAGACTCAGTTTTCATATATGCAAAATGGGGATAAAAATAACAATAGTGATAATAATTCATAGAATTCAAAGGAGTTAGAGGTGAAAGTAACGTTAGAGGATATTGAATACAACCCCTTCAGATGAGAAAACTAAAACCCAGAAATTTAAATAACATGCCCAAAGTTACGTAGGTAAGATAAACATGGTATTTTTACCCAGCTCTTCTGATTCTTTCCATGGTATCAGAGCTATTCTGAGGAAAATGCTTACTATGGTGCAAAACACTAGGTAAGTATAAGTTCTTATCATAGAGATACATGCTTTCATATATTTGTTCAACAAACATTTGTTTAACACCTACTGAATATAAAGTATTGATAGGTATGGAGGATGGAAAGATAAAACCAGTGGCAGTCCCTGGCCCAGCAATCTTACACTGTATTAGAGGGAGGCACACAGTATGTATGCTTCTTGTTACTTCCTAGTAGAATGTAAACTCTGTAAGGGCAAGGACTGTTTTTCATTTTGTCTTTGTATTCCCAGTGCCTAGAACAGTTCCTGGCACATAGTAGGCACTGAATAAATACACAATTGATTGATCTACAAAGAATCTCTCTTGCATTTAGACTCTGTGTAAGAGATACTACATAGCAGTAATAACCAGATTTATACATCTCTCTCACTCAATACTGATAATCAGAGAATCATTTAACAAAATTATCTGTGGTTTTATTTATCAATAAATCTTGAACAATTTTATTATATGTAAGAGGTGGGGAGCTCTTTAAGGAAAACTTTAGAGCTATATTCTGGCCTATGGAATGAAGTGCTTTTTTTGTAAATAATAAATAAATTTATAATGACAAGTTTAGGACTCATGAAGTTAAGTTTATAAGAGAAGGGATCTTCTCTACAACTTTTGGTCATTGGGTGATGGTAAATATGCAGGAAAAATCCTGAGAAATCCCACCTGGGCCCTTTTCCTAATATATGAAGGATAAATTCAACACATGTTGATCATCCCATGGTTATAAGTATGATAAAATAGCTACATCAGTTAATAATTGCTGATTAACCCATGATAGCTTCAATGTCATCTGTGATTTTTTTTTCAAATCATTTGTTATCTCTGTGATATCTTGAAAATCAGCTCCTCAGTTCTTTCAAATTGTGGTGACTACTTAAATATCTTATGTGTACTTGTTCTAGCTCAACTGCTCTCCCCAACTTTATCCTTTTTTAAACTCATGCACTTGCCTCTGTTTTAAGTATCAATATATAATTATGAGACTTTTGTAAGCACTTATTTTGTAAAGGAGGAAATAAATAGCTGTCCTATATCTGTTCTACGTTGAGTACCTTTTTGGGGAGAGCCCAGACATGAACCAAACTTAAAACTATTAGTGGTTTGCCCTAGAGATCTGTAGTGGGAATAGAAAGATTTGGGGAAAAATTATAAAGAACATGACTCCTCCTTTTAGAGGTTTGGCTCCTCCTAGGAATGAACCCAATATCCAGATCTAAGGATCACCTTACTGGCACCTTGGACAACATTAGTTTGTTGTTACACTAATCTGAATCATTTGTATTTTATCCTATGGGACAGGAGTGCTTAACATTTTTTTTTTCAGTTTTGGACCCCTTTGACAATCTGTAAAGCCTATAGACTGCTGTTAGAATAATGTTTTTAAATGCATAAAATAAAATACATAGCATTACAGAAGAAACCAATCATATTACAATACCATTGTCAAAATATTTAAAAAAAAAAAACAAGTTCATGCACCCCAGATTAAGAATCCCTGCTATATCTCAATGAGTAGGGGGAGAAGAGGAGAAATTAAAACTGAAAATTTTTTTAAATGAATGTTAAAATTTATTTTGACTTGTAATTGGGGGAAAATAAAATATTGAATTATCCAAAAACAACAGCCACAAAAGAATCCCTGTTATAGGCAACTCACTGTGTTAGGTTCTGGGAAAGATAGAGAGCTCCAGGACCTAAGAAGCTTATAGTCTAATAGGGGGAGAGAAAACAAATACAAAGAAATGCAAACCACTCCAATATCTTTGCCAAGGAAACCCCATGGAAGTCCATGAGGTCATGTAGAGTAGGGCATGACTGAACAACAACAGAACATATGAAATATAGTACAAAAACAAAACAAAGAAATATAATTCAAATTTGAGAAGTGCATAAATGACATATAAAGAGGGGGCAGCTAAATGGCACAGTGAATAGAGCTATGGCCTTGGCATCAGGAGGACCTGAGTTCAAATCCCGCCTCAGACACTTGGCACTTACTAGCTGTGTGACCCTGGGCAAGTCACTTAACCTTGATTGCCTCACTCCCCCCCAAAAACAAAACAAAACAAAACAAAACATGATATGAATTGCTTGGAAATCAGCTTAAAAATCCTTCCTATCCAAATACAGTCCTTCTGCATGGGGTTGAGAAAAATTGAGTGTCATATAAGGTCACTTGCAATTGGGTTCAGTTTACCTCATGGTTATCTCAGCAACCTGACCAGTGTTAGACAAGTAGCCATACAATAAAACTCCCACAGAATCTGTTCAAACCATTTGGATGGGACCAGAAGAACTCTGTAACTCAGTAGCTAGAAGGGTTTAAAGAAGGCTTAATTCATGCTTTGGTACCTTTCAGAACAGCTGAAATGGAGGTGAGGGTTCCTGTTAAGATAGCAGCCACAAAGCTTGACATGGTTATAAGATAAAAAAAATCAGAGCTAAATGGATTAAGAATAAAGGCAGACAGGACCAAGACAGTTTGATGATGCTATCCAGGTGGGATAAAAGGTTAATTCTAAAGGGAAAGTGTTTTCCTGTTGCTAAGCTGACTAGCAGTGGTGACTCAGTTGTTTATCTTTTTTTAAAAAAACACACCTATATCTTTTTTCCTTGACAAGTACAATATAATCTGTCTGGGAGTTGTTCATCATTTAAAAAGGAAAAAAAAAAACACCTCTCCCCAAAAGTGTTCAGATGCATGAGCCAAAATGATGATAACATCATGAGAGACATCATATTTTATCTGGAACATGTAAATCACCAGGGGCCCCCTCTGTGCATGCTGGCTAGAATGATGAATGACTCTGTACGCTAGAAGAGTGACCCTAAGGAATTCACCAGCAAATCTTTGACAGGGAGAACTGCCTCCCAGGTTCTTCTATTTGGGGAAAAAGCAGCAGCTCAACAAACTTGAAAACACAGAGATTTAACCACTTAGCAAAAAGTTTAGTTTAAAGATGTATAACCTCCTAGGCAAACTCAGTGCTGGAGTTGAACAATTTTTCCAGAAATTTGATCAATGTAAAGTTGACCTGATTATCTGAGAGACATGGAAATCCTTTTCTTCAGGAGAGCATTTTTTGACCTGGCAAGGTCTACTTGACTCTACATTTGTTAAGCACTTATTATTCAAAGATTACAATGTGATGGCACTGCTATTACAAATCGGAAAAAAAAAAAAAAACAGTCCTTTCTCTCAAATAATTCTAGCTGTGCAACCCTGGGCAAGTCACTAAATCTCTGTTTACTTCAGTTCTCTTCTCTGTAAAATGGGGATAATAATAGCACCTACCTTCCAGAGTTGTTGTGAAGATCAAATAAGATTAATTGTAAAGTGTTAGTATGGTACCTGACACACAGTAAGTACTACATAAATGTTAATTATTATTATTAACTATTTTAGGGGAACTTGTATCCAAAAGTAAATGTATCCAAGACTGACAGTCATCATGTGAGTTCAGAAAAGTTGGAAGGTGCTAGGTGGCCTGCCAGGTGGTGACTGTGGTTGTCCAGGAGATGTAAGGGAAGCTTCTGCGTTGGGGAGGAATGAAAATTAACTCAAACTTTGCAGTTTGATTGGATAGTCCCCAGCCCAGGAGAAATTTAAAAAACCTAATTAGCATTATAGCAAAACTGCTTAATATCATGATGTGGCTTAAATATTACCCTCCCCATTGACTGTAACCATAGTTATAAGTTGTTACTGAATCCTGTTAAACTTGTTAATACGTAATGTGATTTTCCCAAGATTAGCATTTTTTTTCTGTGTAGAAATAAATTACATATCCCAAACCTTATTCATATTATATATTGAGAACTTCTTTCACTCCCTCCTTTAGGGAAACTCAGACTCTGGAGTTATAATTATTACTATAATTAGCATCTTCCCTGGGGATTTAATGAACCAATGACTATGAGATAGTCTCTGTGAAATAGATTGTAGATAGCATAATCCTCCTAATTGGAGGTCAGACTTCTCCAGGACTGAACCTAGTCCAAAAACTACATGGCTTTCTGCAGATCAAACTGAGCTAAGATTTTTGGAACACTGTGGTGTTTGTGTGTGTATGCGTGTCTGTCTGTCTGTGTCTGTGAGTCCGTGTAGCTATGTAACACTAGCCATTCTGGCCCCTATCGTCTGGAAGGCCAGGTAGGTCAGGCTTCATCTCTCCCCTTTAGGGTTCCCTTAAAGAGATATAGGGATGTTGTGGCTCTTTGCCATTAGCCCCTGCCCTCACCATGGTTTTCCCTCAAGTGTAGTGAGGGTCCCCTGTACCCCAATTCCATTTGGCCACTGGCAGTTGATTAGCTTTTACAAAAATAAATATTTATTTCAAAAGATAAAATTACAAATATACAAACTTAATCCCGCAATGTTTGGGAGGCATTCTCCCTCTCCCCTCTTTGTATCACTGTCCTCTTTGGGGAGGGGAAGGGGGTGAGATTCATAGCTTGACTTAGTTCCTATATAGCACAGTCCCACTTTGAGTCTGTGTGTATATGTATGTGTATACATATGTATGTATATGGTATATACACACATACAATTTGTGATTTCATTGATATAGGGAACTCTCAGTAAGGAAGTCCCCTATGCCTTTCCCTCTTTCCCTCCCCCAAATAGCTTCTTTCAATCCTCTCCTATAACCCCAATTTCTTCATGGAGCTTTTTCTGGTCATCTATAGTGTTAGTGTTTTCCCTTTGAGATTGTTTCTAAAGAGATAGAGATATAAATATTGATATAGATTTACACACACACACACACACACACACACACACACACACACACACACACAGAGCTATGTGGTGTAGTAGATAGAAGGCCAGGCCTGGAATCAGTATGACTCATCTTCCTGAGTTCAAATCTAGCCTCAGACACTTACTAGCTATGTGATCCTAGGCAAGTCACTTAACCCTGCTTACCTCAGTTTCCTCATCTGTAAAATGAGATGGACGAGGAAATGGCAAACCACTCCGCTGTCTTTGCCAAGAAAACCCCAGATGGGGTCACGAAGAATTGGACATGACCACAAAAACTGAACAACTATGTATATGTACACGCATGTGTGTGTATGTATGTATATATATACACATACACACATGTACATATATATACATATATACATACATGCACAAACATATATTATGTAGCTGTCTATGCATATATACACAATATGTATACACACATACATATATGTATGTGTTTACGCATGCGCACATATACATTTGTACATAGTTGTTTGTACGCTGTTCTGTTAAATTGTGAACCCCTTGAGGGCAAGGACTGTTTTTGCCTTTGTGTCCCTAATACTTAGCACAATGCTTGGCATATAGTAGGTGCTCAATAAATTCTTCTAGCCTTGTCTAGCATCACACAGCCAATATGTGTCATAGGCAAGACTTGAACTCAAGTTTTGCTGACCCTGAGTCTGACTTTCACAGTATATACAAATTAATTTTTGTCATGAGAAGGTGCTAACAACTTTGTGGGGGGAGATGACACTTCAAGTTGTGCTTGGAAGGAAACAGAGGAGCCTACAAAATGGTAGGGAGGAAGAAGTGTATTCTCCACAGAGAGCCCAGAGGCAGAAGATGGATGGACACCAGCTTGACTCCAACACAGGGTAGAAAAAGGGTAGGAATAATGAAATAGTACTGCAAAGGTTAGGTGAAAATCAGATTGTATAAGCCTTTAAAGGCCAAGTCAGCCAAATAGCCATTTCGTCTTTCTCTTTCTTTGATGGTGTAATAGTCATTAAAGTCACATAAGAAAGCCTTTTCCCAGAAGAGGCATCTCTGGCTTTCAGGAGGCATTTTCTGAGTTACCCAGCTGTCTCTCCACACTGACTGTCCTAACTATCCTTTGTTGTATGAAACTGACTGAATATATATTAATATTGATGGGAGGATGTTGGAGTGGCAGGAAGACCATTATTTTCTGGAGAAAAACTAGCAGGAGAGATGAGTGAAAGATCAATAGGTAATAATCAGTAGAAGTTTCACTCCATTGTGCTAGTGATGTGTGATCCTAAGCAGAGCTAGGAAAAGGCTTTGGCACTCCCTAGGCAAGGTCTGAAAATGGGACTTGACTGAAAAAGCAACAACAACAAACAAACAATGTGCTGTGGAATGAATAATTTTCTGGCATTAATATGTTTTTTATTAAAGTGTCCTTCTTTGTGCTTGATATATATCATCCCCAGCTTTCAGCCCCACCCCATTCTGACCCCAACCTACCTTTTGAACATTATTCCTCACTACTTTTCAATATACCACTACTACCACTATTCCTACTCTTACTACTACCACCACTACTACTACTACCACCACTGCTATGAATGATAGTTAACATTTATATAGTACTTTAAGGTTTCTAAAACACTTTACAAACATTATCTCCTACTGCTTCTCAATGCAATGTCTCTGCTGAAACAGTTGCTGGAAAAGGTGAACCTGCATATGCTCTGGATGGAGCAGGACCTTCAGTGACTGTAATAGTTCCTCACCAGACTCATCTTCTCTTGAAGTAGGCCAGGAAGGTAACTCAACCACTGTGCTTTTCTCAGGGTTGGACACATCTGCCTAATAGGTCAGTGTGTTGATTTCTGGGGCTCTCTTTTAGAATGACAGCTCCAGGTTTTTTTCCCCCCACATTCAGCTATTTCCGGGCAGGATGGTGGTGGTGGGGTGTACTGTATTCTCTTCAGCTGCTAAGGCAATGGGACCCTTAGCTTTTCAACCTGTTCTTCCTCCTGAAAAGTACCTTTCATCCATAAACCATTTTACATAGCCTTAAGGTGGTCAATTATTTTTACCTCATATGTTCCAGATCTTATGTAGCAGAGTGGCTCAGACAAGAGGGGTGAATTCAGTCAATGCCCTCCAGACATTCCTTTTTCAATTGCTTTCTTCCTAAGTAATTAGAATATTAAGACTCCCAGCCTTTTTGTGGTAGGGAAAGTCTATTTTCCACCAGAAGACTTCCCTCTTCACCTTTAAATGTCTCTGTCTTTTAGCTTCTATGATGTATCTTTAACTTTTGCTGAAGTCTCATTGGGGCATCCCACCCCTTAGAAGTTATCTAATCCCTTTAGGCCTCAGTTTTCTCATCTGTAAAATGAGGAAGGTTAGATTAGATTACTTATAATGTCCTTTCCAGCTCTAAATCTATGTTTTCATGATCCTATGATCATTTCCCAATTCCTTCTGTAGGTTCAGTTTGGGGGATGAATTTTCCAAACTGTCCTTTCTTCCAGCCACAGGGAGGGTCTGTGAACTTTGCTGTCCTTTCATTGACCATATTGTTGGAAAAAAATAAAGGAAAGTTGTGGTCTTTGCCTTCCAGTAACATCATGGAGTTGATTTCTTTGGGTTTGGCAGAGAGGAGTTTATGGCATCTCAACAGTGTCCAATTACTTGTGGCCCTAATTGCGGCACATCCAAAATGGGGGACACATATTACGTGGCAAAGAAAATGCAACCTGTCCCAAAGCATCAAGTTCCTGTGGAAGCACAGGGACTCTACTGTTGATGGCATAGCTCAGAGAGAGACAATTTGAGTTAAAATATTTTAAAAAATAATAAAACCATTGCCTGTTCTCTCCTGCCCTAGGTCATTTGTGTCACACTCACGTGGCCTTCAGGGCCTCCAGAGGAACATAAAACCAGCAAGTCTGTCTTTGATCTCCCACCTTCTTTGGAATGTTTTAATCAATTAACCATGAAACTCCTCAGCTTCTCCTCTTCAGCCCCATATAAAATGACTTTGGTCTGGCTGACACTTTACTACGTCCTGAGATCAAAGATTGAAGCAAATGCCAAATCCAGCCAGGATAATTATGAGATACTTTTTTCTCCAAAACTCTTAGGAATATCTTTGTCCCAAAGACAGAGAAGAGCAGAGCATTTGAATGTAGACTGAAACAAAAGCTTCATGAGTATTTAAGGAAGGAGTTGATGTCTATAAGATGTCACAAGGAGATGACTATAGCCTTATGGGAAGGCCCAGGATTAGCTCAACCTGAACAAAGTCTGTTTTAAAAGTTAATAATGTAAGTGACAGATGAAATTGGAAAATATTCCTTGGGAGAATTTTAAAAGTGGTTTCCCATCTAGGAAGCCACTTTTCAAGTCAATCTAGTACAGAGTGTTAGAACAATTAGAAATATGGGAAAATGGGAGTAATCCCACAGGCCCACTAATTAAAGTTTAATCAAATTACCTGCTATTATGTGTCACAGTCCATTGAAGGAACCATCATTCCTGGAAATATAACTACTTCTCCCATGTATGTAATGATGAGGCTGTAGCACTGGTGAAGGATTCATTTATACTTAGGTTTTATACCCTAATTTAGTTTGGGACTATCAGTCCTTTGGATGTGAAGGCCCAGTAAAAGTTTAATATAGCCTATATTTTATACTAACAAAAATATTAGTGACTCATTATTTATTGTCACCTAAGTATCATTCCATATTGAAAATATTTTCAAAAACTTTCTCATAAAGAGAAAGAGAGTATTAGGAAATGCTTTTCCGTAACTGACTCTGTTTACTTTTGAAACCAGAAAAAAGTGGTTAACAGGGAAGTCAAAGAGCAAAGAAAAACAATCTGACATTTGAATAGCAAGAAGAGTCAGGAAGTAAGAGAAGAATCCAGAGACCAGGGGAAGGTGGGTAGCACTTAGCCATAATCATAGCGTAGAGCAAAGTGGAAACTTTTGAGATGAGATGTGGAAAGAAGAAATAAACAATTCCGTGGCCTGAGAGGAGAATGAATTCCAGAGGGATGGGTAGCAAGAGAACAAGTGGAAATTGGGAAGTCAAAGAGAGTATGTGGCAGGGGCCATGATTGGAAGAACTGAGTGAACAGGGGGGAAATGGAGCTTCATTTTCACACATGATCTGGGGTAGGACTCAGTTGACCCAGAGTTTTGCAAACCAGAAAGATGGCTTGGATTTGGAATTAAGGAAGAAGCCAAGGAAAAGAACTAACGTCCAAGGCTATAAAGTGTGTATTTTAGGATACTTGGTTCTGGACTTGTGCATCTGTCAGTTTACCATATGAGGAAACACATATTATCTAACAGAGAAAAAAATGGCTTACAATCAATGAAAATATCACCCGTGGTATAAAGTCACTACAGAATCTTGAAATCTGAGAACTAAAACCTAAACTAATCCAACTCTTGCCTAAACAGAAATATTTTCAATGTTTTGGACAAATGATGATCCAATTATTCCCTCGAAGATCTCCACGTTTGGAAAGTCCACCAGAGCAATAATGGGGGAGGGGTAAGTAAGACTTTCCTCCTTCATGGTGAATTTAAAGGGTATTGACAGTACTTACAGCACTTCCTCAATGTAGAAACAACAGAGCTCAGTGTCTAGCTACCAAGAGTAATTTGTGACCATGCTGAACCCCACTCTTCTCTATCCCTTCTCTCTGCACTCATTTTGACAGAGATTCCCACAACGGGTCATGATGCTGCAACTTACTCTCAGAGTCTTAGAAATAGCCCTGGTGAAGGGGTAGACATTCTTACTTAAAGGAACAATCGTTCCTGAGCCATTGTCAGTGTGCTTCCCACTTAACAAATAAGCCAAGATAACATCATTAATGGTTGATCATAAGTATTTATTAAATGTAAGGCAAAGCAAAAAAATATAAAATGTAAATAAATAGAAAAAATAGAAAAAAAATATAGCATTTCACCCACAAACTGGAACACACTCCTCCACCCATGCACATAGTGCCTGGGTGGCAGATTAGGCACAAACTTAGCATGGGGGCTCATAGGGGACATGTACCCAGGGAAACTTACAACTGTGGTGTAAGTCACTGACAGGTAGATTCAGTCCTCTGCTGGGTCTTTTCTACCTTTCTGTTAGTCAGGCCTATTTTAGTGCATCCAACCCACTATCCTCTGAGCTATTTGAGGAGTTATCAAACTTTTAGTAAAACACAGACTCTAAGTCTGAGATTTGGAAAGCATTTCCCAGGCTGGTCCCTTGGCTGGACTTTGAGGGCTTGCCACCTCTTAAACACTTTACTTTCTGAGGCCAAAGTAGACGTCAGTGCAAGAAGAGGTATAGCTAGAACCATTCCCCTCCAATTTGCTCTTCCAAGGGGCAAAGTTGTTTGTTTGGGTTTTTCTTCCTTCTAATCAATGCTTCAAAGCAGCAGGGTCAGGGCATATTAGGTCTTCCTTCAGACTCTTCTCAGAACTACTGAAAGGTCTGCTCTTGACCAACCCTTTTGCCCCAAAGCAGGCTCTCTTGTGTGAAATGACTCATTTCTGTCTTATGGTAGGAAACCAAAATCCACATTTCTGTCAGCCAAGCCACCAAGCCACAAATAGGCAATATACAATTGTTGCATATCCACCAAATGTTTCTATGTATTAACATGTCCTAGCTTTCAGTAATAAGGTCCTGTCATTAAGTCTAATCATATTAATTATATGTAAGATAGACTCTGGGAAGATGGCATTTTGACATGTTGGCCAACTTTACTCTGTGTGAATGTCTTATTTATAGGAAGGGAAGGGAATAAGCATTAATATAGTGCTTACTAGGTGTCAGGCACTGTGCTAAGCACTTTATAAATATTATCTCATTTGATCCTCACAAATTTGGGAGATAGGTGCTGTTATTATGCCCATCTTACAGTTGAGTAAACTGAAGCAAGTCGAAGTTAAGTGACTTACTCAAGGTCATATAGCTACTATGTGTTTGAGGCTGGATTTGAACTCAGGTCTTCCTGATTCCAGGCCCAGCACTCTGTTAACTTCATGACCTAGCTATCGCCTTTTTCAGTGTTTCTCAAACAACCATCTTTGTTTCTGTCCCTTTCAATCAATAAAATTGTCTCGGTCAGAGATTGGTACAACCTTACGTTAAAATGGGATGTTATCATATAGCGTATGGGGATAACTTTTTCTACTGCCTCAATATTCCTTTCTCTTTCAGCAACCTCCCTAGTGACATCCTCACACTGTGTTCCATGGTTTTTTCCCTCCCCTCCTTTCCCCCTACAACCCTTCACCAAGGGACAATGTTCCAGCCTACCCCTAAGGACACATCTTAAACTGCTTGCCCCACCCACAAAAATTCCTAGCTATGGCTCTGGAACTCACTATCCCCAGAGACAGCCCATTACTTTTTGAGCCCTAATTGTTAGAAAGTTTTCCTTACAATGAACTAAGATCTTGCTTTTAGCAACTTCTGCATTTCTAGTTCTGCCCTCTTGTGCCAATCTGAACAAGTTTAATTCCTTTCACACAATGGTCCTCTAAATACCTGAGGATGCTTATTGCCAACAACCCTCACCCCACCAGATCTTCTCTTCTCTAGGATAAAAATTGTTGACTGATCTTCACATGGCTTGATTTTCAGTCTCTTTGCCATTGTGATCTTGCTCTTTTGAATGCTTTCCAGCCTTTCCATGCACTTCCTGAGGTGTGGTGTTGAGCAATAAATATAATATCTACAATGTGGTGTGATCAGGCTAGAGTACAGTGACATTATCAACTACATCTTTCTGAATATAATGCCCCTCTTAATGCAACTAAAGATTACATGAGCTTTTTTTGGTGGGCATGCCAAGCTGTTGTTTTGCATTGAGTCAATGAGACTAGCAAAATATCCAAACATCACTCCATGATGTTTTCTTTAATATAATGGGATTAAAAACACTTCTTAGTTATGCAATAAATGTGTTTCCTTAATATGCAGTTTGAGAAAACTGTTCTCAAATTCCTGGTTTAGATATCTTAGTACAGACCCCATTGGATCATAAAATCATTAGAGCTGTAAGTAACCTTAATGGCTATCTGGCTTACCCACTTCATTTTACAGATGAGATAAATAAGGCCTCAGGAGATGAGATGGCATACCAAAGGTTGAACAGGAAGTAGTAAGTGCCAGACCTGGGTTTTGCATCCCAATCCAGGTATAGCAGAAAGAACAACCAATTTAGAGTTAAAGGCTCAGGGTTTAAGTCTCACCATTGTTGCCATTTACAAATTGTAAAACCTTGAGCAAATTGCTTACTCTTTCCAGTCTCCCATAAATTTCTCCAAGAACTATTAGGGAATAGGCTAGCTACCCTTTTCTAGCATGTAGTACCCTTTCCTCCCCAGAGTAAAACCAAAAATGGGATCTCAAATAATTAAAATCATGTAATGCATGTGGCTTAAGACGAATTTAGAGATCTATTATTTGGCCTCTAAATTTATAGGCTATTAGTTGATAATCAAAACAAAATATCTTTTGTGTAAATTCTAGTATACACTAAAAGATATCAGAAGATACTAACGTTTTATGTATATGATAAAATAGAATTTAACTCATCCTCATGAAACTACTACTATTTAAATCTGATTTGTATTTTTTTTTTTACTTTTTTACCAAATGTAACTATGATTTATTTGTCTTGTCTATGTAATAGATGCTAATTTTGGGGGGTTTTTTTTTGCCTTTTGGTGAGGCAACCAGGGTTAAGTGACTTGCCCAGGGTCACACAGCTAGTAGGTGTCATGTGTCTGAGGTCGGATTTGAACTCAGGTCCTCCTTATTCCAAAACTGGAGCTTTATCTTCTGTGCAATAGATGCTATTTCCAAGTTTAACTTCAATGTAAAACCTCACAATATGTGATAATTTCTAGAACTTCCTAATACTTTCCATGATGATTTTCACACGGGTCTATTTTTGTCAAACTGAGACACATAGTCGATAGAGAGGAATCTATTGGGCAATCATTCTTCAAAGAGTTGTTTGGATATTTTCTAATAAAAATGTTGTTCCTAATAGATTTAACTACTAAACACAGTGACATAGTTTATTTGCTTATATAGTAAGGTGGCATGTCCCTATACCTGCAGAGTCAGTGAACACCTACTTATGGCAACTGAATGGCACTTTGATCATAGTATCCCTAATGCTAAAGACCTTCAGGATGGTGGAGTACAGGGGATCCCCCATGTTTAGTTTTATATATTTGCTGTTGAATACTGTGGATAAGTTCACTTACCTTGGCAATATACTTTCTAGGGATGTACACATTGATAATGAGGTTGACACAAGCATTGCCAGAGCTAGCTCAGTGCTTACAAGGCTCCAAAGGAAAGTGTGGGAAAGAAGAGGTATTAGACTGACCACCAAACTGAAGGTCTACCGAGCCGTTGTGCTGACGTATTGTTGTATGCCTGAAACCTGGACAATTTACCAGCACTATGCCAGGAAATGGAATCCCTTCCATTTGAAATTATCTTAGGAATATCCTGAAGATCACCTGGCAGGATAAGATACTAGACACTGAGGTCCTTTCTCGAATTGAACTGCCAAGCATTCAAACTCCGTTGCAGAGAGCACAACTCCAATGGACTGGCCACGTTGTTTGAATGCCAAATGTAAGCTTGCCAAAAAGATTATTTCATGGAGAACTCTTACAGGGCAAGTGCTCACATCATGGTCAGAAGAAGCAATACAAGTACACTCTCAAGGTCTCTCTTAAGAACTTTGGAATTGATTGTGTGACATGGGAGACCCTGGCACAGGACCACCCAGCATGACTTGTCCTCATCAGAGAAGGGGCTGTGCTGTAAGAGCAAAGCAGAATTGAAATAGCTTAAAAGGAACTCGAGATGTACAAATTTAGAGAACCCATTCCAATTGTTCATATGGACTATTTTTGCAGGACCTGGGGTAGAGATTGGTCTGATCGGCCACAGTCAGACACATCATAACTTGACTCTTAACATCCCAAGTACCAGATACAAGCATCCCAAGTACTAAATCTTATCTACCATTATTTAAGTGGAATTTTTCTTACCTCTTGCTGCTGGACTTTCTTGGTAATGTATTGGAATGTTGATGTTTTTTGTGGATTTGTTTTATTTCATGCAACTTTGTTGAAATTGTTAATTATTTCAACTACTATTTTAGTTGATTTTCTAGAATTTTTAAGTATACCATCATATTTTTAAGTTATATTATCATCTCTTCAAGAACAAAGGACAACAACCAACCAACCACCCAACCAGCTGAGTCTCGGAGTATTCAGATAGTGCCTGGGGACAAACTTTGACCTAGGAGCATAGGACTCTCATTTTGCTCTCCTCCTCCAACAGGGGCACAACATTTCCTTTCCCTTTAAGAGTGTTGTCACTCTTGCTCAGATTCTACACAATGCAATTCCATTATACTAAACAAGTAGGGCATATAATTTAAATTCTTGGATAAGTTCCAAATTTAATTTTTATAATTATAATTGTACAATTTATAATTGTGAATTTAATAAATATAACATAATTTAATAGTAAAGTACAATTTCCATTGTACTTGGGTGGATTCTTGATTTCTTTTGTTTACATACTCCATCTTACAACTATATGCTTTATACGTCTCCCATGCCTGGAATGCTTTCCCTCCTTACTTCTATCTCTTAGTTTCCATTGCTTCCTTTAAGACCACTCAACTCTTACCTTCTACCTTTTGCAAGAAGCCCTTCTGTGTCTCTCTAGATGCTAATGCCTTCTATTTTTAGATTGTCTTCCATCTCATCTGAATATATCTTTTGTGTACTTAGGTATTTACATGTTGTTTCCCACATGTGAGTTAGTCAAGCATCCCATCCCAACAGGCCTGGGACTGTTTTTGTCTTTATTTCTTACCCCAAGAACTTAGTACAGTGCCTAATGAATAGGAAGTGTTTAATAAATCCTTGTTGATGTACTGACCTCTTGAGCACAAGCCATTTCAGTAACATGCTGCAACCAACTTACACTCACCATTTATCTTCCATTATCCAATGGATTAGTGGTCATTTTAATTTAGTGTTACTATAAATTATGGTGTTTTGATTCATGGAAATAGTCTCAAACAGTCTATTAAAGAAGTGGTTAATTAATTTCTAGAAAGGGAAGAGGTTATCATGACAGCATGCTTTCATCAAAAACAGTTCATTCCAGGCTATTCTTATTTCCTTCCTTAACAAGTGATACTAAGTTGTTAGATCAGGGGAATGCTGTGGTTGACTTAAGTACAATATTAGCAAGGAATTTGATGAAGTATCTTGACATATTCTTTTGGAAAAGATGGAGGAATGTAGGTGAGACAATAGTACAATTGGATGTATTTAGCAATTGACAAGTCAATTCCAAATTGGAAAGAGGTTTTCAATGGGATGGTCCAATGATCTGTGCTTGGCTCTGTACTAGTTAACATTTTTATCAATGATTTTGCTTACTATTTATGAACTTATCAAATTTTGCCTGTATTATCCAATCAGTTCTAAATACATTTAATCTATTTAATCATACTTTTATCTCATCCACTTTTCTCTACCTGGATATAGTCCTGGGTTGGGGAAGTGTCTCTAATCCTTGGTTGTGGCCTCCACCAACTAGCTTTGCCTTCTCTTGAAATCTTGTCCAACGTGGTATGCTGTGTACGTAGGGAAAGAACTGGAACTCCTACCTTTAGTCCAGAAGGAGACTTGTTTCTGGAGTTTTTTTTTTCCCTGAACAGGATACCAACTCTGGGCACCAGATGGATTCTTGAGTCCTCTCATCCACTTTTCTGCACTTGACCCTGCAGCAGATTCTGTATATGCTTATGCTTATATTTATATATGACATGCTTGTGCTTCAAGATGCTGTTGATGGGCCCTTTCTTCCCTTGCCATACTCTTCAAGGGGCACGGGGAAAAGGTGAAGAGTCAAGACAACAGCTGAATCCCTTCAGAGTGGACTGACTAGACTGGATCTAGTCTAGGGTCAGATCAGGGTCAAATTCCTTGTTTTTGTTTTTTGTTTTTTGTCCCCCTGAGGCTATCCTTGCAAGAGAAGTCTCAGTCAATCCTCACCTCATATGCAAATTGTAAGCCTGAAAGGAGTTCATCCCTACCTCTCATCAAATAATTGCATCAAGTAGTTCAGGAAACTCATTTAGTCAAAAGGACCCTCATCAACCCCACCTCTGTTCCCTTACACATCCCTTCCTTTTTGTTTTTGTCTTTTTTCTGTGCATAATTTCCCATCCTACATTAGGAAATGATTTGTAGTAATCAGAGGCTTCTGCCAATCACCTATCTTGATCCCAAGGCCATTTCTACTTAGTTTTTTTGTTTGTTTATTTTGTTTTGTTTTGTTTTACTCTTTCAGGCTAATTTCCCTTCCCTTGATTTTTGCTCCAGAAAAAGGTCAAGGCCAGGGATGGGATGGGAAGGAGAGTGAGTGAAATGGAGCTGAGCATTTCTGTTTCTCTAGATCTTCTATGTGGGAGCATGTGAATAAGTACATAAATACAGCTAGAATTCAAAGGTCATCATTCTTTGATTTTCTTCTGTTTTATTTCTCTGTTCCAAAAGGCAAGAGAATTGAGTTTCTCTGACCAAACCTTTTATCTGTTCTCTTGCTAGCAAGATGCTGAAAGTATAGTTTTATTATTGTCATTATTAGTATGACCCTACTCCAAAGTATATTGTGAAGCACTTATGTGGGCATAGGTCCTTTGGTATGCAAAGGCAAAGTGTTATGTAGACAGCTTATAGAAAGGCAATTCAGACAAAATGTCAGACATTCTACTATACATACATACATACATACATACATACATACATACATACATACATTTATAACTCAGTGTTTGGGAGTGTCTGAAGGATAATGTGGGAGAAAAGAGGTATTAGACTGCCTACCAAACTGAAGGACAACAAAGCTGTTGTGTTGACCTCATTGTTGTATGCCTGTGAAACCTGGACACTCAGAGCCATGCCAGGAAACTGAATCATTTTTATTTGAATTGTCTTAGGAAGATTCTGAAGATCATCTGGCATGATAAGGTACCAGACACTGAGGTCCTTGAGCTGAACTGCCAAGTATTCAAACTGTTTTGCAAGAGAGTGCAACTCTGATGTGTGGGTCTGATGGGGTTGGAATCTGAGCCCCAGAAAGGAAAAACTCTGGCCCTGATGGGGTTGGAATCTGAGCCCCAGGAAGGAAAAACTCTGGCCCCAGAACATTTCCCACCCTTGGTAATTCTATTACCTCATGGACTCTGTACTTTTCCACATGGCCAAATCTCTGGAGGCTATGGTCCCATCAACTGGTCTTTCATTGTGACTACACCCAATCTCCCCTCTATTGTCTTGCCTCCCTATGGCCTCAGGCCATTTCCCACCCTTGGTCCCACCTAGGCTCCATTTGGGATGGGAATTCTATTACCTCGTGGACTACTTGGTCATTCTCCCACGTCTTTCTGTATATAAGGTCTATCTGGTCTCCATTAAGATGCTCAGATTCTTAAAATCTAGCCACTGTTTAGATTCTTATAATCTAACCACTGCTTACCCATGTTCAGACTTTTAAGAGTCTGCCCAATATGATGGATGTTCTAATAAACCTTGTCTTTGGCTGAAAGAAGGCTTGGGTCGAATTTTCGGGCAGGACCCGTGTTTTGTGATTTTGGGGTCCCAGAACCCCTGAACCCCTAAACCGCATCAGGTCATGCTGGTTGAATCTCGAAAGCAAGTTTGCCAAAAAAGACTGTTTTATGGAGAGCACACACAAGGCAAACCCTCACATGGAGGTCAGAAGAAGCCATATAAAGATACTCTCATGGTCTCTCTGAAGAACTTTGAAATTGATTTTGAGACTTGGGCACAGGACTGCCCAGCATTGTGTGCCTGTATCAAAGAATGTGCTATGTTCTATGAGAAAAGCAGATTTGTAGTACCTCTAAAGAAATGAGGTGGCAAATTTAGAGACATCTCCACTCCAAATGTTCATATGGGCTATGTGCCTGACTTGTGATAGAGCCTTCTTAGTTCATATTGGTCTAATTAGCCACAGTTGAACACACTACTGTACCTTAATCCCAACATAGAGATGTCATTTTGGTCTTTGGTCCTCTTTGAGAATGAAGGACAACTAACATATATATATATATACACACCCATATATATATATATATATATGTATATATCCACACACATAAGTAGCTGTTCAAATTCATAAAATTCTACTTAAAACTTTATTAAGCACATATATATAAAGCAAAAAAAAAACAATCTTTGTTCACAAGAAGTTGACATTATTCTAGGGAGACATACAAAAAAAGGATGATCATCTTTAATGTGATTACAAAGAAAATTTTAATTTCAGAGAAACCAAGAAAACCCCATTTGTACAATATTTTGTTATTTTTGCATATTTGATTATTTTGTGGTTGGAAATGAACTCTATCCCCTACTTCTTTTTAATCAGATGATTTATGAGTTTGTATATTTTCATTAATTAATCTTCATGTAAAAATATAGTTTAATGTTTATAAATGGCTATTATTTTAATTTATAAATGTGCTATCATCATAAATGGTTATAATCTTAATTTTTAATAATTATAAATAGTTTTTTGTCACTTTATAAAAGTATCCAGTCATCAATTATCAAATTATCAGAAAATCTACCACATTCAAATCCCCAGTGTCCTGGACTGTCCCAGCTCCTAGGGCTCTTGGCTCTATGGTTCACCTACAGTAGTAGTAGCATTACCCAGAAGGTTCCACTTTGCTTGCTTGACACATAGTAAGGACTAAATAAATGCATACTGACTTCATTTCATAGGGTGGGGATAAAGAATCGTGGCATGGCTTCAGACTGTCCACCAAGGAAGAAAGAGGAAAAGCAATAAGTTGCATGTCACCAACTGGTTGTTCGGTTCCTGGCTAATTGGAGGCTGCCTGCATTTTTCTTCCTTAGTCATTTTATAATAAAATAATTCTGGGCCAAAGAAAACTTGCAAACTTAAGAAAAGAGGAGTTTTGGTTCCAAGTCTTTACAAACAACAAAATAAATCCAAGTTCCTAAATAAAATCTAGTGGACTTTATTGGATTGAGGATAAAGCTTCTTTTTATGAGCATAGAAATTAGCACACAGTAGGGAGTCCCTTGAGGCCCAAACTTCAAAGGGTGGTCTCCCTTTATGCATCCCTAATTTTTCAACCACAAAAACTTGCCATCACAAAAGCTGCTCACACAACTAATCATAGTCACCACTGGTTAATTGAGGTACGATTTCCCTCTAATTAGAGGTTGCCAGTAGCTCAGTCAATGTGGGCACAGTTAGTTATGCATATGATTTTACTGCAGGCTATTTCTTGGGGAGTGGGTGGGAGAACAATATGGCAAGAATGGCTCTGGGGATGAAATAGTCTCATGAATCTTTGATGTAGGTGAATCTTTCTTCAGTTCTTTGTCTATCCAAAGTCCCACTTATCTGGATAGGGAGGTGGAGGAGAAGGAGGAGATAGAAAGAGATAGGGTAAAAGAGACAGAAACAGAGAAGAAGAGGAAGGAGGAGGAGGAGGAGAAGAAAGAGGTAGGAGAGGAAGAAATGAAGGAAGGAAGGAAGGAAGGAAGGAAAAAAGAAAGAGTAGAAGTACAAGAAGAAAAGGGGGACAGGAAGAAGAGAAGAGAAAGAAAAAAGAAGACAAAAAGGAAAGACATCAAGATGAAGGTTGGTGGATGGTAACAGTAGGAAAGGAAGCACGGGGTAGACCTATTCTGTGGCCATAGGAAAGGGAAATTGAGAAATGTTCCCAGGAATTTAGAACTGCAGGCTGTTTTGGCTTCCACTAGGCTCTCAGCCCAATCCCCAGGAGCCCTTGACCTGGATCATCTCTGAATCATATCCTCTGCCCCACCTCTAGCCCCATGTCTTTCTGGGATCCTTGTCTCATGTCAAGGAAATTATGAGGGCTTTGTCCCAGGGAGCAGACATGGGGCCAGCTATTGTAGCTCCTGGCTTCATCTTATCTCAAGATACTCATGCAACCACCTCTGGGTTTCAAGCCCAGGTTCCCTTCACAATGGTGTGCTTTTGTACAGCTTGCTTTTGCTTTCACCTCCAAGTCTTTTATCAGTATGTGGTGCTGATGTTTCAAGTTGTAATTATGAATACATTTCTTCATAATGATATTACTACTCATACTGTATTTGGGGATACACTATAACTCAAATGGAAGTTTGTGGGCCAACTTGAGAACACTGGGAAAATGTAGTATGAGTTCTAAATGTTTAGTAATGATTTGCAAATTATGTATAGCCTGTATACCTGAAGTTGTCCATTTAATTTAAAACAAAACAAAACAATAGATCAGAAGTTGTCAAATAATAAGTTTTCAATGAAATGTGCTGTTATAGGTGTTTATGTGAAATTAACAAGATGCATATTTATTGAGAACCTGCCAGGAGAAAAACTTATCAAACTGTTTGATTAGAAAGTAAGCCAGTTTAAAATAATGGCCAAATTTTCCAAGTTGGATTTGTTTTGAGACAAATATGGTTGCAGTGAAACTCAGTATGTGACACTCTTAGTATGTGACAGAACCCATAATGTGACCCCAAGTACATCTAAAATTAGTGTTTTATGTCTTATGGAAAAAGTTATTGGGCAATTGATAATATTGAATGAAAAACTTGCTGATTCAATTTAATTCAATAGTTATTAATACCTATGAAGTGCAAGGCACTTAACTAAATTGGTGCTGGAGATAAAAGATGAAAAACAATGCACTTCTTGCCCTCAAAGAGCTTATAATTTTCCAAGGTGGAATATAAAATAATATGCACAAATAAATAAAAATTGAAATTGAGTGTTATACAGCAAAGAAGAGGCCAAGTACTCTAGGAAAACTTAAGGAGCAAGAGGATACTTTCAACTTGCCCTCAATAAGGAGTTGGTCAATGACAATGTCCATAACCAGTCAGTCAATAAACATTTATTGAGCACCTTCTATGCACTAGTCATTTTGTTAAGGGCTGGGAGATAAAAACAAAACAAAACAAAAAAACAAAACCAAAAACAAACCCAACCAAACAAAGACAGTTTCTGCCCTCAAGGAGTTCATAATCTAATGGGGCAAGAAAACATAGAAAAGAAAGCTAAAAAGGATGGTGGGAGGTGGTGAGCACGAAGTTACCAAGACAGAAAGGTCCCTGGGCAGGAGCATGATGGTCATGAGTCAGAGAAGTTTCAAAGCAGTGCAGCCATGTGGGAAATGAGAAGATGGCTGTACTGGGCTCCCTGTTTTAATGGAGATTTTGGAGTTCATGGCTCTGTCTCTCAATCAGAGGGGCAGAAGGCAGTGTAGAGCTTGACTAGGCTGATTCCATTTCGAAGGATGATGAAGTTCCTAGAGCATGGTGAAGAAGTTAGAAAAAAAAAGTAAGCCCCAGAGGAAGATACAAAGTTCTAAATGAAGAGTCATTGTCCTTTCAGTTCATCAACTGGATCAGGGAAATCTCTGGATCATGGTTGAATTTGGTCCCTGAAAAGAAAAAAATAAATAAATCTCACAAAATTAGTATAAGACAGAGACAGAAAGAGAAGGTGGAGGAAAGGAAGGAGACAGTTGAGATATAGACACAGAGGGGAGGGAGGAAGGGAAAGTGGGGAGAGAGAGAGAGAGAGAGAGAGAGAGAGAGAGAGCAAATAGTGACAAAGAGAGTTGAGATAATTACATCTTACTAACTGTAATACAGACTATGGCCGGGCCTATATCTTGACAAAGGAGGGTATCAGCCCTCTGGTACTTATAGGATTTGGAGAACATAAGTCCCTAGGTTGTAGTTTAGTTAGAATGTCAGACTTTGTGGGAACTAGGGAATACTGGTGACTAATAAACACTGCCACATAAACAGCTAGAACACAAAGGTTTCTTTTAATTCAAGAATAATGAAAGACTTCGCATTAGTGAAAGGGCACCTAAAAGGTCCACAGACATATAAAAGCATGAAAGAAGCCCTGTGCTTTCTCAGATCTGGTAGGTTCCTCATTCCTATGGGGACTACCCCAGTTAACATTATGGGCATATATCTTCATGGACAAAAACAAAAAAACAAAAAAACAAACAAACAAACAAACAAACAAAAACCAAAAACTACAATGGAGAGACCAGCAAAGGTCAGGACTTTCAGCATGTATTTTTAATCCGGGTTGACAATTGTATTTTTGTGACCTAAGTAAATATAATTTTATATGCATTGGTTATATAAAATCAGTCCTTTAGACTGCTCTGGAACCTAGATTTAGGATGGTTCTCTTAGCTTCCTACAATACTAACACATCTTGAAGCAGGTAAAATGTTTTCCTTCCTCCTTCCCTTCCTTTCCTTTCCTTCTTTCCATCCTTCCTTCCTCCCTCCCTCCCTCCCTGTCTCCCTTCCTTCCTTCCTTTCTTCCATGGAGAAAATGAGGTACAGTGATTAAATAATTTGCCCAATGCCATCTAATCCAAATCCTCTGACTCCAGCCAATATGATGTAATGTGGCTTTCAGAGGAAATTGATAAGCAAGATCTTTGAGCAACTACATACAATGAATTTGGAGAGATATGTTTCTCAGGTAGAGCCACTTTGGTCCCTGAATAACTTCCTCTGCCCTAATAAGTCCATATCTGTGTTTTCTAAATGATGGCAGTAGATGGCCAAAGATGTTAAACATGACCTTCCAGAAGTTTAGTCTGGAATAATGCAGATGACTGTAGTTTTGGTTGCTTGGCTGTCTCTCACTTTTGTTGTGATCAGTTAGGCCTAGACTAGGGGGCACTACTGTGCAGCAATCGAATTCTGTTGTTAGAGGGATGATTGAACATGGTGTAATCCAGTTTTTTTTCCGCTTACATAGTCACAATCTAAGAATTATTAGCAAGATACAAAGCACTTTTTCCTAGAAGAAAGACAGAATATCTAGCAAAAGGAGCTTCTCTGGGAATGAGTGGGTCTGGTGATTTCACTTATCCACAATCTCCTAAATTGAGATAATAAAGAAAAGAGGAAAGATGTAAATCTTTGAATCTAGCCAGTCTTGCAGGCACCTGGCTCCCCTCACAATATTACTATTCAATAGCCTCAATCACCAGTCCTTACCTTCAATTACAACTCGATATTGATTTTTTTCCCTGCCCATTATTCCTGCTTTAGCTACAATAGTTCTCTTCTGATGCTTGTCAACTCCATTTTAGGAGCTGTTAAATGAGAAGGAACACATCTGTGAATGACACACACAATACACTGCTTGATTAGGAAATAAATCTCTTAGCATTTGGGGAGAAGTGAGGTGGTCTCAAGGTTCAGACAATGAGGTGGCAATCTTGATTTCTATAGCTCGTTCTCCCCCCAACCCTTTTATTTTTTGTCGATTAGATTTTTCCAGACTGAATGAGGCTCATTGAGAAAGTATCTGCCAGATAAAGGTAAGTGTACAGAGACATGTGTGTCCTGTTTGAAATAGCCAACCTCACATCTAGCCCCACTTGCACACAGAAGCCAAGATTCTTTGCGAGGTGCTACCATGGAAAATGTTTTAGAAGTGCAGCAGCTGTGCTATGACCCTATCTGAGCTGAGCTGAAATGTTTCCTGCAGCAACATTTCACATTGAAATTAATTGATTTCAAAGTCAGGACAGATTAAGTCCAATTCCATAACTCTGACCATCTTGGATCAATAGCTACTGGTTATTCATTCCAGCTATTGAGGGGGAAAAATGCCTTTGGAAAACTTTTGATCTCCAATCAAATAAATATGGAAGTTTCATATCATTATGACATTCAAAAACGTTTGAGAGAAGTAGTTTCTAGGTAATTTAATAATTTTATTAATAAAGCCAGCACACACATTTAGGGTTAAATCATCATAATAATAAAAGGATGGTCATTTAGAGTCTGTCTTAGACCAAAGACAATCATGGCAGTGACTCAGAGTTTATATATCTTTCAGAACAGTAGGTGGTCCATCAAACAGCAATCCAATCTAATTGATTAACATGATTGGAAGTGGGATATATTAAAATGAAGGGCTGAGTATCTCTTGGTTAGGGAAAGTATCTCTATACCAGACCACCCATAGCTTTAGGTTATCAGTTCAAAGAATATATACTCCACCAAAGCTTGAGCAGAACACATTGAGCTCCCCACCTTAAATCAAATTCCTTATAATGTTGGGTGGAGTCTGACCAAGATTGAGGAGAGTGAATATAATTTTATTATCAGTAATGTCCTACAAGAAAACTGAACTTAAAGTCAGGACTTTGGAAGAAGAAGGGAGAGCTCTGAATCTCCCCAAGACATTGGTTTCTCACATCATTTATCCAATAGGGATTTATTAGGTACTTATGTGCCAAACATTGTGATAGAGGATGAGAATACCAAGATAAAAACATAGTATTTCCTCATCTCAAGGGATTTATATTATATTGAGAAAACAATATGTACTTAGATGAGCAAGATCACTGACTTTGGAGTCAGAAGACCTGGGTTCAAATTCTACCTCCAACATTAATACCTGTATGAACCTGGACAAATCATTTAACTTCCTTTAGGGCCTTAGTGAACACGTTTATAAAATGAGGAGGTTGGCCTATGCCAAACTGCCAGCTCTATATCTATGATCCTATGTTCCTAAGTGACTTTAGATTTAAATGATTGTAGTACCTGTCTTGGAAACAAAGCCTCTGGATAAAAGAAGCATTTTTTCCCCCTCATTTTTCAGTTGTGTCCAACTCTTCATGACTCCATTTGGGGCTTTCTTGGCAAAGATACTGGAGAGGTTTTCTGTTTCCTTTCTAACTCCCTTTACAGATGAGGAAACTGAGGCAAACAGAGTCAAGTGACTTGCTCAGGGTCACACAGCTAGTAAGTGTCTGAAGCCAGATTTGAACTCAGGAAGGAGTCTACTCCAAGCCTGGAAGTCTATCCACTGCACCACCTAGCTGCCCCTAGAAGAAGTATACCCTTAGTGAAATAAAGAATGGCTTTTAGGAAGTACTATATAGTTTCCATAGTCATTGGAAATCAATCTTTATCTTTTCCTAATCTTTGTATTTGCTACAGGTTTATACCTATAAAACTCTACAGAACACTGCCCTCAAATGGAGATCAATTCATTTCAATTTGATAAGTATTTAGTGATTCAATTAATAAAATATTTAATGAGGATGTTTCACAAAAAGAAACTAGTCAGGGGCCGCTCGGTGGTGCAGTGGATAGAGCACCAGCCCTGGAGTCAGAAGGACCTGAGTTCAAATATGACCTCAGACACTTGACACTTACTAGCTGTGTGACCCTGGGCAAAATCACTTAACCCTGATTGCCTCGCCAAAAAAAAAAAAAAAAGAGAGAGAGAGAGACTAGTCAAAAAAGAGATGTGAAAAGCAGTGGTGTACTTAATATACTTGACACTGGAAGCAGGTAATTTTTTAATACCTTGTAACAAAATTATTAACAATAATAATCACAAAATGAATAATAATGCCTAGAAAAGAAACACAGTGAAAACGTTCTTTTATTGTTGTTCATTTATTAATGTTCTTTGTGTATGTGATCATGTCAGTGAAAATACAGAAAATTCTATACAGTATAGAAAAAGAAAACTATAATATAGTAATGCTTTTAAATTACACTGATGTGATATTTTAGGCTTGTTTTCTCCAAAGAAGAAGCCTCCCTTAAGCTGTGGCGAGTTGCCCATTGTCAGGTCCCTGAAATTCTTGCAGCCGGCTCTACCTTCTCTGGGTTTCAGAGAAGCTCTGAAGCAGCCCCCCTGGGCAGAGGCATATCACCCTCGCTCTAACACCCTGGGGCTGTCCATGTTCTAATCTCAGCCATTCATTTCTGCAGCTTTCACTCTATGATTGCTAGAGGGAAAACCAGTCTTTGTCTGGGGACTCTCAACTTTCCTCTAGGTTATCCTTCCTAATGTACCGCCTTATTGCTTGCACCTGGGGCAAACTGCCTCCCACTACCTCAGCCTTGATACCACCACTGGTGAAAGGTGTACATGCTCCTGTGTTCCTTTTTCAAATAAGCTAAATTCTATTTCTTTATAACATGCAACCCCCCCCCCCCCGCCCCAAATATCCAGTTCCCACTAATAGTGTGCACTTCACTGTAAGTAGATCCCAGGAGACTTGTGAGACCGCCGAACAGCTTTTACTCTCACTTCAGTCTGATTGTTAGGGCAGCAATTTGAGGTCCATATTTTCTGGCCAGTCAGATGTGCATGACTTATCCTCTTGGCAGTGGTCAATTCCTCTGAGAAGAGTGCAGTTCTAAAGATCTCGTTCTATTGCCATTCAGCACCCAGGAATCCCTAACTCCTTGGACTCATGATTCTCACAAGGGCTCAAAACACACATCTCTCAGGATTGCTCTTTGGTCACCTGTGCTTAGGGAAAGAAACACAAAGCACAGGAGGCAGTCAGGGATTTGAGATCTAGTCCTAGGCTAGTCCTTGCTACCCTAAGAAAGCATATGTTCCTCTTGCCACCTGCTGGTAATTGCTATGCCTGCTTCTAGGGAGTAAAAGGGGAGAAAAATCTCTTAAATCCTTGTCCCCTCCAGCACCTGACTGACAGTCCAAGGGAGGGCTGGCATTATTTGTATCCTAAGAAATAGGGTACCTCCAAAAGAGGGTGTTTTTCTTCTCATTCTCTTATCTAGTCTAGCAATACTTCTCTGGCTCAGTCATCAATCATCTTCAACACACCCTCACAGTTATAGAGACTAATAAAAGAATTGCTCTGTCACCCCAAAGCACAAGTCCAGGGAGACAACTAAGATTACTTTATCATCTCAAAAGACAAGTTCATCAGCAAGGGGCCAGAACATATGTGGTCCACCAGAAAAATCTAGATTATAGGCCCGTCATTTCATATGCTGTATGAGAGGGCCCATTGCCATACAGATATCCAAGAGGGACATGCTCCCAGATTTCATTCTCTTATGTCTTCCTTCCTTCCTTCCTTCCTTCCTTCCTTCCTTCCTTCCTTCCTTCCTTCCTTCCTTCCTTCCTTCCTTCCTTCCTTCCTTCCTTCCCACAGCAACTCAAGCTAGGTAGTATAGTGGTGGCCTTGGAGTCAGGAAGATCCTGCCTCAGGTACTTACTAGCTGGGTGACCATGGACAAATCACTGAACTGCTATGTGCCTTAGTTTCCTTATCAGTAAAATGAGAGGATTGAAATGAACAGCCTCTGGTCCCTTCCAGCTATAAGTATGTTATCCTATGATTCCTAGTAAAAATAAGGTGAAGTTGGTCTTTGATGGTTTTACAACTTCTGTATCAAAATGTCCTTTCTCTTTTCTAGTGATTGATGTTTCTCTCTGCTCCGCCCCCATCCATTCCCCCTCCCCTGACATTTGTTCAGTGTCTAGTTATTATCCACTGTTGACTATTAACTGGGTAGGTAGCCTGGTAATAGGAAGGAGTAATAGGAAAGAAATTAGAGCAGATTTCAGAATAACTCTCAGGTTCCCTGGCTTCCTTCATGATTCACTTCAAATCTCACTTTCTGCAGGAGGCCCTTCCATCTTCCCAATCTAAGAGTGCCTTCCCTTCTGAGATTGTCTTCCATCTACTCTGTATAGATCTTGTATGTACTTACATGTTGTCCTCTCCTCCCCCATTAGACTGTGAGCTCCTTGAAGGCAGGAGACTAGTTTTGCCTTTCTTTGTATCCCCAGTGCTTAGCTCAGTGCCTGGCACTTTATAGATGCTTGATTACTGACCAATTTTTGAAATTGTACCATTAATTTAGCTGTGGGACCGTGGTCAATTTCTTTAACCTCTTTGGGACTCATTGATATTGTATATGAGGAGATTAGACTAGATGGCTTCTTTTCTTATTTTAGATGGGTTTTTGTAGTTGTCTTTTGTTTTTTACATCATTATAGCTTTCCCCAGTATCTTCTCCTCTCCCTGTTCCAGAGTCATCTCATATAACAAATTGTACTTTAAAAAAAAAAAAAGAAAGAAAGAGAAAAGTCTTCACAATTTCTCAATATATTGAAAAAGTCCCACACCATGTGCAATGTACAACATCAGCAGATTGTACTTCTAAAGATTTCTAAGATGCCTTCCACATCTCAAGTTTTATGGTTCTAGAATTTTAATCAAATGCCCAAATGCTATTCTGTAATAACTCAAAGTTGTATTTGTGTCTGAAAGGATAATTTTAAAGTCTGGAAAGTTCCCTGTCCCCACCCCCACCCCCCATTCCCATCTAGGGAGAGTGACCATCTCTTCTGAACCACAGAAAGAGAGAATGAATGGTTCACCACTTCTGAAAGTTTGCTAACTGTTGGTCTAGAGCAAGAGTTGCAAATTCTGGCCTCAAAACCACTGGTTTTATATGGCTTGTGAGGTAAGAATGGTTCTTATGTTTTTAAATACAATAAAACTTATTTAAAAATGTAAAAAAAAAATCCACCACATTCTTGATTCACTGGCCCTACAAGAACAGGTGGTCAGTCAGATTTGTCCCACTAGCAGTAATTTGCTTACCCACAGAAAGCACACAAGAAGACCTGTATGTGACTCTGCCACTAACCAACTTTTGTAATTATACCCTAGAGGCTCTCTAAACCTCAGTTTTTACATCTGTTAATCCAAGAGATTCAACCCTACTCAACCTTTTATATCTAAATGAGGGACATATGTCATAGGGATGTGGTCAAGATAGAATAAGACAATATCTGTAAGAACACTTTGAAAAGTCTATCTAAATTTCCATTATTACATCCTCTTGGCATGTTCAATTCAGCATTTATTAAATGTCTATGTGCAAACAGGTCCTTAGTACATTGGCTGTACTCCATGCACTGTTCTAAGTCCTTCAGATAAAGAGACAAAAATGAAATGTCCCTGACCTCAAGGAGTTTACATTCTACTATTTCTTTATCTTTTAATACAGATGTCTTCTTTCCAAAACTATATTTCAAGTCCCTGGTGGATAGGCTTCCTATCATACTGCTTTGTGTCTTTATTGTCTAGCATACTTTTTACAGGTCAGCTTATAGTATTTTGACATATTAACTATGAGATGAGAAAATAACGCTGCACGGAAAGCAAATCTGTGTGGTTGCCAAAGAGAAGTGGAGCTAATTTCTGTAACAGGATCTTCCCTAATGACAATTTGTATACCTGATTTTCTAAACACTTGAAAAGGAATTCATAACATATAGGTGGTCAATATCCATTTAGACAATATTGTCTCAAACAAAACGCTGCCGAGACCCACATAGTTCTCCATAAAACATTCAGAATAGCTTGCTTGATGATTTCATTAACTCCAATTATTATCCCTATGCAGATGAGTCCCTGAATTATTTATGTAGCCCTAACCACTTTCCTGACTTTCAGGCTTACAGTACCAATTTCCTCTTGGACATTTTGAACTGGATATCCCGTGGGCATCTCAAACTCAACATGTCTAAGACTAAGATCATTACCCCCCCCCACCCCCAAAAGAATTTCCCTTTTCCCAATTTTCCTATTATTGTTGAGGGTACCACCATTCTCTAGTCATCTAGGCTTCCAGTCTTGGTGTTACCCTCAACTCTTCCTCACTCACAGTAACCCCTCTTCCATATCCAATGTGTTGTAAAATCTTATTGTTTCTACCTTCCTAACATCTCTTGTATATAGCTCCCAATGTCCACTTACACAGTCACTACATTGGTTCAGGCTCTCATCACCTCACATCTGAACTATTACAATAGGCTTCGAGTTGGTCTTCCTGTCTACTCCAATCTATCCTCCACTCAGGTGCCAAAGCAGTTTTCCTAAAGTGCAGGTCTGACCATGTCACCCCCTTCCCCACTCAATAAACTTCAGTGACTCCCTATTTTAAGATAAAATATACCATGTTCTTACTGGAAATTAAAGCATTTCATAACCTGGCATTTCATACCTTTCCAGTCTTATACTTTACTGTTCTCCATGTACACCATGAACCAGCTACACTGGCCCTTTTGCTGCTCCTCATTCATAACATTCAGTCCCCTGACTTTTCACTGCTTGTCCTCCATACCTGGAACGCTCTCCCTTCAAATCTCACTTTCTGGTTCCCCAGGCTTCCTTTAAGATTCAGCTAAATCTTTTTGCAGGAAGCCTTTCTAGATCTCTCCTCACCTCCCACCCACAATTACCACTGCTGTACTTTCCCTTCCATTTGTACTGTATACATCTTGTATGTGTATAGTTGTTTGCATAGTCTCCACCGTTAGAATGTAAGCTGCTTGAGGGCAAGCACCAAGTTTATTTGTTTTGTTTTGTTTTTTTTACTTTCTTTGCATTCCCTTTGCCTAGCAGGATATTTAGCACATAGTAAATACTTAATAAATGTTTGTCCACTGACTAACTGGTTCACTTTATGAGATATTTTTAGGTCCTTTTAAACTAATTAAACATCTATAGTCTTTAATGTAGCTGTATTTCACGAGGTCATATTACTGAAATAACGGAAAAAATACAGATTTTGTCTTTATGTTATATAACTTGACTCACTAATATATAATTAAGAAGAGTTTCTTAGATTGCCACGATACTATTAATAGGTTGAGACATTCTATTGATGTATGATAATTCTTCTTACAATAAAGTTCACTATAGACTATAATTCAGATCTGAATGTAAGATTCTAAGGAGTAAGCAATGGTTTTGGCTTTCTTTGTGTCCTTAGCTCTTAGCACACAGCCTTGCACACAGTAAGAACTTAATACATACCGACTGATTGGTTGATCTAAGGTTCCTTTAAAAATGGAATTTCTTCTGTGAAATTTAAATGATCCTATTTGCACATGAATTTCAGTTGTAACTCTATTATATAAAGCTAGAGGAAGGGAAGCTTAGTTCATAGAAGGTCTGCCTTGGAGTCATGAAGATTTGGGTTCAAGCACTGCATTTGAATCATACTAACTGTGTGGCCTTGAACAAGATGCTTAACCTACCTCTCACTGTCCCAGGTCACTGTCCAATTCTAAATTACAGAGGAGTTGCTCATATGCATTGGTGGAAGAAATTCCCACAGCAGGGAGTTCCCTCTACTGAAAAAATTACATATGAGCAACAGAAACAACAAAAACACACACCTTTATTGTTGAGATAATATTATTAATCTTTGAAAACCTATAGAGAACATGAAGTCTGTCACATGCTAGAGACAATGTTCTGATTTTCAAAAAGGGGGAGAAGGCAGATTCTTCATACTATAATCCAAAGTTTGACTAGCTTGATTTCAGCTCCTGGCAAAATTTTGTAATATAGTATTTAAATGGCTAGTATTTGAGTCCTTGAGAAAATAGTGATTACTAAGAGTCAGCATGGGTTTAGAAAGAAAGGATTGTTCTAGACTAAATTGATTTCTATTTTAACATAAATTAAACTGTCAATTCAGAAGAATTCCATGTATACATTATACTTGGATTTCAGAAAAACACTTGGTAAAATATTTCACACTAGCTACTGTTTTCCTATCCTGTTTCTCCCTCAAAGCTCTTTGAGGGTAGGGGTTGTTTTGTTTTTGTCTTTGCATCCTAGACACCTAGTGACTTACGTGTTTACTAAAGGGTTTTTAGTTGAGTTGTGTATAAGATGAGTTAGCTAGATGATATAATTGTTAGATTCATTCAAAAGTAATTTGATGTTTTGCCCCCCAAAATAGTGATTAATCGATTTTAATCTCAACTTTGGACAATAAGATTCAATGCTAGATAACATCTGAGAATTCATTTTATCCAACATCCACATTTTTCTGATGAGGAAACTGAAGCCCAAAGAGGTAAGGTTACCTGCCCAAAGTCAAACAGGTAGTAAGCAGCAGTGCCAGGATTCAAACTCAAGTCCTCTCATTCCAAATGTATGGATACAAACCCAAGCTGACTGCTAATTATTACCATTCCCCCAATGTTCACACATTAACCATTTAAAAATTCCAGGATTTTGTCAGGAATTTAAATTGAGGCAGTCAAGATTCAAACTATAGTTTGAAGATTCCACTCTTACCCTCCCACCCTTTGAAAATCATAACATCATCTGTTGCTATCCTTATGGCATAGATAGACTAATCACTCTGCCAAAGCTGTTTCAGAGAGATTTTTAGTGTAGAAAGGTCAGGGATTTGTCCTTGGTTTTGTTGCATTCAGTGTTTTGTTGTTGTTTTTCGATGATTTCCATGAAGGCGTAAATGGCATATGTTTATTAAATCTGGAGACAATACAAAGGAGTATTGAACAACAAAATGGGCATATAAAATATTAATACCTAATCATAGATTTAATCTGAGGTGAGATCTAAAGGTGATAAATGTAAAGTCTCATACTAGAGTTCAAGAAAAAAAAATCAATGGGCAAAAATATAAGATAAAAGCATGAGGGACATGTGGCTAGAGGATTGTTTCCATGAAATTGACCTGAGCATTAGTATGGATTGTAAGCTCAATATAAATAAATGTGGCATGGTAGCCAAAATGACTAATGTGATCTTAGGATAGAATAATTGAATTGAATAGATTGTGTTCAGGTGAAGGTAGCAAAAATATTAGAGATTTGGAGACAATGACATGTGAGGATCAATTAAACGAATTGTAGATGTTTGGTCTAAAGAAGAGAAGATTTATGGGAGACCTAACTGAGAGATGTCTTAAAGTATCTGAAAGGCTGTCATATGGAAGAAGGACATTTACTTGTCCCCAAGAAGGCAGATCTAGTAAAATGGGTAGTTGTTCTAGAGGGACAGATTTCATTTTTTTCAGAAAACAATGCATCCTATCCATTAGGACTGTCCAAAAGTGAACTGGATATAAGTAGTGAGTTCTGAGTTGCTCAAGTGGATCATTATTTGTCTTTTGTAGAGATTTCTTTTGGACCATTATTGGGAGGGCAGAGAAACTGCTCGGAAATACACCCATAGTTGGAATGGGAGTAAAATGTTAAGTGCAAAGGCCTCTGGTACTTTTTTTTTTTTTAAAACACTAAAATCTTACCTGGCACACAGTTTTACATATGCTCAATCAGTCCTTTTGATGGGAGAACCAATGATAATGAAGAAGATAATATTCCCTTTTATTGAATATCAAAGCTTGTACTGTGAATGAAATACAGACCCCATTAAATATTATCAAAATAATTAAATAATTATCAAAAGCGAATTGGTTGTGAAGACAATTTTTGGTTGTCAAATTATTTCTTGTATTTGTAAATCATGGGTAAGCAAGAGTCCTAGGTTCCTACAGACTATACCTTGGAACAATCTTTTTTTTTTTTTCACCCATATCTAATGAGTGTACATGAAAGTACTATGTAGGAATTGATGGCAGCTTTTTAGAAATGAAAAGCATGATAATGACAAAAAGAAATTGAGTGAAATATTTAAATACTAAAAAATAGGTGTGTGTGTGTGTGTGTGTGTGTGTGTGTAGATGGTCAGGAAGGAAAAGAAATAGGTGTTGGGCAGGTTAGAGAGGAAAAAGATGTTTAATAACTTTCATGTAGTGGTGGGGAACTGGGGTCCAAGGCTCACACAGTGAGTTTAAAGTAACATAGCTCCTTATTGGTATGCCAACAGAATTTGGACATGGCTTACTGTGTGACACTCATTGGTAACAGGAAGGCCACAAAGTCACTGTCATTGATTTCTGAAGCTCCTTGAGAAGCTCCTATCTCTCCAAGTGTTCATAATTTTTCATTTTAACACTTTAAAACAGGGTTCGAGTTAATAGCTAAAAGGTGTCCATTTCCCAAATGCCCAAAGAACAGCTACCCTGTGAGAGCAAGCCCAAATGTTTTGATGTCATGTAGGGGGGATAAATCACCTTTCCTAAGGTACAAAACACTCTTGGAGATCTAGAGCTTAAAAATGTTCCCCAGATTTGTCTTCTTATCATTCACTAATGTGGAAACCAAGAAGTTTCTTAAGGGTCCTAAATTACTTTTTAAGAACTTCACGCGAGATTTATGAGGTGTGCTAAAATGTTCTTGTTGATTACAAGCTTAACTCACTTTACACAGTAGAAATATTCCTCATAATATTTTAGCTGTATTTTTTTGGGGGGGTGAAGGTGCATCTGATTATGTTTGTCAGTAGAAGTATAGTCTATGTAGAGAGATTCTGTGGTGAACCTGGTACAGTGAAGAGTACTTTACAAAATGAATAATCACCTCCTAATTTAACTATTTGGTAAGGTCAAAGTTTTGCAGATAGAGTCTTCTTGAAGTGAGGTCCACTTGCCCCAAGGAGCTTGTGTCGAAGCAAATAATGCTTTGTGAACCATTTAATCAATCCCAAGTTCAACAGTGACTGCATTTTTTGTTTATTTTGCACATTCAGCAGCAAGGAGGAGAAAAATACAATCTGAAAACTACTCAGACTCCACTTTGGGTTCAAAGTCGGCATTTTTCTTAAACAAAAGAAATCTATAACAGTGAGTGAACTCCTGGTGGTATCCCAGAGGAATGCCTTTGTAGTAACACCACTTAGCATATACCACATCTTCATTTGGATCAATAGAAAAGGTTTTACATTGTACCAAAATCAGAGTCCTTTTGCTCTGATGTTTCATCTTCACTGGTCCTTAAGGTAAACACTGTTCACATTAATATATTCAAAGGAAATAAACACAGGTCCAAGAAAAATAGCAAACATAAATCTAAAGTAAATATTGCTTTACCTTCATAAACATTTTGGTTCAATAATAAACATCACTCAACATTGCACCCAAGAGACAAGACTTCAATGACTACAAAGTTAATGAATGAACAAACAAGTAAATGAAGGTACAATAAAGACTTTGTCTGGGGGATGAGGATTACCCTTTGGAACCAACCTGTTCCTCTCTATCCTAAATGGCATGCCCTAAGAGTATAAGTGAAATGAGGAACACAGCTATTTGCTTTTTCTTTTTGAAATCATAGGTCAGACACTAGGATTTATGGCTGGAAGAGCCTTTAGAGATAATCGAGTCCAACTGTTCCTTTTTAATGAATCTGAAACTCTGTTAGGATTCATAATAGTGGTCCAAGAGGTTCACACTAAAAAATTCTTTACTGATACCTTAGTCAGCAAATAATTGCTTTTGAGTAGCATATTAAATTGCCCTAGGCATTCATAGCACATTTTGCTGTTGTTATAGAAAGAGACTTATATAACAAACAACACTAGGACCACTGATTTAATCTAAATCCTTCATGTTATTGCAGCCCAAAAAAAGTGTAGTGACTTCCTAAGGTCACACAGGATGTATATAGTATGGCAAGTATTCAAACTCAGCTTTTCAAATACAGTGCTCTTTCCACTTTCCAATGTTTGCTTAGCTTGCGTAGTTCTAATTGTGGGTGGGATCATAGACAGACGTATTTGGCTCAGACAGAATTCACCTGAAAATGCCCTATGGAATAACTTCACATTAGAATTTGTTTATAAAAAGCACGGCCTTCATTTTTAACACTGTTTTCCTGTGGTCATTTCCAGGTCTGTGATGCAGTATCATGTTAAGCATGCAATAAAAAGGCACGTTTTCTTCTACTCCTCCTCCCACCATGACAACTTTGAATAACAACTAATTAATTAAGAAGAGCCCCCCTAAAAACCTCCAAGTTTCTAAGAATGCCACCAAGCTGTTAATGAAGTAAATATCTGTTTAATTTACAAACATCAGTAGCATTACTGATATTAGTCCAGATAAGACAAAGCACACTGCATTATACATGTACATCTAATTTTCTTGGTTTAAAAAAAAAATGGAAAGAAACATCTGCATTTTTACAGGGTACCCTGGGATTTTAAAGAAAGAAGAGCACAACCCACTATAAATCATTACCAATTCTACATTGTCATTTAGCAGCAAACATGTTAACATTGGGAACAGGGTAATAAAGTAGTAGTTTTATTATTTGGAAAAAAGTTGCAGTTCTTGATGTTACAGTTTTTTAAGGGTAAAGAACTCTGAGGAAATATTAATTTGTAAAAAAGGTTTATTTTCTAGGGTGATTTTTCTATATACCATCTTATTTGGGGGATGTATATGTTGAACTGGGAACATTCCCTTCTCTACAGTTGCCATCTAACATGATGAAATTTTCCTCTCATACCTTACAGATTCTTGGGAAGTGTCCTGAAAGTTGACAACATTTATAATCAAAGTTCAAATGGTCACTTTTGGTTTTAGGTTCTTTCAGTGACACCAGAGGGCAGATGCTAAGAAAACAACTAGACCAAAAATATTTACCCCAAGACAACAGGCTATGTTAGTCCTATTGCAATAATAATAATAATAATAACAATAAATCCTGATTTTAATTCTTAAAAAAATCCAAAATACAAAAATATCAGGACAAATATAAATTAATATATATTAACCATTGAAAAACAGTAAAAGGGATGGCCTAAAAATGTTAAGTACAAAGTACTTTGATATAATAAATATTTCTCAATGAAACTGAATACTGTATAGGGCTGTTTAAACTCATAGAAACAAAAAAAAAATCACATTACTAATTTATCCATCAATAATCTATTGGTTCTGTGTCCCCTTTAACATTTATTTATATTACAAAAATTAATACTGGAAAAAGGTAGATGAACACTTTTGTGTGCTTCTTTTGCTAACATGCTTGACATTAAGAATATATTTTGAGAATATTTTAAGAGATCTCATTCCTCTCATGTTTTAAACCAAATCCTTTTTTCCATTACCAGAACCCATCTCTTCAGGATATTTTCCAGTTATGCCCAAAACACTCTTCTTATCTGTACACTCTGGATTCCCATTCATCCAACTTGCATCCTCATTCATATATGTGTGCATGTATTTGGTGTGTGTGTGTGTGTGTGTGCATGTGCGTGCACGCTTGGTATGCTCTAATGGAACAGTGATATGTACTGATGTGAATGAGTGCACATATAATAGGCCTTCTGTTCAGGTCAATCTTTCATCAATGCTCTGTAGGCTGAATGTCCCTTGGGTATTGCATCCATTTGTCTTCAGCATGTTATAAAGAAGAATCCACGTTAAAAGCAGTTACGCTTCTTTCCTTCACTGCTGTAATGCTCTTTGTATTGTCTTTCTTCAAGCTTCTCTGGCCTAAGAGAAGTCTTAGTTCAAGCACTTCAATCTTTTGCAAATGCAGAAAAAAAGTCTTTATTCTCATAATAAAAATAAGTCTGTTCTGTATTTTACAATATATTTCAAATATTTCCACTATGAAGCATTAATTAGTCCGACATGGTCAATAAGTATACACCATTTTCAAAGACAAAGGTTCTGGGGACATGTTTAGGAGGGGCACCTCGTACAGCCACATTTCACCACTTTCTCAACCTCGTCCACAAAGGACGACCCATCAGTGCATTCGAAAGAATATTTCCGTCTCTTGCTCCTCAGAGGTCCACAGCACTGGCCATTTGAGCAGCTGCCTTTACATTCTAGTCGGGATACCTTTTTGGTTGTTTGGCAGGCAGCATAGCCCTGCTGCTTTTGATAGTAATCTCGGATGCGTTCCCCTCGACAAGAGACTTCTAGGAGAGAACAAAAAACAGCAGTACGTCATGTGCTCCGTAAGAAGAGGATCCTAAATTCAATTTAGGAGATGCCATTTAAAAAATGTGGTTGCTATTTTTAGTGCTGGATTCCAGTAAGTATATCTTATTAGCTGGTGCCACAGCCCTGCACTGTTTAAAAAAAAACACACCCCAAAAAATAACAAAAAGAAATTCTTGTGTTCTCTTACTTTTAGCAAAACAAATATTATGGACACTGACTATAAATACAATATTATTGCAGTGACAAGCAAATTGGATTCTTAAATCTTTTCCTTTATTACAAAAATACACATCTTTAGTTTTTTACATGGCTAACAGCTGGTTTTGTTTACCAGAGGGAACTGTTTCAGAGAGCATACAATTTAATTTATTAGGCCTGGAGTTTAATATTATTCAATCTGTTACTTAATACAAGTTACATTCCACTAACTTCATAAATTACCCAAGTATAAACCAGCTCAAAAGGAGACATCTGCTAAAAGCTTCCATGGGCACGTTCCTCAAATCTGGTCACATTGATACACAAAACAAAATAAATAAATGCCAGCTGCAGTGGAAAAGGAGGGCAAGTTTTGATAGACAAAGGGAACGAGAGAAAGGTGAGTCTAAAAAGAGTCAGTCTGTTTTCATCCATCTTACCTGCATAATTTGCTGTAATAAAACAGTTGGACCTGAGAGGTCAAAAGCAGAGTCTGTTACAAAACTAGAAGCTTGGGTATAAGATCTGGCTTCTCAGTTGGAGAAAGTAGAGAAATAATAAATACTGAAAGGTACAGGAGGTAAAAGGGATAGTTGAGCAGAGCAAAAAATAAATGCTTCTGAGTAAAGGAAAAAATGTTTTTTATAGCAGAACAAATGATAGGAAAATAATTCCATATCTCTATTTAATGTTAGTGCAGAGGCTTGAAGTGTTTCTCACCTAGGGCCTTTACTAAGTCATTTGAAAGGAAAAAAATAAATTAGTAAATGTCTTTGTTGGTAGTGAAAAATTTGTGTCCTGGTTCTTTTTTTCTTCCATTTTGAAAAAAAAAGAAATAGCCTTATTTCTGAAGCCTTTCATACCCTCCATCACAGCTCTGAGTGATACGAACAAAGCAACTTTATTTACCTCTGTCACAGCTTTCCCCAGTGTATCCACTGTTGCACTCACAATAGGCCTGTCTGAGCCCTGAAAGTCGGCATTTTCCATGTTTACATCTAATGGACTGGCAGGGGTTAAACAGCTCCTCTTCCTCATCACATAAGACACCTCCGTGGCCTTCCAGACACTTGCAACTATAGGAAAATGCATTGATTGGCAAGCAGGTTCCATGCATGCATCTAGAGGGGAAGAAAAAGAAACCCAAGAGAATGGAAATTCATTAAACAGGATGCATAGTGGGAAGGGATATTCATTTAGATGAATGAATGGATATGAGAGATATGATAGTAATGGCTTGAGAGTTCCCTGTTCATAAACAACCTCTTCCTCCTATAGTTCCCCCCTCCCGCTAACATTCAATACAAGTTACTGTTAGGACATACTTATTTCCAAGACAGGGATCATTGGTCCGCTGGTCACACAGTGGCCCCATCCATCCTTCTTCACAATCACAGGTGAAACCTGACTGGCTCGATGCTTGGCACGTTCCATGGGCACACACTTTTTTATGGCATGGCTCACAACCAGGCAGAATGCCTGTCTGCATGGGCACCTTCCTGAAGTCTTGAAGTTCACTGTTGATGTACAGGTGGCGAATGCACCCATGGAAACTGGTGCCATTCTGTCCTGGGGCTTGGCGCAGAGCTGCAACATTGTTCTTTCCAGGCATTCCTTGGGGAAGAAAACACCATCATTAGAGGACAGTTCTCTTTTCTGGCCCCCAGCCATGCTAAGATCTTATGAATGAATGTTGCCCCAAATTGTACTATACTACCCATGGAGAAATGGCTATCAGGCTGATCATTTGGGCCCATGTCAATGGGCCCCTGTGATTTTTAGGCTCTGATCTGTCAGAGGCAATACTGCTTGGGATGTGGTCAGGGCTCAATGGAATGGTTAACTTTGGAAAGAAAGAACTAACCACTGGGGAAGGGTGTGTGATTCATTCATCTCCTTTTCAGTCACTAATTGAGAGGGAGTTTTCCAACTCCAAGACATTAATAACTAAAAATGGGATTGCTTGGCACACAATTTACAACCACAGAAGGAAATATAATGAATGTGTGTATGTGTTTGTGTATACATACCACAAGTGACAGTCATTGGCATAATGGAACAATTTTTCCAAAGGTCTAAGCCAGGCCTCGGGAAAAAAAAAAATCCCTGGATGGGTTGCTGATGCAGCAGTCAACCAGTTCACCTCAGGGTCAAGAGAAAGTCTGGATGCATCTGTGGAAGCAGATTCCCTTCTCTTCCCTTATGCACATATCCCACTCTACCCAAGGAAGGACTCCATGTTTAGGGTACCTCATATTCTGATCCTGGTAGTGTAAATTGCCAGTATAGACCAACAGAGTAGGTTTGGAGGCTCTGAATTCTGGCGGATCTCACTTCCTTCCAATGAATCTGAGGGATGCAGCTTTTATCAGTAGTAGTGCCCTAATTTTGAGATCCTCTCAGGCCCATAAACCCCCATTATCAGTCTATTAAACTGTGTATGATCATTGATCTAGCAATACTGCTCCAAGGGCTATACCACAGGGAAAGAAGAAAAGGACTCAGATGCACAAAAGCATTTATAGTGGCTCTTTTTTGTTGTGGCAAAGAACTGGAAACTGAGGGGATGCCTGTCAACTGGGGAATGGCTGAACAAGTTGTGGTATATGAATGTGATAGAATACTGTTGTTCTATAAGAACTGATGAAGGAGATGGCTTCACAAAAGTCTGAGACTTATATGAACTGAGGCAAATGGAAGTGAACAGAACCAGGTGAACAATCTACAAAGTAACAGTAATATTGTAAAGATAATCAATTGTGAAATATTTAGTAACTGATCAACACAATATCAACCACATCTCCTAAGGCCTCATGATGAGATATGCTATTATACACCTCCAGATTGAGAACTCATGGACTCAGAGTGCAGATTGAAGCATATTTTTTTTTAAATTAGAACAGGCTAATGTGGAATATGTTTTGCGTAACTATATATATTTGCAATAGATTTCGTTTTTCTTGCATCCTCATTGGGTGGGGGAGGGGGTAGAGGGAGGGAGAAATTAGGAACTAAAAAAAAGAATAAAAATGTCTCTGTTCTTTAAAAAGAATAACAATTCATTTATTTACAGACATTTAAAAAATATCAAAAGTTATTCAGTCATCATTATTTCAAAGTGAATTTTCTATTCAAGGTTATACCTCCCTGTGCTGCTATTTGCCCTGTGTCCTCTTCACTCTCCCCTCCCATAGCAGTTCAAAAGACTTGACAAAACAGTTTTTTATTCCAAACCTAACAAAATCAAGATCAAGGGAAAGTACATAATAATCACCTCACAATTAAGTGATGCAAAGCACTTTTTTATGGCAACCCTGATGAAAAGGGAATGCAGGTACAATTAGCCTCATTTTGCAAATGAGGAAACTGAGGGTCAGAGTGGATAGTTGACTTTCTTCTAGGGCATAGGACTAAGCAGGGACTGGAATTTGAAACTAGATTTATTAACCCCAGGGATAGAGATCCTTATATTATGCCATGCTGTAAGTGAATCAATAGAGCTCTGCTTCATCCCCTATGCCAAGCCCATGAAGAAAGCTTGGTGAGACTCCTATTTGTTGTGAGATCTGTTATGAGAGTTAAAGTTTTTAAAGTAAGCCAAGACAAATTTCCTTTTGAAATTTATTCTGACAAGATATGAATGTTCTTTCTAAGGCCTTTCAGCTAGGGCCACAGAACCGACAGGTTGCTTTCACTCCTCTGTTGTCATTGGACTAGCTTATTCGGTATAACCAGATTGCTCAGTTGCTCCTGCTGGTAAAAAATGACCTTTTTTTCTCTCCTAACATTCAGCAACAGCTTTGGCCATGTCTGTCTAGGCCATAGACATGAACTGGGGATGAGGGGAAGCAAGACTGACAGAATGACTCTACTCTTATTATTGGTAGACCCTGCCTATTGTTCCTCATGGTCACAAAGCTAAAAGTGTCTGAGGCAACATTTGAACCAAGGTCTTCCTGACGCTAAGCCCAAGACTCTATCGACTGAACCATCTAGCTGCCTAGGACCAAGGGAGAATAGATTGCATTTGTGAAAGTACACAGTGCTTTCAATGATCCTAAATCTTTACCTGAAACAAAACTCCACTTTAGGACACCTGATCTTTTGGTAGTGCCATGTGTCTACAACTCATGCAATGCCACAATTTCTAAAGAACCAAAATTGATGGTTACTCAAAGGACAACGGAGGGCAGCTAGGTGGCTCAGTGGGTAGAATTCTGGGCCTGGAATCAGAAAGGCTCTTCTTCCTGAGTTCAAATCTGGCCTTAGACATTTGCTAGCTGTGTGACTTTGGGCAAGTCCCTTGACCCTATTTGCCTCAGTTTCTTCATCTATAACATGAGCTGGAGAGGGAAATGGCAAACCATTCCACTATTACTGCCAAGAAAACCCCAAATAGAGTCATAAAGAGTCAGACATGATGGAAAAAACAATAAAGGACAATGTAGAAATGTATTTTGGGGAGTAAGTGGGCTACAGTATATTACTGGTGATGATTTATAGAAAGTGGGATAAAATGTATTATCTAAGACATCAATGACTGGAAATGGAAATACCAGTCATGTAGTAAGAGAGAAGGATAAAAGATGGTAGTCCATGTGCTCCACTGGAACAATGTAGTATTAAAAAAAAAACCTAAAGGAAGGCCTGCAGAACATTAGGTGAACCCTTGTGGAAGATTTATGGCAGGATTTGTTGAAAAGTTATATTGGTTGATAAGGCATGAATGGCTGTCATCCATACTATTGGAAGGTGTATTCATATGGATGATGTCACAGATTCAGTGAAGTATTATTGAAGGAATTTTCAGATTTTCCTTGAACAACAGAAAAGTCATTGGATTTGGGTCAGAAGAATTGGGTTCAAATCTTGTTTCTTTTGCTTATTACATGTCTACTCTTGGGCAAGTCATTCAATCTCTCTTCATCTGTTTCCTCATCTTAAAAATGTGTTGTGTAAGTTAGACTAGATGATTTCTCCTTTCACATCCATTTTGGATCCCAAGTAAGACTGCATACAGGTAAATGAGAGCTATCCTTCAAATTAGTCACTTTGAGAAACTGTTTGCTTCTTTTCACGATGCTGGTTACTCTTTAAATCATGTTTGGGATTTGTTTTTAGGGTGCTTATGAGTGACATTAAAAATTTACTTTATAGTAATACTTTGGTTTTCACGCAAGTGAGTAGTCACCATGTTCCTTTGTTAGCACATTGATTCTCTACTCTTGCTACATGCCTTCCCTTACTTACAACACCTTTTGATGGTTACTGTCTCCATTTCTGGGTCAGGGACTAGTGGGGGCAGATGAACAACTAGTATAACAGCAGGTAAGTAAAGAGTTCCAATACAGTTCAGTAGTTGTATGCTTATAACCTAGCAATTTTTTCCCCAATTGCAATACAAGTAGGTGCGTGTGTGCTCAAATAAGAGGTATATTTTTTTAAATAAAACAAATCCACTACCAATTTATGATATTGAATATTTCTTGGACAAACAATGCAGATAGACAATGGGATGAGCCCAAAATGGTCTGAAGGGCAGCAATCTGGATAACATCCAGAAAATTGCCCAACTGCTCCCTAATACAAAAGCTTCTATTTTTAATGCTAGTATTCTCCCAGTAATACTATATGATTGTGAATCATGGAACATCTCTATTTCAGAGATATGAAAATCACAAAACGAATGCAAGGCAATGGAAAAACGTATGCAATAACAAGGTGATACTAAGTAGGTTGCAGCATACTGATCCTACTATCAAAAGCTAACATTTATATAGAATTTTATATATATTATCTCATGTGAAGATCACAAAAAAAAACCATGGAATAGCTGCTATTTTTCATGCTCAATTTACAGATGAGGAAGCTGAGGCTCAGAAAGTTTAGAAAACTTGCCTAGGGTCACATGACTTGGAGTGTCTGAGGTAGGATTTGAACTTTTTGAGTTCTGAGTCCAGTGCTCAATCCACTACACCACCTTAGCTTCCTCTACTGATGACTAGAATGTGACCAGTGATGACTTGGCTGTGGGAAGAGATATAAAGGACATCACAAATGGCATACTAGACTAGAACAGGAGGTTGTCTGGTTTTGCAGTGAAAGTAAAGGAAAGCAGATGAAAAGCCCACATGTGACACTGATGCTAATATCTCTTGCACAAGTGCTACAGATAGACAATGACCTGGGGCTAATGCTCAATAAGAGGAAGAGGGGATTGGGCTGGATTGAATTAGGGAAATCATGCGGCACAGCAGATATCAATGAATTCCCTGCCAAAACGTTAAATAAGACAGAGAATGAACTCCAATGTGTTGAGTAAATACTTTACAATAGATTTATGGAAAGATGTGGACAAAATTCAGAATTTCAGAGTTTCAAGGGACCTCAGCAATCATCTAGTCCTACCCCAAAAGATTCCCAACTACAATACTCTTGAGAAATCCTCATCCAGCCTTTGCTTGAAGCTCTTTTATGGAGAACTGGGGTCTCACAGGATGAGAAAGTATGATTTGCAATTTTCACTCGAAGAGCATGTACTCACATTTATTAGATTATGGGCACCTTGGAGGAATGAAACAATCTGTAAAATTAGACTTTTTTCCTGAGGTTTGGGGCTAAGGCATCACCCTGATATTTATATGTCTTTTGAGTTTTGGGCTTTTTTTTTTTTTAGCAGTGTAAAAGGTATGACCATAAAGAAATGAAACTCAGTACCCAAGTCACGCATGAGAACCTGCTCAATTTGCTATCAAATAGATAGCAAAAAATTGCTATCTATTTACCCTTTGTATAATTATTTTATACACATTTGTTTGTATCCATTGTTACAAGACACAATGGGCTAGTTTTTCCAAAAAAAGCATATAACCAACCATTTCCAAAAAGATCAGTATAACCCGTAGTTTAGAAATAATCAGAGTTTCATAGAATTTAGAAAGAGACTATGGATGTGTATTGATTGCAGTAAAGAGAGAAGCTTTTATTGGTACTTGAAACAAGAGCTCCTGTCTGCTTTTTCTTCCAAATACTCTGAAATGTCTTTTGACCTCATCATTCAGCTGAAAGTGCTCACTCCAAAGTTGTTGATATCTTCATTGCCAAAACTTATATCCTTTTTAAACTCCTTTATTCTTGAACTTTTTACAACCTTTGATAGAGTTTAACACTACTCTTTCCTCTGGGTTTTCATTACCCTGTTCTCCTGGTTCACCTACAGAGTCAGAGCTCCCCTTCTCAATTCCTTTGTTACATCTTCCTCCAGATCACGTCCACTAACTATTGCTATCTTCCAAGGCTCTGTCCTGGATCCTCTTGTCTTCTTTTTCTATTCCACCTTGCTTGGATCTCATCAACTCCCATGGGACCAATTACCATGCTTGTGAAGATGATTCCTAGATCTATTTATATAGCTCTCACCTCGATCCTGAGGTTGAGGCTTACATTACCAACCTCCTCTTGGACATGTTGAACTAGATGTCCCTCAGGCATCTCAAACTCAGCATATCCAAAGTAGAACTTATTATCTCTTCTCCTAAATTCTCTCCTCTTCTGAACTTCTCTATTATTGTTGTTGTTCCTAGTCATCCAGCTCATAATCTTAGTGTTTTCCTTAACTCCTCACTCGCAAGCACCCCATATATCAAATTTGTCAAATCTTATTGTTTCTTTTTTCACAGTGTCTCTCATATATGCTCCCTTTTTTCAACTCACAGAGCTGGTCCCCCTGGTTCAAGTCCTCATCATCTTACTCCTAGACTATTGCAATAGATGTCTGGTTGATTTCCTTGCCTCACATTTTCCCCCACTCCTGTCTAACCTTATCTAAGCTACTAAAGTAATCTTTTTCAAGGGCAGGTCTGACTATGTCACCCACCCTAATTAATAAACTCCAGTATTTCCCTACCACTTCCAGAATGAAATACAAAATGTCGTTTGGCTTTTAAAACCCGGCAGAATTTCGCCCCCTTGTAGCTTTCGAGTCTTCTAAAATCATACTTCTCCCTACATACTATATGATCCAGTGACACCGGCCTCCTTGCTGCTCCTTACCTGTGACACTCTTTTTCCTAGTACCATGCATTTTCCTTAGCTGTCCCCACATCCAAACTGTTCTCTCGCTTAATTTCTGCCTCCTGACTTCCCTGGATTCCCTCAAGACTCAGCTCCCAGTCTACTCCTGCAAAAGGCCTCTCCCACTCCACCCTCCCCAACCCTCTACTAGGGTCTTTCTTCCAAGATTACCTTTAATTTATGCTGCATATTGTATGTAAAATTTTTAACATGTTTTCCTCAATGGAAGGTGAGCTCAATTAAGTCAGGGAGTATATTTTGCCTTTCTTTCTTTAGCATTTAGTATGTGCTTGTTGACTGACTGCCCTTAGTAGGCACCATAGTTTTCTTGAAAAGTTATATTTGGCAGCAGTTCCAATGCCAAAATGCACTACTCTGTTTTAATCAATTAAAAAGCATTTATTAAGCACCTACAATATTCCAGACGCTATATTAAGCACATCAGAGATGCTCTGATTATGACTTCTACTGAAGTGGCTTTCCTTTCACCATTGAGTGCTGGGAACATAATGCATTTGTGAAGTACTTTAACAATTAGTCAATGTATGATGAAAGGATAAGCAAATATTGAGGTTGTCAGTACTATCAAAACCAAGTGAAAATGCTATGTTTATAATAATGTGCTTTTATCTTCATATGCAGATTAGATGTATTGCATCTCTCAAGGATAAAAATCATCTCATGTCTATAAAGATATTCTTTTATGATTTGTTGATGATTTAGTTCAGAGTAGTAATATTTGAAAATTCTAATTATGGATCATAGGGAGAAAAGATGCCCAATATAAACATACTGAAAGTTAGAAGAGACCTATTTCACACTAAGGAGAATTAATAACCAAATTTTAGACTTCAAAGATCACCTCGTCCAATTCCCTTATTTTATCGCTTAGGAAACTAGAACTTAGAAGAGTTCATGGTCATACAACTTGTCAGTTGAGGGGCCTAGACTAAAATCCTTGTCTCAGCTCCCAGAGGAGCCCTCCTCTTTCCATTACTTATCTTTCTAGCTGGCTTGTCTTTCTTTTTAGTCATCACTCAGTACCAATCCGCAACTCTGTAATAGCTGGGGAATCACATCTTTGTAATAATCTTGCTTAACCTTCTTGTAATAGGAGTGGCTCATATCAGGAAATGCTTGGATTTACACAATTCCTTACCTCCTACATAAAGTGGGGAGTCAAAATTCAGAGTGGATTGCTTTGATAAGTTGGTAATAGTTTTGGGGCTTCCACCATCAACGGAGAGTGACAGACTCTGACCCATTGCAATCAGTTCCACTATGTGAAAGTTTCCATCATTAATTGTCTCCACGCTGTAATAGAAAAAAAAACACAGCATTTGTTTTAGGTAGTTGATTTTAGTTCAGAACTTCTTTGATTATTCTTGTTTTTAAAATTTAAAAAGAGGTTATAATAAGAACTCCAGTAAACAGTCTATTTTTAAGGCAAAAACAAGTAGTTAATAAAAAGACATCTCAGATATAAAATAAATCAGCATTCTAGTTTTCAATATAGATAGGTTCATATGTTTTCTTCCCATTGGAGAAGAGTAGAAATGAGTAAGTTCTATCATAGTTTAGCCAGATTTTCTTAATACCTATATAGCAAAGAAAGAATAAATTATGTATTTGCTTTTAAAGATTGCTGGAATCTCATTTAGTAAATTAATGTTCCATTGTACTGAATAGTATTCTAGATCTAAGGTATCTAAATAGTGCATAATAAAAAAAGGGAGGAATTTATGTTTGATAAATGTCCACTTTCTTTCAACTTCTGCAGTGAATCTCTGAACCATCGTTTTTCAAACTTTTTCCACTGAGAATTCTTTCACAGGACTGTTACTTAAGACATTTGTTTTCTGAGTCTTTTCCAAAAGATGATGGTGATGATGAAAATAGCTAGTCCTTTAAAGTTTATAAAGTGCTTTCCTCACAACAATTCTATGAGGTAAGAAGTATAAATAAATGACTGCAAAGGGAACATTATTCAATGGAGAAATTAAAATAAACATAGGCTAAAATACCTAAATACAAAATATTCTCATTATAATATTGTTACCTACTGTAATGATCATTATTTATGATTCTGCTTCAGAAAAGCAGTGAGATAAAGGGATGGCACGTTTCTTTTTTGTTCCATTAAAAGTTCAAGTGGTGAAGTTATTCAAGAATACATTAATCTTTCATAATAGAAAATGAAAGTATACAAAGAACATGGATTAATGAGATTTTGGGATAAAGAGAACAAATAATTTCTCTTTGTGTAACAGGAATGTAATTAAATGTTAAAAGGCAGTGTGGTGCAGTGGAAAGAACAATGACTTTGGAATCACAGAACTTGAATTCAAATTCTACCTCCTGGCTAAACTATGATAGAACTTACTAATTTCTACTCTTCTCCAATGGGAAGAAAACATACGAACCTATCTATATTGAAAACTAGAATGCTGATTTATTATTGTAATCTCATTCACTACTACCTGGGTGACCTTGGAAAAATTACTTAACTTCTATGTCCCTTAGTTTCTCATCTATAAAATGAGAGGGTTCAACTAAATAGCCTCTTAGCTTTCTTCTCGCTCTGAATCCTCTGTTCTAATAATAATAGAATAAGCATTTAGAAGAAATGTATGAGGGAAAAAAAGCTACAAGAAGAAAAGACCAACTCCTTTGGATACTGTCTAGAAGCATGCATTTACATTCATTTAATTGCCATCAAAACAGCACTTAGCCTAAAAGAGAAGCCTGACAAGTATGCAGAATATTTACAACCTTTAGTGAAATAATAGTTTATCCACCATCTATATTTGTGTTGTTGTTTTTTTTTAATATTACCTCTTTTTTTTACATACAACCTTTATTTCTGAAGCTTATAACTTGTGAATGGGCAACTGAAATTTGTCTTGTTATTGACTCAAAAATTAGAAAATGTGAGACACAAAATAAGAAATGTGTTTCTGAAAATAAATGGCCTCAGTAAGGTTTTTAGGATCTTCCAAAGACTGATTTCTCATTTGGTAAATGGTTATTATGGAAACAAACAAACACAAAATTAATCCTTGAAGTTTAGAGAAACAAAGACAAACAGTACTGCAATTTCAACAGGATTCTTAATCCTTGGTATCACCAGCTGTTTATGACACTTAGCTGTTTTCTAATCGGGGAGCAAGCAATGGGTGATTTGAGAAGCATGTGTACTCGTCTGTAAACCCCTTCACACTCAAGAAGACAGCTAGGTTAGTTAGGCAGCTGAACTTCCCTTCTTGCAAAGATTTCTTTATGCTCTTGTTTGTTTGGTGACAATTAAAAAAAAAATAATTACTGGAATTACTCACAGATGTTTTACTCTTACAAATGTAGTTACTGCAATACTTAACACTATTTAAAACACAGTAGGGGAAAATATAATGGACAGGGTGGGGACTGTCTTCTAAATTAAATTGTAATGCTAGTCATTAGTGGCCTCAAATACTTTGCCTTTTCTAAGCAATAGTGAACAGCCAAATATTATTGTGAAGTTTTTATTGGGAGATGATTAAACATTTTTAATCTTTGATATTTTAAATTTAATTGTAATTAATTCTAATTAATGATTTATTTTGTTATTAAATACTATTCTTTGGATATTTATTATTATTATTGTAATTCACATTCTATAGTACATTTAAGATAACAAAAGGCTTTTCTTTCAAAAGTTCTGTGAGGTAAGCAATGTATTATCATCATCTCTTTATAGATGAGGAAAGTAAGGCTTAGAGGGAAAAAGAAATCTGCCTCGTCAATAAAAAATAATTTATTAAGCACTTTATATATGCCTGACATTGTGCCTGTGGTACAAGGAATAGTCCATGCCCCCAAGGAGCTTACACTTTGATGGAGCAGACACCATGTACATAACTAGGTTCATACAAAATGTATGCAGAGTAGAAGCAAGGTAATCTCTAGCAGCTGAGGGGACTGAGAAAAGCTTCCTGCTAAAGTGATTTGAGCTGAAAGGTGGAAGAAGGAACAGAGTTAGAGGTAAGTTAGAGGTAAGGCGGGACAGTATTGCAGAAATGAGAGATAGTGTGTGGAGATGAGAGCTGGTCCTGTGTAAGTATTGCAAACAAGCCAGTGTAGCTGGATCAATGAGTGGGTGGAGGGGAGTGAAGTTCAAGAAGACTAGAAAGGTCACCCAGCTGTTCAATGTCAGAACCAGGCTCTGAATCCATGCAACTTGACATCTGTCACGTGTAGCACTCTGTGCACTATGAACCATACATAAATAACTCAGCTGATCCAGTAGGAGGCAGACAGACACTGGCACCAACTGAAAGGTTATATTTTAAGTATCATATAAGATCATAGAAAGTTAGAGCTGAAAGAAAAAATGGAGGCTCAGCACAGCTGATTATTTCTTCCCTATTCCCTTTTCCTAGTCTATCAATATTCTTCAATGGCAACTAGAGATGAGTTTTGAGTGATGCACGGGTGGGCAGCCTCAAGAACCTCTTGCCCTTTCAGATATCAAATGGGACCCGCTGTCTTCAAAAGAATGGTGACATCCAGCCTTCACAGTCATAATGGTCACACCCAACTTTATAACCAGTTTCACAGATACAGTCTATGAGCTAAACTTAACCATCAAGTGATAGGCCAGGGTCACCAATGTTGAGGTTCCTTTTTAGTACCACCAAAATTATTCTCAATACAATACTTTCCCTCTGCATAGGCTACATATATACATAGATGACAGCAAATGACTGGACAATAGCTGTGTAGGCCTATGGAGTTGAAGTGCCTAGCCTAAGTCACATAGGTCTTAACTAGTACACTTGAGAATGAAACTCAAGTCTCTTGACTCCAAATTTACTAATCTTTCTACTGTAAGGCAAATTACAAAGTATCTATTGGATGAATGAATGAATGACACACTGAGTAATGTTGATTATAAATAGTATCAAAAAGGCAACTTAGTTGGCAACAGTCAGAAATGTCACCCCTTCTTGAGCAAGATCATTGGGCCAACTATGAGTCTAAGCCAATGTTTCGATGAGAATGAGGCTCCAAAATCTATAGCTACAAATCAAAGGAAAATCATAGTATATGAAAAGGGTTATAGTTAATGTATTGTGTTATTATAATGTGAAAGCATTAATGCATTTGATACCACAAAGCAATCAATTGCTTATAATTTTATAATTTCTGATGTAACATGACTGTGTGGGATATGTATGGAAAAATATAGATATAATCCATAAACATCCATATATAGGTAATGGAAGGAATAGCCAATAAAGGCTCATTGAAATATGAGTGATGTGGTCTTCCTTCTCTCAGCCCATGAATAATCCTGGTGAGTATTCTTCCAGAACTGTATGATGATGATGAATATTGGAGGGGCCCATTCTCTGATTCAGTGCATATACAGATATTCACTAATAGTTTCCTGATGGTTTGCTGTGCTCTAATTAATTTTGATTGGCTGCTGAACCAGAACTGAGGATACATACAGAAGGAACAAATAGATGAAAACTTTCTCTCTCTTTTTTCAAGTGAGGGAGAAGAAATTCTGTAAACCTCCAGGTAAGGGAGCCCTTTCCATACTCAGATCATCTGTGAATGAATGTCACTTTTTATTTCTTTCATTTTTGTTATGTTTCTTCATTTCTATTTAGGCGAATGAGTATTAGAGATGGAATGGATCAGCCATTGTGAGTTTCAAAAGGTCCAATGACAAGAGTCATAACAGAATCTGCTAGCAGCTAAAGTAGCTCAATCCTGGGCAGAACCCAACCCTAAGGAGTGACTTTCTTGATTCAGCCCAGCAGTACATTGACCAGGCTATCAAGACACCTTGTTCTAAAAGCAAGGAAGTGACTCATTTATTGGCTCTGTTGCACCTAAAAGAAAACTTGATGGAAAGAATATTTTTTGCGACCTTTTTAAGTCAGAGAGCCCACTCTACCTGGGGAGTAAGGTGGTAGAGGTGGTTACGCTCTTCATTTGGGAGGTTTTTGTATGTTAGGTCTTGTGATATCTTCTCAGTAAATATCCCTTTGTTAAAGCTAATTAATTGAGATTAAATGATATTGAAGAGGTATCAACTGATTATCAATAATATTGAAGACAATTTGTCAAAATGGTTTTGGGGAGACATTAATTGGTGATTTATATTGCAAGGGTAGCTAGGGGGTACAGTGGATAGAGTGCCAGGGCTGAAGTCAGGAAGACTCATCTTTGTGAGTTCAAATCTGGCCTCAGACTCTTACTAGTTGTGTATGACCCTGGGCAAGTCACTTAACTATATTTGCCTCAATTTCCTCATCTATAAAGTGATCTGGGTAAGGAAATGGCAAACTACTCTAGTATCTTTGCCAAGAAAACCCCAAAATGGTGTCACAAAGAGTCAGACATGACTGAAATGACTGAAAAACAAACAACGATTAGAGAGACTTCTGATACAGCATTAGTAAACTTCACAACACCCGTAGGGTTACCCCTAGAATCCTGAGTGAGGGAAGAAGTAGTCTTTCTCTATCGATTGATTTGCTGGTTTATATGTGGGAGAGTTACTCTGGAGCCTATATGTACCACACAAAGTTAGCTCCTGTACTTAATGGTGCTGATTACATGGTTGGGACTCAATAAACATTCATGAATTAAGTGATTTATTGTCTGTATTTATACATTATTGAGTGTAAAACAATGACTATGAAGAATGGTCAACCCTTGGAGCAAAATTTCATACTGAAAAGGTCTAGGAGTACTGTGCTGTGCATTCCAAAAAGGATATTATAAAACTGGCCATGGAAAACTACCATGGCACCTTATAGCTCTTTGTAATAGGCTACTACAGCAAATATTAGGGAGATAGTAGAGGGTGATGGAAATAATATTGGTCAAAGAGCTTGGAGACCTGTAATCTTAGCTCTGCCATTAGCTGCGGGATCTGGGGAACATTTCCTATTACCTCTATTTTCTATCTGTAAAATGAGGATGACACTTGACCTCCCTCCCTCAAAGAGTTCTTGTGAGAATCAAATAAGACAATGTATACAAAAGCACTTTGAAAAGTAACAGTTGCTATATATAATGCAAGCTATTATAAACACTACTAAATCTATTCAGTATTTCTTTTAAAAAATCAATCATTCAGTAAGCATTTATTTAAAAGGCATAGCAGTGAGGTTCTAATAAAAATAACCTGTCAATAACTAAGACCCTTTCTGAAACCTACAAATATCCATGTGGAATAGTACCTTAATTTGTAAACTGATGTTGATTTTCTTCTTGTAGGAGAGTAAACCCCAGAATAATTGCAAAATTGTTAAAACCAAGTTAAATGATTCTAGAAAATTTTCACAAAACAAACAAACCCTTTAAAAAACAAAAAAACCCTTTAAAGTTCAAGCCTGGATATTCTAGAACTTCATAAAAAGAACTGTCCCACCCATTTATATTGGGCTATGGAGGAAATTGTGCTGGATTGGGAGATGGGAAATCCTGGTTCAAATCTGTGTGATATCATTAAACTAGTGGGTGACCTTGAGCTAGTCACTCTGCCCCTCTGGGTCCCAGTGTCACCATCCATAACACAAAGGGCTTGGACTAGGGGAATCTTTGAAGTTCTATTCATTAATAACGTCCCAAGAGTCCCTGAGTCTATGAAAAATGAGAAAATTTTAAAAAAAGCTTAAAGACAACTTTTGGGCAATGCTACAAAGAGCTTTGAGGCACCTCTCGGGGTTTAAATAAAAAAAGGGGGAGTAATTAAGAATATGTGATTGACCTTGGCCACTTGACAAATAGTGAAATATCTGCATTGAAATATATTGTTCTCCTTTATTTTTTTAAGACAATGCCATGATTTATGTGGGTGGCTGTGGCTTAAAAGAACAAGTCAGAACCAAGAGTCCTTTCCATGCTGGGCATTTAACAGAGGTTTCTTTCTTTTTTAAAAAACAAAACAAAACAAAACAAAAACAAAAACAAAATCATGAGAGGCACTGGACAGTGTCCATCAGTCATTTGCATAAGCAGCCTTTAAAATGAAAACTGTTAATTAGGAGTCTTAATGCTACTCAATAAAAGATGGCCTGGGGTAAATCAGCAAGGTGGCCCCCTATCCCATCTTTATATACCCACCAGCAATACAGTGAAATCCTTTCAGATCATGATAGGAATTGACAAGCCCTCTTTTATTACTCCTTTGGGAATGATATGTTTGATGACTCATAAGAGTCTTGAGTGAACGAACCATTTTGTGCTGGGCCTTTACACTGAAAGCATAAATTGCATTTATAACCATTATTATGTAATTTAACTTTGCTGCACCTATCTATTACCTGAAACTTTATTTCTTCTATTTCTGGGCTATGTAATGGATGTATGAAAGCAAAGCAATTACTCAGCTATGCCTTGAGGGTTTGTTATTAGAAGAAGTGGGTTTTTGTTGTTGTTAAAAAAAATCAAGTCTTAAAAAAGAGAGAACAAGATCTTAACTTGAAAAATCTGGGTTTCTTTTTCTGTTGCACTTGTGCCAGGATACATTATACTGGGGAAATCATATTTTATTTTAATCAGAAATCTGAAGACTTACAAATGGTTTAAGAAATAAAAAAAGTTTATTAGGCTTGGCTTTATGAAAAATCAGGATTTTCTATTTAAATTTAAAAAAAAAACTGAGGGAACAGTTTAATTTAAAAAGGGGTTGGTGTGGGAATCAGAGGAAAAATTAAGTTGGACATGTTACTTACCCTCTCTAAGCCTAATTTTCCTCACATATATTCAAACACGTAAGTGGATCTGCAAACTCCACCATCTTTCCAACAATGCAGACATGCCTCACCCATGCCTGCCTACCCTGTGTGACTTTATTCACATTCTCCCAAAAGTTCACTTCAAAGGTTCATGCAATGGGCCATATCCTTCTTTGCTTTCTCTCCATATCATAAGGGTATTAATGGAGCACATCACTTCCATCTCTCCATCCCCTACATGTTAAAGGGCTAGGAAGCCAAATGAAATTATAGATGTGTTCATAGGTTATGCACCTTTCAGAAGTAAAGTTTTTTTTATAAATTAAATATTAACTTTATCTTTTAAGATCATTTTTTTTTTTAGGCAATTGGGGTTAAGTGACTTGCCCAGGGTCACACAGCTAGTAGGTGTCAAGTGTTTGGTCTGAGGCTGGATTTGAACTCAGGTCCTCCTGACTTCAGGGCCAGTGCTCTATCCACTGTGCCACCTAGCTGCCCCTAAGATCATGTTTTTAAAAGTATATCAATAAAAGATCACACATTCCAGAAGGAAGTAAACAAAAAGTTAAAATGGGAATGTTGGATGTGAAGAGGTAGAAAATCAAACCTAAGGGACAGTCAATGACATTTAAGTCATTGGTATTTCAGTGTGATGGGGCAGGGCCTCAGGGTAAATGGAATCCTTTTTGAACTGTGTACCAGCAAATCACAAAGCTAAAGCATGCCCTCAGAGCTAGCTCCTTAGGATCTTCAGAACTCTGCTAATTCCTAAGCTTTGATCTTTAGACATCACATAACACTTTGTTTTCCACTTCTCTACTTAATTAAAAAGTGTATTACTGTATTTGTGTTAATACCCTACTAGACTGAGATCTCCATAAAGACAAGGGTCCTGTCTTTAATAAACTTTGTATCTACTCTAGGGTTTAGCACAAGGCTCTGCACACTGTAGGCACTTGATAAATATTTGGTCTTTATCTATAGCTCATTCCAGATACTACCAAATGCAAATATTTTACAAGGACCACTGCTCACTTCCAGATGATAAGGAAAGTTATGTTCTTTGCTGACTAGTCAATAAATATTTATTAAATGCCTACTATGTACCAGACACTGTGCCATGTTGGGGATACAAATGCAAAAAAAAAAGTTCTTGCCATCAAGGAACTTACAATCTAATGACTTATCTTCATAAACTTAGATGATTGAGTATAGTATCCTATATACTTTACCCTTGAAATGATAGGATGTCATGTCAAGGACTGTCCCTGTTTATGTAGATGGACTATTATATTGAAACAATAATTAAATGCATGTACCAACTAAATTCTTTTTTCCCCCTTTCAACCAATTAAAGAATAATATTAAAAAATAAAGATATCTTAGGTTGGGAATTCTTAACCTGGGATCTGTGAACTTTTTTTTATTTTGTACATAATTTGATAACTATTTCAATATAACTAGTTTTCTTTGTAATTCATTTGTATTTCATCTCATACATTTTAAAAGATTCTGAGAAGGGGGTCGGTCCATAGGCTTTACCAGACTGCCAGATAGGTCCATACACAAAAAAAGTTTAAGAACTCCTGCCTTGGGTTCTCTTCATTTGAGTGACTTAGAAAGCTAACTTAATTCAATTCAGTGTGCATTAAAGGATATATGTATGTGCTTTAATAATAGTTCCTAATCCCAATTTAATTCATAATATCATGTAAAAGGTCATTTTTATTTTTAATTTCAAATAACCTCTAGAGAGTTCTAATAGATTCAATTATTTGTTATAATTAATAACATATTTCTCAACTAGTAAATAAACCATTTAATTTTTTTCTCATTGTGCTTAACAATGAGGAAACAATGAAAATGTCATACATGGTATAAAATTATTGTAAATTTAAAATACACATATAATATAAAATTATTCCTTTAAATATTCAAAAATTTTGATTAAAATTTAAATTAAACATAAGTTAAAATTTAACTAATTAAAAATGTAAAAATTATGCAGCATTTCAATGGAAAATTATATTAATATGTTCTAAGTTTAAAAAAATTAACATCTATATAAATATTAATTACTCAATAAGCATTAACTTAGTGCCTATTAAAGCTAGGTTTTAGGGCTACAAAGAATGAAACAATTCTTTCTCTCAAGTAGTTCATCTCCATATTCACCTAGTCCAACCTATACTTAAACAGGAATCTCATTTACAACATTCAACAAATGGCTATCCAGCCACCATTGTTTACCTTTTTGTGAAGGTAACTTATGTAACACACTCCACTTTGGATACCTCTCATTATTAGGGATGTTGTTATACTAACCAAAATCAGCCTTTATGATACTTACCCTAAGGCTCCTAGTTCTGCCATGTGAGGGCAGAATAACAAATCAAATCTCCCCTCCCCATGCTAGCTCTTCAAATACTCCAAGATAGTTATCATGTTCCAAGATTATCCATGTCTTGTCTCTTCTCCAAGCTAAATATCCTAAATTCCTTCCACTGCTTCTCATTTGGCATGGTTTCCAGTTCCCTAAATATCCTGGCTACCATCTTTTGCATCAATAAACTCCAGCCTTTTTGGTATCCTTCCTAAAATGTGTGTCATCCCAAACCAAACATAACACTCCTTTGTGATCTGACCAAGACAGAGTATGGTGAGACTAGCACATCTCTTGTCATGGGCACCATGATTCTGTTAATGCAATCAAAGATCACATGAGAGTTTTTCCACACTGTTTATGTATACTGGGTTGAAAGTCCACTAAAATAAATATAATTTAAGTCCACTAACCATTTTCACATGAACTGTTTCATAACAGTGTCTTTGCCATTCTTAACTTGTAGAGTTATTATTATTATTTTTTTAAACTGTGACTGGAAGTCTTAACATTTATCCCTGATCAATTTCATCTTATTATATTTGGATCATGGTTTTAGTCCATGGAGATTTTTTTGTATCCTGCTTCTGCCATGTGGCCTATTAGCTATCTCTCTAAACTTTGTGTCATCCATTCATTTGATAAAAACACTACCTTCCATTCATCCTAATAACTGATAAAAATATGACCAGAATTGGCGCTCAAGTTAGACTTGAAACTTGAGCTGTCTGCTTAGTTTAAAGGAAAGATTTAGTCTATGAAACTTTAAGAAATAAAGAGTGAGGCCAAATTGGGGTGAGAGGATAGAGATAACAATTTTTAAAAAGTTGAAATTTATTTTTGACATCTTACCACTTACCATCTCTTCCTTCTAGGGTGTTTGCCTATAGCCTGCCCTGCCAGGTGTCTATAATGCATAGTATTTTTAAAAGCCTAATTTTTAGCTAGAGATCAACTGATTTCAACTAATGTGTTATTGATAACTGTACTACCTATTCAAAGGATATAAATTTTGCTAGGGAATTTTTGAAAATAGAAAATAAAAGACTTTATGATCCAAAGGAATTTGTCTAATGGTGGGATTTTAAGTACAAGGAGAAAAGTTATGGAAACAAAAATTGTGGATCTATGGTTATGCCAGGTGATTTTTAAATTATGCCACATGGCCTAGAGGAGCATCATGGTATAGTGGATAGGGCCCTTGGTTTAGAGTCAGGAAAATCTTGGCTCCAATTTTACTTCAGATGCTAACTAGTTGTGCAGACCTGGGCAAGTTACTTAACCTCTCTGTGTCTCAGTTTCTCCATCTGTAAAGTGAGAGGGTGTCGAACTAGGTAACCTCTAAAGTCCTCTAAATCTTTGAACCTATAATCTTTATTACCTACACTACATAATTAAACAGCCACCAATGCTATCAAGAGCAAGAGATTGGTATAGAATCAAAAAGTTAAACAAATGATTGTTTTTTATGTAGAAGTACATTTTGATATACATAGGTGCGTATGATGTGTTGACTTACTGACTTTGTCAATATCTGTTATATTACTTATACAATATTTAATTGCATATTATGTGGGGACATTGTTGTTATTCAGTCATTCAGTCATGTGTCACTCTTTATGACCCCATGGACCAAAGCACAATCAGGCTCTCCTATCCTCCATTATCTCTCAAAATCTGTCCAAGTTCATGTTCATTGTTTCCATGACAGTTTCTATCCATCTCATCCTCTGCTGACCCCTCTTCCTTTTGCCTTCAATCTTTCCCAATATGAGGGTCTTTTCCAATGAGTCCTGTCTTTTCTTTTCTTTTCTTTTTTGTTTTCTAGGCAGTTGGGGTTAAGTGACTTGCCCAGGGTCACCCAGCTAGTAAGTGTCAAGTGTTTGGTCTGAGACCAGATTTGAACTCAGGTCCTCCTGACTTCAGGGCCGGTGCTCTATCCACTGTGCCACCTAGCTTCCCCAAGTCCTGTCTTTTCATTATGTGGCCAGATTATTTAAGCTTTAGCTTCAGTATTTGGCCTTTCAGTGAATAGTTTGAATTAATTTATTTAATTATTGACTGATTTGATCTTGTTCTTCAAGGGAGTCTTCTCCAACATCATATTAGTATACATTTTAAAAATGTTTTTTATTGTATTTATTGTATAAAATTTATTACTGATAGTGAGTTTGTCTAAATGCACATATTCAAAGACCCTGAAGTAATTACACTAAACCTATATAGTTTTGGAAAAATACAAAGGCAGAGTAAAAGAGCACTTGGTCTAACCATGCACAGTAGAAAAATGAAGTGGACAAAATTGCCCATTGCCTAGATTATGACATAACACAAAGTTTGTTGAATTAGTCCATTAATATTTGAACCTTGGACAAGTTACAAAAATGGATAAACTAAGCACAATGGTAGGATATGAGGCAAAATTACATTTGGGAAATTGTGTAGCACATTTAATGAGCTCAAATTGCTTGCTGCTAAAATCAATCTCTTTAATGCAAGTATTCGCCTGATTAATACTATACTGCTATAAATCATGAACTACCGTGAAGTTAGAAGAATTAGTGATTACAAATAACCAAAGGGCAATAGAAAAACCAAAGTGGCAATGAGAAGGGTATATCATGTTACTCGAACATAATAGGTAGTATGAAGAAAACCTCCACATTATTGAGACTGTACACAACCAGAAAACAAAGCGGGCCAGTCATTTATCAATCATGAAGGCAATAGATGGACAATCCACGTAGGACATTGGCATTACTATTATACTAAAAGAGCAAGAGAAATGCCCCTGGAATTTAGAATAGGTTCTGGATAGACAGCTTTGAAGAATATATGGGAAAAAGTAGACAGGATAAAAAATGCCTGGATTGAGATCTGCATTAGCAGAAAAAGCCACTGAAAAGATCACAGGTACATTGCTATATAATGTTTGGAGTTATTGGTTGAATCAATAAAAACATTAATCCTTGGAGTATTGACATATCATTCTTATATCTTTTAAGAATACACATACACATACACATACATATATATATGTGCAGTCTTTTTTTTCTTTGAAATTTTGAAAAATTGATATCTTTTGGGCTTACTTACTAGCCAAAGAACCTCTGAATGGAAAGGACTACACCTCATACTTTATCTCTCTCTCTCCCTTAAAGCTATTCCACAACCATTAAGACTAACTTTGAAAGGCATGGAGGGGTTATAATCTATATTGGTGGACTGGAACAGCCATTTCAAGATTATGGAGCTATCCATGCATCAAAGCAAATGCCATGTGATCATGACACCTCCTTTCCCAGAGCTCATAGCATAATATATTGCATTATGGAAGAGAAATGAAAATAGAAACTTCCTAATAAATTTGTATATATATATATATATATATATATAGAGAGAGAGAGAGAGAGAGAGAGAGAGAGAGAGAGAGAGAGAGAGAGAGAGAGAGTTGACACAGCTGCCCAATGTTTCAGGACAAAACTTATATTTTCCAGGGTAGTAAATAAAAAACATAGGGCTATATTATCATTCACCTTTGAAAACTGTCTATTACTTCAGAGCAAATCTCTTTTGCAAGATGTATCTGAATTAAAAAAAAAAAACTGATGGCATAAGTCAGGTGATAGTTAACCTGGGTTAAGATTCTGAATCACTGTATTCAGATACTTTCAGGAAGGCCAACCACTAGTCCTATGGTAGAAAGCTTGTAATTGAATGAACATTATTTCATTAATTTTATTATTTATATTCATATATTAATAATTTATTAATTTTATCATAGTTTAATATTATTTTATTAATATTGAAATTTCATTCCAGCATGCTGAAGAAGCACTATATTAAAGTCACAAATATGTAGTTGGAAGGTCTTAGTAAAATTGGGCCAAAAACTTAAAGTCAATAGCTATAGAATCAAGATTAGCTGCCTACCTGTCAAATGGTTAGAATATAACAGGGTTGGGGAACCCGTGGCCTTGAGGCCACATGTGGCCTTCTAGGTCCTTGGGTGCAGCCTTTTGATTGAGTCCTAGTTTTACAGAACAAATCCTCTCATTAAGGGGATTTGCTCTATGAAGTTTGGAATCAGTTTAATGGCTGTACTTGAGGACCTAGAGGGCCACATATGGCCTAAGGCCACAGGTTCCCTACCCTAGTCTAGGATATTCTCATTTATCATTTCTTGCCTCTGTTGTGTGACTTAAAGAATAGCTACAGTAACAAAATTATGACTTTGCAATGGCTACCTAAGGTGGGTAATACTATAGTCATATTTGTTGGTTGATGAATTAAAAAAAGGTAGCCAAAATAGATGGTTTAAGACATGTAAAAAGTGGTAGAAAAGTCTCTGGTCTTGGTTTGCCCCAAAGTGGCAATGGGTGTGTGAAATGTATGTAAAAGGAGCTCTCAATTAAATCTCATATCCTGACATAATCATCTGTTATCTGTAAGCCAAGTCTGGTAGTATTTTGATTGATTTCAATATGGACCCATATTTAAATATGGCATATTTGTTGTCTGAAGACCATCCTAACTAAGATCAGTGAGATTTATCCCTGGGTTGACCATAAAGAACTTTTTCTCATCTAGAGAACTCTCAAAAACCAAATTTCTAGCCATGGACAAGTTGCAATCTGGCTGGTGCACCTACAACAACAAAATCATGAATCTTTGAAATATTGAAGCATTAGGCACTATCAAACTTTGCATTTAATATGCTGTCATTAGCAATGGTGATCATATTTCCCAGTGTTTTATTATTGTTCTTTGGATGAAAAGAAATGTGTTCATCTAAAATGGATTTAGGGACTTACATACATTGGATAGCATGATTTGACAGTACTACCTTGAAAAATGGAATATTAGATGCAATATCTAACTTTTTGAGGTACATTAACTCTTTAAGTCCATTATTTACATACAATTTAGTGACTGCTTGAATCTTATTCATAGGGTACAAATGATGACCATTTGTCATTGGTACTGTCATGAGATAGTATTCAAGTCTTTGAAATATAGTCCTAGAATCTAGACCAGGGGTGTGGAACTTGTGCCTTTGAGGTCACAGGTTCCCCACCCCAGCTAGACAAATGCAAGGCATTAATGTTATTAAGTCGAATATCTTGACCTTATTCCTTTAGATAAAATGAGATTGCTTTAATTGGAAACTGATTTAGAGAAATTAAGTAACTTGCCCACAACAATTAGCAGAACTGGTATTTTAGTTATGTGGGAACTCAAATAAGTTATCCTAACTCACCTTATTCAAAGAACCCAAATCCATATTTAATTTTTAAATTACAGCAAGCAAAATATAGAACATATATTCCACTAATAGCATAACTCCTACACATTGAATTTTCCCATAGCAAACTTCCATATTCAACTACTAGCTTCAGTTGTATTATTATATAGCATTAAACAAGAATTTTAATCAAATTATTCCTTTCTCACCCATTAGAAATGACTATATGGGAAACTAATTTTTTTTTTTAATAAACACTTTTTTTTATCTCTACTGCTACTTTATGGGCCTTCACCTGTAAATGGCAGATGCCGGATAAGTTCCTGTGTCGTAGCTGGCCCGCACACGCCCACGATATAGCTCCACTGCTATATGATCTTTGTCACCTTTATACAGAAGAATTCCACTGTCCTCATCTGTGGCAATCTAATGAGAAAGTAATCACTGAATTATAAGGAAAAAAGTAGTCACACTAACACAGTTTCATTCTAAACACAGTGGGAAGACTATGTGAATTTAAAGTCTGTTTTCTTAAAGTAATGGGGATATATGAATGCATGCCATAATTATCTATTGTAATAGGAAAAGAAATTCTAGCCTCTGCTTTATAGTGAAGTAAGGAAATATTAAACAAGTAGATAAAGTGGTGGTGGGAGGGGCATGTGTTCAATTGATCAAATAATGATAAAAATTTTCCAGGCTATTTCATCTGTTCTTTTTTTTTTTTTAATGTAGGTTTGCAATGATGCTTATGGACCTATGTAATCCTAGACAAATTACTTAACTTTCTCCCGAGGGTCCTCCTAGCTCTAGCTATGATCTGATATTTTATATTTCATTGACAATCTATAATAGCTATTATTACAAAATGACGAGACTGGTTTTGATAAGCTACCCTTACACAAACCTAATGTCATTACTTAAGAATCACATCATGTATGTGACAACTTAAAAAAATCTTTGTTCTTTTATTTCCTTTGGGTCTCAGTAATGACACTGAAACCACTTTCTGGTGTTAGCCCCATGGCCTCCTGAGTTTTCTTACATCTTGAGCCAACATAAGAAATGTTGGGCAATGGCAGAAAAGTTATGATCTATTCAAAGTAATTGGATCCACTGAACCCATCCTTGGGTTCATTTAGCCTACTATCAACAACTATTCCTTCTTTCATCACCTTGAAAGTTACGTACTTACACACACACACTTTTATAGACAACTAGGGTATATATGAGGAACTATATTGTATTATAAGGATGACCCTATATGGGTATTTCTTTTTCCTTCTCTCAATCTAGAATGACACATAAGAAAATATTATGTATCCTCATTTACATGTTTAAAAATGATAAAGACCAAGTGATATTGTTCACAAGTTGGTATGACCATGTCACACAACAAAACAAAAAATGTTTCTAATTTTCTGGTATCCTCAGAGGTTTAAAATCGACAGCTATTTGTTGAATGAATAGTGAATGAATGAATTTGAACACTGCCTACTCCTTTTCTGCACACAAAGACAACTGGGATCATTAAGTAATTACTCCTTTTGAAATATAAAAGTGGCAAAAAGCAGGGTAGAAGTATACACTTTTTTATGAAGTTTATTATTCTGTGGTTAGCAGAATACTTATAACTTCTTAGCATTCATTTTCCCTGGTGTAATATATTTATAAAGTAACTACTAATGTGCTAGGTACTATGGTGGGCCTGAATGGAATAACCACAAATATTTATTGAGCACCTTTTGTGTGCAAAGCACTCTGCTAATGCTGGAGGAGATAGAAACTTGAGAAGAGATATGGGCTCTGCCCTCAATGAGCTTACAGTCTAGTACAAATTATTATGTGCAGATTATTGTTCCAGGTGCTATACATATAATGATAATAATGAAAAAACAGCCCATGTCTTTAAGTGATTTTTTACTTTCTATTGATAGTGATAGAACATGTGAGTGGCATAGCCTGTAAACAGAGAAATAAATACAAAGTGATTTTCAGAAGGACAGAACAATAACAAATTGGATGGGGTTCTTAACCATTTTTGTCATGGACCCTTTTTACAATCTGGTAAAGCATGTAGACCTTTTCTCAGAATGATATTTTTAAATGCATAAAATAAAATACATAGTATCATACAGAAAAAACAATGCATTTAAAAAAGTATGTATTTTTTTCTATCCAAGTTTGCTGACCCCCCAGAACCTACTGAACTAATGGGGTCTGGAAAGGCTTCAAGTAGGATTCGACCCCTTAGCTGAGGCTTTAAGAAAGTCCAGGAATTCTGAGAAACAGAGGTTTAGGAGGGAGTGCAAGGTACCTTCTAGAAGAACCTTTGAGTTTTTGTTTTTGATAATAGTTGCAGTCAGAAATTTTAAATTATATGGTTGTCTTCAGATATGACTAAGTCTATAATAATAAAACCAATAATTTCCAAGAAAACAGAACTAAAAAGGACCAACATATTTTCTTCTGCATTTTTATCATTAGTTCAATTAATAGAATTATATAATTTCTATTTAATTTTAAATACATATGTTTTGGGAAGGAAAATTATTGAAGCTTTTCCCACCTGAATCTTGTCTCTCCCCTTTCTTCAAGGTTTCATAAAGCCAAGCACTCCTCATTGACTGCTTTTATTTTCTTCTTTTTTTTCTTTTTCCTAAAAGTTTAATCTATAACTACCCCAATGTCTGCCTTTCCGAAAAGAAACAAAACAAAACAAGTTTTGACTCAAGATCAGGCATCTTACCTGTAGAGTGATGTTTGTCTGAGGTTGAACCTTGGCTGAAGGTATTTGAAGATAAGATTCCTTGTTGACGAAATTGACACTGACCAACTTTTCACACTTTTCACCCTGGTAGCCAGACAAACACTGGCATATTGGCTCATTTATCTTTATGATGCATTGGGCTCCATTCTGACACTCAAAATTATCACAAGGGCTGGTGCGTGGTAGAACCATTGGTGGAGAAAACTCACAAAATAAGCCACTACATTTCAAGCAGAGAAAATTATATTTTACTTCCTTATAGTCTGGAATGAACGAAAAAGAGATTAAGTTTAAAGTTTCTAATTCTTTTCTTACCTGTAACCTTCAGGGCAGATGCAAGTATAGCCATTCACTGCATCTGTACAATGGGCTCCGTTCTTACACTTGTTATCCTGGCAGTCATCATAGTCGATATCACAGTGTTCACCTACATATCCAGGGGTGCAATCACATCTGTTTTGATAAAAAATAAGTTGGGTGAATTTTTATCGAGCTCAAACAAATTAAATGTTACATGTAAAAATGAGATATCACCCTCTTTAGTTAATTGATCACAGTAGCCTTGAAAAGAGACCATCCCCAATCCCACTCCCAAAGGCTTATCTGCAAAAGTCATCTTCTTTCTGGAGTAGAATGTAAACTTTTTGAGGAAAAGGCCTATTTAATTTTTTTTTCTCTTTTACCTCCAGCCCATCCCAATACCTGGAATGCTGTGGGTGCTTAATAAATATTTGTTGATTAGCATTATTGCTTATTTACTGTCTTTCCTTATATTTCACACAGATTAAATTTATATAGGGCTTTTCAGAAATCATTTAAATTTATGCAGTGCTTTCCTTACAACCTCTTTATGAAGTCCATAGAACAAGTGTTTTGTTGTTGAGTCGTTTCAGTCATGTCTGACTCTCTTTGGCCCAATTTGGGGTTTTCTTGGCACAGATACTAGAGTGGTTTGCCATTTCCTTCTCCAGCTCATTTTGCAGATGAAGAAACTGAGGCAAATAGGTTTAAGTGGCCTACCCAGGGTCACACAGCTATGAGACTGAGTTTAAACTCAGGTCCTCCTGACTCCAGGGTTGGCACTCTATCCACTGAACCATCAAGCTTCCTAACAGCACAAGAAATATTATTCATATTTTATCGATAAGGAAACTGAGACTTAGAAAATCAAGGAAGCCTGCCCAAGGGACATATAATAAGTAACAAAAGCAGGGCTCAAAGTGAGGTCTTCTAAATCCTAATCCATCAGTCCTGCTAAGCAGGGATAGTCTTACTTTTCCATTTGTATCCCTAGTATTTAATATAGTACTTTGCACAGAGTAAGCACTTAACAAATGTTTTATTCATTCATTCCTTTCTTCCACTATCCTATGCTGGCTCTTCTATTTATTAATGCCAAAATGATATTGACTCAGGTAATGACAATAAATATCAACAATGTAAGCATTTCTGGGAGCCAAGATGGCAGAGTAAGTAATGGGTCATTCTCATGTTCCCTTGTGGACCCAGAAAATACCAGGAGGAATTCTGGAACAGTGGAGCCAGCAAAGAGATGAGGTGCAGCAGTCTTTTGACTTGTGAGGCTGGAGGGATTGTCAGGATTGTCCTCTTGCTGTGGCTGAAGGGGACCAATACAGGATGGGAGGCGTCTGAGCAAGCCAGAGGCAAGCCCCACCTCAGTGGACCAGTGGGAGATCCTGAGCCCCAGAGTGGTGAAGTGGGCAAATGCCAACACCAGAACCCCTGTGTGCCTTGGCACAGCCAGAGGAACCAGCAGATGCCAGCATGAAGAACCACCACTTGTGCTGGTGGATGGGCATCTATCAATGGCTGAGCCTACCCATGCTCTAGCAGAGCTCCAGGTGAGGAGGAGATCTCCAATAGCCTGACTACCCCCTTCTCTACCCACTACCCTGTAAGCTTCAGTGTAACCCTGGGGAAACACAGAAGGACCCCACCTTGGCACACACCAGCCACTACCACCACCTCCAGCTCAGCACCAGGTAAGCTACCAGTCCCCTACAGCCTCCAGCTGCCAGCACTTGAGGCCCCAGCACATAAAGTCAGTAGCCAGGCCTCTAGCCCCTAGCACAAGAAACATGGGATAGTGCCCCCTGTGCCCTGGAAGCAGAGATCACCTTTTAAAACCAGAAAAAAAGCAAACACCATGAGCAAAAAGCACCAAAGAAAAACAAAGACCATAGATTCTCACTATGGGGACAGGGAAGATCAAAACACAAATTCAGAAGAGGACAGTATTGTCAATATACCCACATCTGAAACCTCAGAGGGAAATATGAACTGGTCTCAAGCCCAAAAAAGCCTTCTTAGAAGGGCTTAAGAAGGATTTTGAAAGCCAAATAAAAGAGGTAGAAGAAAAATTGAACAATTGCTTTAAAAATACAATTGGCAAAGTGGAAAAAAAGTACACTGAAGAAAACAACTCTTTAAAAAGCAGAATTGGCAAAATGGAAAAAGAGGTACAAAATCTAACTGAAGAAAACAATTAGCTAAAAGATAGAATTAGGCAAGTGGAAGCTAATGACTCTATGAGATATCAATAATCAGTCAAACAAAATCAAAAGAATTAAAAAAAAAAGAAGAAAACATAAAATACCTCATTCAAAAAACAACTGACCTGGAAAATAGATCCAGCAGAGATAATTTAAGAATTATTGGTCTACCTGAAAGCCATAATCAAAAAAAGAGCCTGGACAGCATCTTTCAAGAAATCATCGAAGACAATTACCCTGAGGTCCTAGAACCAGAGGGTAAAATAGTCATCAAAAGAATCCATCTATCACCTCCTGACAGAGATCCAAAATTGAAAACACCAAGGAATATTGTAGCCAAATTCCAGAATTATCAGGTCAAGGAGAAAATACTGCAAGCAGCCAGAAAGAAACAATTCAAATATCTTGGAACCACAGTCAGGATGACACAGGACTTTGCAGCTTCTTTATTAAAAGATCAGAGGGCTTGGAATATGATATTCTGTAAAGCAAAGGAGCTTGTATTACAACCAAGGATCAATTACCCAGCAAAATTGAGCATAATCCTTCAGGTGAGGAGATGGATATTCAATGAAATAGGGGACTTCCAGACCTTCCTGATGAAAAGACCAGAGCTCAATAGAAAATTTGATCTTCATATACAAGACTTAAGAGAGTCATAAAAATGTAAATAGGAAAAAAAAGGGAAAGAAGGGAGGGAGATGAGCATTGTTTGAACCTTACTGTCATTGGATTTGGCTCAAGGAGGGAATAGTATACTCAGGTATAGAAATCTTAGAAAACTTGCCCTTTAAGAAGTAGGAGGGAAAAGGGGAAAGAAAAGGGAGGGGGTGGTGAGAAGGGAGGGAAGAAGTAGTAAGGGAAAGAAAAGGGAGGGGATTGATAGAAAAGAGGAAAGACTGGTGGAAGTGATGGTCAAAAGCAAAAATCTAATGAGGAGGGAAAGGGAAAAAGGAGAAATAAAATCATAAACGGCTGGAGGGGGTGGTGGAGAGAAAGACACAGGTAGTAATCATAACTGTTAATGTGAATGGGATGAACTGTCCCATAAAAAGAAAGCAGCAGAATAGATTAAAAATCATAATCCTACAGTATGTTGTTAATAATTGACATATGATTATATTTCACATTTGAAACAGAAAGATACACACAGAGTAAAGGTAAAAGGCCAGTGTAGAACATATTACACTTCAGCTGAAGTAAAACAAAACAAAACAAAACAAAACAAAAAAAGCAGTGGTAGCAATCTTGATCTCAGACAAATCAAAAGCAAAAATAGTCTAATTAAAAGAGATAAGGAAGGAAACTATATCCTGCTAAAAGGCACCATAGACAATGAAGTAATTGGTCATGCAACTAAAAAAGCTAGAAAAAGAACTAATTAAAAATCCCCAATTAAATACCAAATTAGAAATACTGAAAACCAAAAGAGAGATCAATAAATTGAAATTAAGAAAACAATTGCAATAATAAATAAAAAAAACTAAGAGCTGGCTTTATAAAAAACAACAACAAAGTACGTAAACTTTGGTTAATTTGATTAAAAAAAGGAAGAAGAAAACCAAATTACCAGTATCAAAAATGTAAAGGGTGAATTTACCACCAATGAAGAGGAAATTAAAACTATAAATAGGAGCTATTTTGCCCAACTCTATGCCAATACATTTGATAATCTTAGTGAAATGGATGAATATTTCCAAAAATATAAATTGCCCAGATTAACAGAAGAGGAAATAAAATACTCAACCCTATTTTAGAAAAAGAAATTGAACAAGCCATCAATGAACTCCCTAGGGAAAAAAATCTCCAGGGTCAGATGGATTTACAAGTGAATTCTATTAAACATTTAAAGAACAATTAATTTTAAATACTATATAGACTATTTGGGAAAATAGGTGAAGAAAGAGTCCTACCAAATTCTTTTTATGATACAAATATGGTGCTGATACCTAAACTGGGAAGAGCCAAAACAGAGAAAGAAAATTATAAACCAATTTCCCTAATGAATATAGATGCAAAAATTTTAAATAAAATATTAGCAAAAAGATTACAGCAACTTATTATGAGAATAATACACTATGACCAGGTAGGAGTGATACCAAGAATTCAGGGCTGGTTCAGTATTAGGAAGACTATCAGCATAATTGACCGTATCAACAACAAAACTAACAGAAACCATATGATTATCTCAACAGATGCAGAAAAATCTTTTGACAAAATACCACACCCATTCCTATTAAAAACACTAGAGAGCATAGAATAAATGGATCCTTCCTTAAAATGATAAGTAACATCTACCTAAAACCATCAGCAAGCATTATGTGTAATGAGAGTTAGCTAGAAGCATTTCCAATAAGATTGGGGGTAAAACAAGGATGTCTATTATCACCACTAATATTCAATATGGTACTCGAAATGTTAGCTTTAGCAATAAAAAAAGAAAAAGAAATTGATGGAATTAGAATAGGCAAAGAAGAAGCAAAGCTATCACTCTTTTCAGATGATATGATGATATACTTAGAGAATCCTAGAGAATTAAGTAAAAAAATATTTGAAATAATAAACAACTTTAGCAAATTTGCAGGATATAAAATAAACCCACATAAATCATCAGCATTTCTGTATATTACTAACAAAACCCAACAGCAAGAGATAGAAAGAGAAATTCCTTTTAAAATTACTATAGACATTATAAAATATTTGGGAGTCTACCTGCCAAAACAAACCCAGGAACTATATGAACACAATTACAAAACATTTTTCATACAAATAAAGTCAGATCTAAATAACTGAAAAAACATCAGTTGGTCATGGGTAGGCCGAGTTAATATAATAAAAATGACAATTTTACTTAAATTAATTTACTTACTCAGTGCCATACCAATGAAACTACCAAAAATTATTTTATAGAACCAGAGAAATATAACAAAATTAATCTGGAACAATAAAAGGTCCAGAATATCAAGGGAATTAATGAAAAGAAATGCAAGGGAAGGTGGCCTAGCCACACCAGATCTAAAACTGTATTATGAAGCAGCAATCATCAAAACTACTTGGTACTGGCTAAGAAATAGAGTTGTGGATCAATGGATTAGGTTAGGTACACATGACACAGTAGTCAATGACTATAGTAATCTACTGTTTGATAAACCCAAAGACTCCAGCTTCTGGGATAAGAACTCATTATTTGAGAAAAACTGCTGGGAAAACTGGAAAATAGTATGGCAGAAAATAGGCATAGATGAACATCTTACACCATATGACAAAATAAAGTCAAAATGGATACATGATTTAGATATAAAGGCTGATACTAGAAGCAAACTGGGAGAGCAAGAAAAGGTGTACCTGTCAGATTTATGGAGAATGGAAGAATTTATGACCAAACAAGAGATAGAGAACATTATGAAATGCAAAATGGATAATTTTGATTATATTAAATTGGAAAGTTTTTGCACAAAGCCAATGTACCCAAGATTAGGAGGGAAGCAGAAAACTGGGAAAGAATTTTTATAACCAGTGTCTCTGATAAAATTCTCATTTCTAAAAATATATAGAGAACTGAGTCAAATTTATAAGAATACAAGTCATTCCCCAATTGATAAGTGGTCAAAGGATATGAACAGGCAGTTTTCAGAGGAATAAATTAAAGCTATCTATAGTCATATGATAAAATACTCTAAATCACTATTGATTAGAGAAATGTGAATCAAAACAACTCTGAGGTACCACACCACACCTATCAGATTGGTTAACATGACAGAACAGGAAAATGATAAATGCTGCAGAAGATGTGGGAAAATTGCACCATTAATGCATTGTTGGTGGAGTTGTAAAATGATCCAACCATTCTGGGGAGCAATTTGGAACGATGCCCAAAGGGCTATAAAAATGTGCACGTCTTTTGACCCAGGAATAGCACTTCTAGGTCTGTATCCCAAAGAGATCATACAAGTGGGAAAAGGACCTACGTGTACAAAAATATTTATAGCAGCTCTTTTGTGGTGGCCAAGAATTGGAAATTGAGAGGATGCCCATCAGTTGGAGAATGGCTGAAGAAGTTGTGGTATATGAATGTAATGGAATACTATTGTGCTATAAGAAATGATGAGCAGCCAAACTCCAGAGAAACCTGGAAAGATTTACATGAACTGATTCTGAGTGAAGTGAGCAAAACCAGGAGAATGTTGCACACAGTAATAGCAACATTGTGTTATGACTAACTTTGATAGAGTTATCTCTTCTTAGCAATGCAAGGACTAAGACAACTCCAAAAGTCACATGATGGAAAATGCTGTCCACATCCATAAAAAGAACTGTGAAGTCTGAATGCAGGTCGAAGCATATTATTTACTCTTTCTTATTCTTTCTTTCTTTTTTTTTGTTGTTTCTCCTTTCTCATGGTTTCTTCCATTGCTTCTAATTCTTCTTTACAACATAACTAATGTGAAAATAAGTTTAATATGAATGTTTATGTTGAGCCTATATCAATTTACATGTCCTCTTGGGGTGGAGAGAGGGGAGAGATGGGGAGAAAAATTGTGGTGAATATTGAAGGTGAATGTTGAAAACTAAAAATAAATAAATTTATTAAAAAATTAGGAAAAAAGACCCATCACAAGTATCATGAATTGTTTTTTTTCACTTTTATTCCATTTTTTCTTGTGCTTTCATCGTAATATTTTTCATGCTCTGCCTCTTTTCCTTGAGTTTTGTATCTATGGTAGTTATAATTTAAATACCTGATTTCCAATATTAAACATATATTTTAAATATTTGCTTAATCTGTTTTATTTCCTAAGAGAGGTTGGAAACACTTGTAAATGCTGTGAGGTTAAGAATGGATTCAAATATATTAACTTGGAAAGAAATTAATTTATAACTCATTCCATGTTTAAATGTTGATGAAGATGATGCTCTGGGTTAGCCAATCTCTCTGGGGTCATTCTAATCCATTAATCTATAATTAGGATTATTATTATCTGTCATTCTAGTACCTAGTAGTTGGTACTCCAATTGAAGTTTTGACACATCCTTACATACTTGTGCAATACATCTTAATGATTGCCATCGTGTTGTTTTAAATACATGCCCCTTTTAATGCTTCAGCATCCTCAGCTACCTTCAGATGAGGTATTTGAGGCAGTCTGGTACAGTGCAGAGAATGCTAGATTTGGAGTTTGTTTTCAAATCTCAGTTCTGCTACTTAACTTCATGTGTGCCCTAGGACAAATTTCTTAACTGATTTAGTGTTCAGTTTCTTTACCTTTAAAATGAGAAGTTAGACTAGATGGTATTGAAAGGTCCTTCTCACTAAATGAATTAGACCATTATCTTAATCACAACAGAATTCAAATTCTAGATAAAGAAAATACCTGAAAGATGACAGAGTAATGGAAGGGACTTGCCTGAGCTCTTTCAATTTCCACTCCAAACAACATTTAAATAATGCCTCAAAACAAATGCTGAAGTAGCAGAACCAATAAAGGGACTAGGTAAAACAATTTTCCAGCCCAAGGCAACTTAGAAGGTCAGAAGGAAAAGTCTGTCTCACTCAGGTAAGAGTGGAGTGCAGTCCAGCATGGAAGCTCCCAGGCAAGCCAATATCAGGCCTTGGGGGAGATGTCAGCTCACAGATAGTAAGGGAGTTTGGACAACTGGTCAAAAGGAGATTATAGGGGACCATTCACTGGCACAGGGTGCAAGACTCTGTTGCATTGCCCATATGCAGTTCTGGTTGCAATCCCAATGTAAAAAGGAGCACTAACACATTAGAGTCTGCAACTGGCCACAGGGGATTGGGGCCCTGCTCACAGTTCCAAGGTGGAAAAGAATGCTTGTGGTCACTCACAGACAAGAATATAGGCCAGGAAAGCAGTAACCTTGGAAAGACTGAGAACTTATGGATCCCCAGAGCTGTTTCTGAAAACAGCAGCACAAAAAACTCAGAGTAAAGCCCAACTTCAACATCAAGTTAAAAGTCAAAAAATAGGCTGGAAAAATGAGCAAGTAACAACCACAACCACAAAAAAAAAAAAAAAAAAAAAAAAAACTGATCATAGAAAGTTCCTGTGGTGACAGGGAAGGTCAAAACATAAACTCAGAAGAAGACAAAAAAGTCAAAACAGCTACATCCAAAACCTCAAAGAAAAATGTGAATTGGTCTCAGGCCCCAAAAGAATTCCTGGAAGAGGTCAAAAAGGATTTTAAAATCAAATAAGAAAGGTAAAGGAAAAATGAGGAAAAGAAATTAGAGTGATAGAAGATAATCATGAAAAAAAATGCTTGGTACAGGAGGCATAGAAAAAATACTGAAGAAAATAATACCTTAAAAAACAAAATAGGCCAAACAGTAAAAAGAGGCACAAAAATCCACTGAAGAGAAAAACTCATTAAACAGAAGAATTGGCCAAATGGAAAAAAAAAAGATGTACGAAAATTCACTGAAGAAAAGAACTCCTTAAAAAGTAGAATTAGCCAAATGGAAAAGGAGGCACAAAAGCTCACTAAAGAAAATCATTCCTTAAAAATTAGAATTGGGCAAGTAGAACTTAACGACTCCATGAGACATCAAGAAACAATAAAAATCAAAAGAATGAAAAAATAGAAAATATTAAATATCTTACTGAAAAAAAAACTGACCTAGAAAATTGATAGAGGAGAGATAACTTAAGAATTATTGGATCATGAAAGACATGATCAAAAAATGAGCCTGGACATCATATTTCAATTAAGTATCAAGGAAAACTGCCCAGATATCCTAGTATCAGAGGTTAAAATAGAAATTGAAAGAATTCACCAATTATTCCCTAAAAGAGATCCAAAAGCAAAACTCCCTGAAATATTATAGTCAAATTCACATCAAAGAGGAAATATTGTAAGCAGCCAAAAATAAACAATTCAGATATAATGGAGCCACACTCAGGATAACAAAAGATTTAGCAACTTCTATATTAAAGGATCAGAGTGCTGGAAATATGATATCGTGGAGGGCAAAGAAGGTAGGACTACAACCAAGAATAACTTACCTAGCAAAATTGAGTATAATCCTTCAGAGGAAAAATGGATATTCAGTGAAATAGAAGACTTTCAAGCATTCAAGATGAAAAGACCAGAGCTGAATAGAAGATTTGATTTTCAAATACCAGACTCAAGAAAAAAATTGAAAGGTAAACAGAAAAGAGAAATCATAAGGGATTCAATAAGGTTAAACTGTTTAGATTCATACATAAGAAAATGATACTTTTAACTTTTAAGAACTTTCTCATTATTAGGGCAGTTAGAAAATGTATACATAGATAGAGGGGATGGGTGTGAGTTGATTATGAGACGATGATATAAAAAAAAATAAAATTCCCCAATCAATAAATGATGAAAGAATTTGAACAGGCAGTTTTCAGACAAAGACATCAAAAGTATCTATAGTCACATAAAAATGTTCTAAATCACGATTGGTTAGAGAAATGAAAACTAAAACAACTCTAAGTACCACCTCATACTTATCAGATTAACTAATATGACAAAAAATGAAAACGACAAATGTTGGAGAAGATGTAGGAAAATTGGGATACTAAAGCACTATTGGTAAAGTTGTGAACTTGTCCCACTTTTCTGGAGAGCATGGAAGTATGCCCAAAGGGCTATAAAACTGCGTATCCTTTGACCTAGCAATACCACTAGTAGGTACTAGAGATTAAAAAAAAAGGAAAAGTTCCTATATGTACAAAATTATTTATGGCAGCCCTTTTTGTGGTGGCAAAGAATTGGTAATTGAAGGGATGGCCATTCATTTGGGAATGACTGAACAAGTTGTGGTATATGATTGTGATAGAACACAATTGTGCTGTAAGAAATGATGAGCAGGATGCTTTCAGAAACACCTGGGAAGACTTACATGAACTGATGTAAAGTGAAGTGAGCAGAACGAAGACAACACTGTGCATAGTACTAATAATATTGTATGATGATCTATTATGAATTACTTGACTATTTTTAGCATTACAATAATACAAGACAATTTTGAAGAACTCAGCATGAAAAATGCTGTCCACCTCCAGAGAAAGAACAGATGGAGACTGAATGATATTGAAGTATACATTTTTAATACTTTACTTTTCTTTGTTTTTTTTTGGGGGGGGTCCGTATTTTCTTTCACACCATGATGAACATGGAAGAAATATGTTGTACATAATGGCACATGTATATCAAATTGTTTGCCTTCTCAATGAAGGGGGAGGGGAGAAAAGGAGAGAAGGAGGGAATTTGAAACTCAAAATTAAAAAACAGTTAGATTGTTTTTTATATGTAATTGGAAAAATATTTAAGTAAAAAAAGTAAATAGCTGAAAGTCAACGAATACAAACAATGGTGAGGCATGTAGTTGAAAGCAGTCAGGTGTAATGCAACTGACTTTCAGTTTTGAATACCATAGAAATTATTTTTGACTAAGAGTGATGGCATTATGGCAAGTTTTGTGTATCTCTATGAGTGTGTGTGTGTGTGTGTGTGTGTGTGTGTGTGTGTGTATTTTACATCACAAAAGCTAAGTAAAAAATTTGATTGAGATGGCCACTTCAGTGATATTATCCATTCTCAACTAGATGGGTAGGCATGAGTCAGAGTTCTTCCATCAGTGTTAATGGGAGTGGTGTAGCTGAAGCTACTAAGCATTAAGATGAGGAAAAACTTTGAATTATTTATCTGGAAAAAAAATCAAAGGAAGAGATACGAGAACCATATGTATAGTGCAGAAGCTAAGAGCTGATTTTGTATTCTCTTCTACACAATTTTTTTTTCCAAGTCCATTATAACTTGAAATCATTTTGAGAGGACCAATATCTCTGTCAACCTTTTACTCACTAAAGTGGATTTTACAAGACAATGTATAAATTTAAATAAAAGCCTCCTAACACCAGGCATGTCAAAATATATATCATATGCTCTCAAGTCACTTCTGTGACAAAGAATGATGGCTAAGTAAAGAAAACCAAAAATATAAACTATGCGATTAAGAAGCTAAAAAACTGACTACGTGAGATGCATGCTTCAAAGTACTGTGGATGACACTCTGGTATAAAAATATCAAAGAACAATATAAAAGATTTATGAGATAGGTAATAAAGCAAGAAGGGTAAAAATCAGCTCTATTGGTATGGTGCAGTTAAAAATGAACTACCAGAAGAGCTCAGAACTACAGAACATAAGAGTTGGGGCTTAGACTTCCTCTAATAGAACACTCTCAGTATGAGAATGAGAAAAGTGAGCCTTTGGAAGGTGATTCAACTTACCCAAGGTCATACAGTTAGTTAGTTAGCTAGGTAACAGCTCATTAAGCAGCTGACAGAACAATAGTCATAGGTTACCAGAACTGGGAGTGAATTTAGAGGCCATTGAGTTCAATCAACTTCCTCATTATACAGCTGAGAAAATTAAGACTCAGAGAGAAGGAATGTGACTTGCCTAAATTCACACAGAATAAGTGTCAAAGATGAGAATCAAATCCATGTCTCTACTCCTAGTTCATTGCTCTATACACCACACCATGCTGAGCTAAAGAAAGAGAGTCAGCATACTAATTAATGGAGACAGCAGAAACAGAAGCTGGGGTCTAGGGTGGGTGAAATATATGTCAGAAAAACTATCTTTAGCATTTTCAAATCTGTTTTGTTGGTGTCTTTTGACTTCTATTTCCTTTCTCTCTTCCCAAAGAACATATGTCACTGACATATGCAAGAAGGCTAGTGAAAGCCAACACTTTGTCTTATTAACTTGTTTTTAGCCAAATTAGCTATAGAAATAAAACCAGTGTTCCCACATTACTGATAGAAATAGCAGGTTTTCCAAATCTGCTAATTCATGGCTTAGTAATAACTACTTTGTAACTTATGCGTCTTAATTGATGGTAATAAGGGAGTTATTTAATTGTGAATTAGTCTTTCAGAAGATGAACTCCTTTATTTTCGAATGATTTCCAATGAGTCTTACTAATAACCTATCTTGTAATTACAGCTTAAAAAGCACTGCAGTGATTCTGCTCTAATGTTAATTGCAGTGAAGTCTATAGAAGAAACAACCTGTGTTTGAAGACCACCTGCCTCCATGGCTTACTCTTCTGAGATATGATTATATTCTTTATATATGTGACACATTCTGAGGCCAGACTTTAATGACCACCTGTGGTATACAACCATGGAGTTCACAAAAGCTCTAGGGGAAAAAATGATCTCCCAAGGAAGGAATTTCATCAAAATGTAGTGTATTTTTTCCAGATTCAGAAATAAAACCATTAATGAGCTTCTTTACCCTTAAATAGGGATCCGATCTGAACCCAAAAGGTAAACCAAAATATGTAATGAAACACACACCAAATTATTTTATCACAACAACAACAAAAACAACTAAAACACCTGCACAGCTGTTATGTACCAGAAAGAAATCCACAAGCCTTCTAAAATGACTAAACTGGTACATAAAACATGTTTCTAACACAAACCTGATGGAACCCAAGCTTCATTTATAAAAGGCAATATAGTCTGGGTAAAGAGCATTGTCTTTGAAATGAGAGGATCTACCATTTACCAGCTGTGTGACTCTAGGGAGGCCCTTCTGGGCCTCCATTCTCTCATCTGGTATATTAAGAAGTTGGACAAGTTCAAGGGTTCTTTTCCTCTTTTTCTTTCCAATAGGTGCTTAATAAATACTTGTTGACTTGACTTTTTTGTGTCATGAACATCTTTGCAAGTCTAGTGAAGTCGATGGACCCCTTCTCAGGGTAATATTTTAAATGCATAAAATAAAATGTATAGGATTAAAAAGGAAATCAATTACACTGAAATAAAGTGGTCATAATATTAAAAGAGGCTCTTCACTTGGGCTTTGATTCATAGACACAAGATTGTAATTAAAACCCCTTTTCTAGATGATGTCTATAGTCTCTTCTAACTCTAACATTCTTTAATTCCCTATTCCTATAAAAGATAGAGCAGCTTTTACCTCCCCTGAAATATCTTCCTTTCCTTTTGTCCACCAACTGAAAGCCTACATTTTGTTCAAAACCTAACCCAAGTACAATCTTCCCAACAAAGTCTTTCATGATTACCCTCATCCAGTCATCCTATAACATTTATAAACTATACCCCATGATGCAGAAAAGTGGGTGAAAACATTTAGAAAAACCCTGAAGTGGTATATTATTGTAAGGGAATGTGATGTGTACTCATTACCTTTTTTTTTTTCTTCAAACTTTACAATGTTGGTCAGTAGATACAGCATGGAACTGAGTCAGGAGACATGTTAGAATCCCAGCTTTGGCCCTTATCAGCAGTGTTAACTTAGCAACTCATAAAATGTCTCTGAGACCCAGTTTTCTTATCTAGAAAATGCAAATATCCATATACATACTCCTTATCTGACAGAGTCTTATGAAAAAAGTACTTTATAAAGTTCTATATAGATATGAGCCATTATTTTTTCTAGGTGATTCATTGTGGCATATCTAGTCTCCCTAAGGAGAGTGTAAGCTACTTGAAGAGAGGCTGTGTTATTTTCTTTTTGTATCTCCAGATCACTTAATACAGTAAGAGCTACTCAAAAGACATTAGGAACTGGTAGAAAAATCAGTCAATTGTGGGACAGAAGAACTAGTTCTAGATTTGCCAGTAATTTAGTTAGATTTAGTTCTACAAACATTGAAGTGTCTATTATGTTCAAGCACTGTGCTAGGAGAAGGGAATACAAAGATAAATATGGCACATACCCTGTTCTCAGGCACCTTAAAGTCCCCTGGAGGATATAAGAAAGGGACACATATAGAAATAAGCTTGGTAAAGGAGAAGGTGATAGAAGCACAAAGGAGATATAGTCTAAGTATTGTTCTATGAGAAATATAAGATGGCAGAAATTACTTTCACCTAAAGGGGGAGTATAATCAAGGGAAGACTACATGAAGGAGGTGGTACTTGAATTGAGTCTTGAAAGAAAGGAAAAACATCAATAAATGGAGCTCAGAGGAGGTGAGTTCATTCCAAGTATGGAGACAGTATAAACAAAGGCATAGAATGGGAAAGGGTAGGACAGGAATAGAGGGTAATCCAATTTAACTGGGATTGGGGTTTGATTTTAGAGGGCCTTAATTGTCAGGGTACTGGTAGGCAACATGGAGCCACTGAAGGCTTTTGAGTAGAGCACTGGCGTGATTGGAGAAGTGCATTAGGAAGATTATTCACACAGCATTTTGAAGGGTGGTTTAGAGAAGGGATAGAATGGAAGGAGAAAGACCAGTTAGTAGGCTATATGTCTTAGACAAGGCACTTAATTTTCCTGGGTCTCAGTTTTTTCAAACTTAAAGAGACTGAACTAAATGTTCTCTAAGGTGTTCCTTCTAAGTAGACTGCATAACTGTGTTTTTTCCCCACAATATGCAATACCCAAAAGGCTTTTTTGCTAACAGAGATTGCTCCTCAAAGAAATCGAACTCTTATTAATTTTCTTCTCCAGTGCTAAGAAACAGTTGTGTTGTCCGATGTCACATATGCTGCTAAGAATGCCATTGAGACCAGTGAGCAAAGGCCTTATTTTTTCATGAGTGAAAGGGGCTGAAGGGACTTTTTTTAAGGAAGAAAATCTCTACTGGCTCCAAGATCATCTAGAAGTGAAATATGAAAATGTTTCCACGTACTTGTATCCCTTTGGTGTCAGGATGCACTTTGAGTCATGCTGGCAGGGATTAAGATCCTGGGCACAAAAATCGAGTTTCTCCTCACACAATTCACCTGCAAACGGCAAACAGCATTAGTTCAGTGGGGAGGTTGCTATGAAAAGAAAATGAAGCTTCAACAGCTTCCCTCTGGAAGCAAAATAATTCAAGTTGGCCAAAAGGTGACCTTTTTATAGCTAACTCAGATGGAATTAGAAGGACATCTGTTATTTTCTGTCTTTTTATTTTTTTTTCCACTAGAAAAGAGTGACTCAGAATTACATCACACTTTCATAGGTCTCCTAAGGTGATGAGATAAATTACTGGCTAAGAGCATTCTGAGAATATTGTACCTTTAGAATAACATCAAAAATTCTAAACAGTGATGTTTCCAACTCACTCATCCAAATCAACAGGAATAGTATGTAGGAAACAGGGGGTCAAATTAGATAAAAGTTATGCATAATTACACAGGCTCTAAGAAACTCATGAACAAACCTATAATTTAATAAGTACAAACATTTGATATCATTTGGTAGCTCAGATATGCACATCCATCTGGACTATTTATATTTGTTGCCACATTTATGCATCTCTTAGAAAGATCCCTAAAGTATAAGTAGTAACATGAGTCCATTTTCTTGGTCTACGACTACTTAGCACAATTCTGCCTGTTTATAATATCATTTCCATGGAAAGTGGGACTTTTCAATTCCTTCTATAATCTATCAAGTCAACTAGAAAAGTACAAACTACCTTAGTATTGAGTCTTGTTCTGCTTCTTGACTGTGTGTGGACTTCAGAACATGCACAAGTATTCTGTGACTGTTTCTTGATTCACTTACTATATAGTGAGGAAAGGCTTTTCAGTTGAACAATTGAGATATAACCTCTACAGCACTTTGCAAACCATAAAGTGCTATATAAATGCTAGTTATTATTATGTCTAAATTAATTTCTAATTGGTTTTTATGTAAAAAATGAACTCAAAAATGACTTCATCAAATAAACTATTGGTCATTTCCCAAAGAGTGACATGGGCTTTCATTTACTGCAAGAAGTTGGGATTGAACATCATTAATTACGTAAATAATTAACTATATTCAGTGCTTTAAGTGGAATTTATTTGTAAGAAATGCACAAATAAACGTGTTAGTGGGGAGATATAGTTCCACTGGTTCTCTATTGCCCACTGGACCAAGTCTGAACAATTTAGAATGCTACTCAAAGCTCATCCCAATTTGCTGAGAATAAACATGGCAGAGTGGATCAAGCTCTGGCCTCAAAGCCAAGATGACCTAGGTTCAAGTCCCAACTCTAATACGCCTTGTCTGTCTCACCTTGGGAAAGTCACTTAATATCTCAGTGGTCTAGGCAACTCTTGGAAACTATCTAAGGTGCAGAGATGGAAACAGCTTTCTTACCTGGGAATTTCCTACCGGTGAAACCACAGGTACAGTCCCTATTCCTTACTTTTGCAGTCTTTATATCACATTACTTCTCACTATGTACTTCATGCTACAGTGAAATTGGACTAGCCACCATTTCTATATTAATACCATGGTTTCTGGCCTCTGTACTTTTTTTAATATACCACTTAGGATGTTCTCCCCCTCCCCCTAATCTATTCTTCATGATTTGACTTAACTGGTACCTTTTCCATAAATCTTCCATGACCCCATTTTGCATATTGTTTATGCTTTTACCTTCCTTATTTAATAATGGCTAATTGTGTCTTATTCCTTCCCTGTTCGATTAAGGGAACACGTCTTGTTGATTTATGTATCCTTCTCCCCTAATCCCCGGAACATTGCTTTGTAGAAAGTAGATACAATGTTGTTGTTATTGTTTGTCCTTCATTCTTTAAGAGGACCATGACTTAAGAGGGTGATGCCATGACTTGAAAATGAATTGGATTTAAGTGAGGGAGGGCTGTGCAAAGTCACCAGTCTCACTTTCTCTTCTGGATATAGTTTATAAATACCTTTTGAGTTGAACTCAGTTACTTTTGGAATCTTCTTTAACAGTAAAAAAGAGCATACATAAACAATTGATACATGACTTTGGATATATGTCAGGCAATATCATCTTTCTTGAAATATACCAATGTAGAGTGAAAGCCAGATTTAACATAATTGTTCTTTCTAGAATAACCTTGGCCTTATCTCGAAAACCAGCATTTCAAAAAAGGGATCTTCATTGTGGGCCATTTAAAAAACAGGTTCCAGTTAAGACAGCAGCATGTTTTCCATTGAGAATCACTTTAAATGGGATTATGTTCTTAGACCTGTTAAAGACCTTAGCTTGAAAAGGCCAAGGTCCCCCCCACTGCATACTGGCCATCTCCAGTTCTGATCCATATCTGGCCACTGGACCCAGATGACTCTGGAGGAGAAAGTGAGACTGGTGACTTTGCACAGACCTGCCTCACTTAAATCCAATTCAGTTGCATGTCATGGCATCACCTTCCTGACGTCATGGTCCTGTTCGAGAACAAAGGATAAACAGCAGCAGCAGCTTAGCCTGGTGCAATCTGTCACAATGGACTGACTTTAGAGTATGTACAGGTCTTCTGTGAATGTTTCCTGTCCACTTATCACGTGGAGAGCAAAGGCTTTTTGACGGGTTTCTGAGCTAGAATTGAGCGTGCATATAAAAGGCCTAACCTTGTCCTCTTTCCTGTCTAGTTGTGTTCCAGTGAGGAGGAAATAACCACTGTAAGCTTCCAGGTGAGGAAGGCACCAGTGGCCTATTCATCTCATCCACATTCAGATAAAGCCATCAAGCATTGCCCCGCTTTACTTTTATCTCTGTTGTGTCTATTCTTTCTTGACTGAAGCGAAAGAGTAATGGAGACAGAATAGACAGCGCTGTAACCTAGTGAGCTGCAACAGAACAGAAGGGGACCAAGGAGTCCTGGATCTGGAAACCAAGCTTGTGCATCTTCTGAATGCATGCACAGTTACGGCTTGGAAGCCAACAGAAAGAACCTTTTGCAACCACCCGGTAAGGGGATCAGAAACAGCCACAGAAAACCCAGGCTTGCCTCAAAGTTCACTGGAGGGATTGCTTTATTCTGAGCATGCTGTCCATTCATAAGGCCTGGGGCTATATGAACTCTTCAGGTCTCTACTAGTCTTAAGTCTGTGATCTGATGAAGTAGATTTTATAGTACAGGCAAGGAAATGCAGCCACGTGGTCTGCTTAGTTTCTTTTCCTATTTCTATAAAATAAAATGAAGGGTAAGAAGGCTGAGGCAACAAACCAGAGAGGAAACACACTGGCTTCAAGGGGAAAATAGAGAATGCTAGGCACTGACTCAGCAAAAAAAACCTCTGTTAGTCTAGCAGGCTCATAATACGTTAATTATAAACATATGCTACATTAGATATTATTTAATATTAATTGTAGATTATATTAATAGCTTATGCAAACGCACATATGGATATTCACATAGTTATACACATACACGTACATATATGTATGCATGTGTAGGCATGTGAGCATATGTGTATATATGTGCATACACAGACGTGTATAGTCTAACAGCTGAGAAAAAAGCTAACCTTTTGAAAAAAAATTGGTCTAAAGTATCTTAATTAGTTCTTTGGCCTCCGTCAGAAATGTTGGTGAAAACTTGTGACTTGATGGAGGGGTTCTACCTTTAGCACTAAATTTTCTAACTTTGTTATTCCTAAAAGAATTTTTGGGATTAAGTGCTCCTCAATTCAACAGACTTATATGAAACATCTATTATGTGCCTGGCATTGTGCTAGGTGCTGAGATACATGTTAAAAAAATGAGATAGTCCTTGCTCCCAGGAAGCTTATTTTTTTGTGTGGAAAACAACGTACACATAAAAATTTAAGAAGTATTATATATATAATATATATTTATATATAATTTATATAATAAATTTATATAATATATTTATATTATATATATATATATAATATATTTTTATATATATATATTTGCTGTTGTTGTTTAGCCATTTCAGTCACATCTGACTTTGTGACCTCATTTGGGATTTTCTTGACAAAGATACTGGAGTGATTTCTCATTTCCTTCTCTAATTCATTTTACAGATGAGGAAACTGAGGCAAACAATGTGAAGTGACTTGCCCAGGGTCACACAGGCTAGTAAGTGTCCATTTCCTTCTCTATTTCATTTTACAGATAAGGAAACTGAGGCAAACAATGTGAAGTGACTTGCCCAGGGTCACACAGGCTAGTAAGTGTCCTAGGCTAGATTTGAACTCAGGAAGAAGAGTCTTCCTGACTTCAGGCTTGGTGCTCTATTTACTATGGCGCCACCTAGCTGCCTGTAACAAAATATATACAAAGAAACTTTCTGGGGGGTGAGGGTAGGGAAGAGAGGGCACAAGTAACTTTAGAGATTAATAGACTTCCTATAGGAAATAACACTTAGATGGAGCATTGTTTTCCCCCAAACCAGCTTCTCCTTTGTAACTTCCCTAACACTGGTAATCCTATCATAATTTCTCATTTTAATGAGACATCATCCTTAGGGTTTACTAGGATGCATAGTCCCTGACCTTTTGGCTTCTAGGTTAATTTTCCATGAGATCATAGATTTAGAACTGTAAGAATCCTAAAAGGCTGTTGAGGCCAACCTTTTTACTTTAGAGATGAGCAGACTGAGACTAACAGGGGGTAAGAATTTGCTCAGGGTCACATGGTTAGTAAGTGCCAGACATAGGATTTGAACTCAGTTCTTCCTAATTTCAAGCCCAGAGCACTCTCAGCCGCTCCACCAGCTACCTCAAAAACCTTAGGCACTGGGGGTCCTGGCAGCAGTCACACACACACACACACACACACACACACACACACACACACACACACACACACACACACACACCCCTGAAAGGGACTTTAGAGTTCAGGTTCAACCTCCTGGTTTTACAGATGAGGAAATTGAGCCAAACAGGTGAAATGTCTTGCCCAAGGTCACACAGAGTAAGTTGCTTTTTAGATTGACTGAATGGTGCTAATACTCCACTGAAAATCATTCAATGACTACTCAGTGAATAAAATCTAACACCTTCAATCTGGCCTTCAAGACTCACCATAAGATAGCTGCAATTCGTCTTTCTAGCCTTTCATCTTTCATACTCCTAGCTTCTATACAAATACTCCACATTCAAGTCAAACTGCACCACTGTTGCCTGGTCTTGCTCTAAATTCTCCTTCCCTCTGCTGGCAATGGCCTAGCTTCTGTTTCTTAAATCCTCCATCATTCAACCCTTTTTCAAATCCCACATCCTTCACAAAGCCTTCCCTGATCTCTCTAAATGAATGTTCCCAAGTTTTTTTTTCTTTTTATCTCTCTTTTCTGAACCCCAAAAACTTTGTTTTTACCTCTGCTATGGGGTATTTTTTTACATTTTTTTAAAACTATAGTTATTTGTTTCCTTGTTTTATCTATCTTATCAGATGTAAGATCCTTCAGGGGGAAAAAGTCATTCGTTTTTGTATAACTCAAAGGGCTGTGCGATGTATATCATAGGACCTCAGTAAACGTTAGCTAAATTTAATTATGGAAATCAAAGTGATCTTAATTTGGATTTACAAAGAGGGACTGAACAGAGGCATAACATTCAGAGATGCCTTTCTCTGATGTGATGGATGATAATATGCAGGTGATATAGATAGCTAACAGTACTACTCTTTATTCTGTCATTATGGTACTTTATCAATTATCCTTCAAATAGATCTTTCTATTTGAAAGGTAAAGTCTCAAATAAATTCTTTGGGATTTTTTTTTAAGTTGTGAGCCCTATATTAAAAAAAAAAGGTAATCTACAATAGAGCAAACTTCTCTGGAGTTTGGCATCTAGACTAAAAAAAAAAAGAAAAGAAAAAAAAAGGAACTAGAGCTTTTGGTTCACAACATTCTTTTGTTAATATGTTAGAAACTTAATTCCATCCCCCAATCCTATTGGCTTTTATCTCCTACCCAATGAATTGCCCAACTTAACAAACAATGACATGGAGGACATTATATCTCACTGGCTGACCGTGACTGCTTTACTTCCTGAATTGCTGCTTAATAAATATTTGCTGCATTGGATTGCCTTCACTTTTAGCTCAGCATTTGATCTCCTCGACTTCTGATTTGCCTGTCTTTGCTGATAGGAATTTTATCATTTTTTTTTTTTGAGGGGAAAAGAGAAGAGTGGACTTACAGAGGGCAGATACAGATTTAAAAAATATTCTGGCTATACATAGGTCAAATCAACTCATAACTTTCAGTCTGCTATATTTCATTTTCCAGGTGTTAACAACCACAATCACATTAATGTCATTCGTGATTTTCATAAATATATATATATACAGACACATATGTATATATATGCTTATACATATGTGTATATATAATATATACATACCATTTATTCTCTTGAAAAAAGTCAGACTGCCTCATACCTAATACATTTGTAAAAATAAGTAAAAATTAAAATTTATATTCTGGTTGTATTTGATAGAAACTAATATACTTCTCCATTGTTGACAGAATTGTAAATAGGTAGGATCTTTCTGGGAACCAAATTGGAAGTACCACATGGATCAAAAAAAACAAACATCATACTACTGGGAAAATATCTCAGGCTATTCAAATATATAGAAGTATTATTTGTAAGTGGAAAAAAAGAAAAACAAAGAGTCTCTATCTCTAACAAATACAAAATGGCTAAATTACTATGCACATTAATGTAATTAAATACTACAATGCAACTAGGAATGACAAAGATTAGAAATATAAACAAATGTAGGAAAACTTGAAATATACATAGATGGTTAAATAAAAGGAGAATACCGTAACACACGGACAAGCAATTTAATGCCATACAGAATAAGAGTGACATAAAACATTATTGTTATCTGCATGTTAAAGACGAGTCACTTAAACCATTTAAATAGTTGAGAATGTTAATTAATGAGTTTTGTTACTGTTGAAAGATGTTCATAATAGTATTTTTTTAATATAATTACTAAGTTCATGATACATGAATTTGAGTTGTATTGCTCAAATTTCCAATTTTATATCTCTTATGGTACTAAACCTTTGTATTAGACCCAAATCAGATTATTTTCCAGCAAGATTCCACCTCCCATAATACATTCTGTTTTCTTTCCTAGTTTCTTAAGCACTCACACTTGAACTTCTGAGAGCTCACAAGATTCCTGCCTACAGCAATTTAGTTTAAGACTAAAGTAGAGCAACATTGAGAAGTGCAGAGACTAATATCAAAGAAAAATTCTTCAAAGAGCACTTGCCCCTGAACTGTTTTCAAGCACTGGCCTGTGACTGTACCTCAATGGTGTTGTGAAGATTCTTCTTCTCACCTTTTTAAAAGCACCTGCAGAGTGAAGGCAAAGTCTGTCTTCTATTTTGTTCCTCTCCCCTCCCTTACTCCAAGACCTCCTAACACCTAACACTGAGGTAGCCCCTTTACTTATATCAACCAAATTAGTAAGGTAGTTCTTTTGTCAGCAGAGAGCTGAATTTTTGACTATGGAAATTAATCTCTTTCAAACCATTGATTATTCATGTTGAGGCCCAGTCAAAAAAGAATATTGAAAGCAAATCATACCAATTGGCTCCTTATTATAATGCACCCCCCATAACTTCAATAGTAACCCTGATAAGAGTCACTCTCAAGATAAGGGCTATTGAAAGCTGTATTCCAAGATAAAGGCTGACACTCGTGATCAAATGGAATCACAAAAAGTCAGATTCCAATAAAATGGCTGAACAACAACATTGAAGAACTAATGATCCAAAGGAAATAGTACATCTCCCCTCCGTGGGTCTTGGCTTATTCATTTGCAAACTGAAGAGGTTGAGATGCTCTCTGGTGTCCATCTTAGCTAACATTCTTGTTGTTTGTCCTTCATTTTGAAGAGGACCAATGACATCACAGGATGATGTCTTGATTTATGCATCAATTAGATGTGAGGCAGAGTTGCATAGAGTCATCAGCCCCACTCTCTCTTCAAGAGTCATCAAAGTCCAGTGACAAGACAAAAGTCAAGACAACTGGTGATGGCCTGAGATGCCTTGGTGTCTTTGATATCTGACCAAACTCTAAGAGCTCCACAGTGCCTGCTTGTTTCAACTGCCCTCATGGCTTTTGGAACAAATTGTTCTTATTCACCCATTCTGCAGAGGGATGTCTTCACTCACTGATGGGTTTGAGGCTTAACATTTGAGCTTGAATATTCTATGATTTCTTTGACTCTCAAATATCTATTATGAGACACTATATGCAAAGAGTTTTGCAAAATCATAACTCACTATATAAATGTTAGCTATAATTTATTAATGGGAAACTACAAATTACAGTATCCCTGCAGCAATCCCTTTCAGCTGTCCAAAACTACATAGGTGCCATCTTAACCTGAAACAAGGTGATGCTAGTTTGTTGGACTTGAAGCCAGAGGACCCAAATTCAGATCCCAGCTCTGCTACTTGCTACCCATGTGACCATGGGGTCACTTAAACTCTCTGAGTCTATTTACTCATCCTTAAAATGAAGATGGAGTATATTACCTCTAAGTTTCCTTCTAATTCTAAATCTGTGCTCATATGCTCCTATATTGTTGAAGTAATTCAGAACTATGAAATAAAAAAGGGAAAAAACAAAAGGAACAATTTGTCCATTATTAAGATAAAACAATTTTGAAAGATTTTATAACTCTAATAAATACAATGCCAAGCCGTTTGGAGAGGGCCAAAGATGAATCCTGCTACCCACTTGCCGACAGAGAGGTGATGGACCCAAAATGCTCAATAAAGCATACATTTTTAGATATCACCAATGTGGCAATTTGCTGTGGTTGACTGAACATATTTTTCTTTTTTTGTTCAATTCAAAGGGCAGGGGGAATGGTGGGGGGAGAAAATAAATGCTTGTTAATTAAAAAAATTAAATTAAAAAATAAAGTGAAAAAATAATGTAGTAAATCACAATTAAATATCAGGCTAAGTAGAACTGTGACTGGAAAAATTGGGCCAATAAGCTACAGGTCCTGCCTTGCCAGCACCACAATAGTAATCCAAGGTGACATTGCAGCAAAATGTAAGCTCCTTGAAGACAAACAGGGAATGTTTGTGCCCTTTTTTTTCTGTCTTTGGATCCCAAAATAATACCTGAATGCCTGGTGCACAGCAATGGCTTAATAGATGCCTATTGAATTAAATGGAATTCTTTAAAATAACTAATGCTTGAGGATGCTCTCAGAAAAACCTTGAAAGACTTACATAAGCTGATGCAAAGTGAAATGAACTGTGTCCAAAGTAATAGCAATATTGTAAGATGATCACCTGTGAATGACAGCTATTCTCAGCAATACAATGACCTAAAACAGCTCTGAAGGACTTAGGATGAAAAATTCTATCCATCTCCAGAGAAAGAACTGATGTTGTCTTAATACAAATTGGAACATACTTTTTTAACTTTCTTTATTTTTCTTGATTTTTTTTAGGGGGATCTATGTTTTCTTTTATAACATAACTAATATGGAAATATGTTGTACATGATTATACATGTATAACCTATATTGAATTGCCTTCTCAATGAGAGGAGTGGGGAGGGAGGAAGGGAGAAAATTTAAAATCCGAAGTTGTAAAAATGAATGTTAAAAATTATTTTTTACATGCAGTTGGGGAAAAATAAAATACTAAATTAAAAAAGCCCAGTTAAAACAATTTAAAAAATAATTAATTCTTGGAGAAAGCAGGAAAAGACAAAGCTTTATTTCCATTGGTTTCAGTCTCTTTTTCAAAATGAATGAAGAAAATCTGTAATTATTTGAAAACACGGGCTGATGGTATATATTAAAGTAAAGCCTTTTTGCTGATAAATTATTTGTTCTGTGCTTTAAAAGATCATTGATGCAAAACTCTCTGAATAACATTATAGGAGGAAAGACATTTTACCCATAGGTGACATTTTCATTATTTTGAATTTAAACTTAGGTCAAATAACAAGGTCATATACTAGGCTTATGTATGTATTTAGTGACTACTATGCCATTTATTCATGAAGAATTTATTAAGTGCCTACTATGTACCAGGAACCTTGCTAGGCACTGGGGAGACCCAAAGACAAAATGAAGAACAGTCCCTGCCTTTAAGGCACTTACATTCTATCGAGGTGGGACTTTTTTTGGGGGGGAGCGGGAGGGTAGAATAAAGCTAACCAATTAGCTACTATAAAGAAAATGATCATTAATTTATAGATATTTGTGATTCTCAAGGCTCTCAAAAGAATGTGCCTGATAACATGATTAATAACAATTTATGGCAGGCCAACAAGAAGTCGATTTCAGAATCTGGTCATCTTCGGTGCATAGATTTGAGGGATGAAAGATACATCATTTATTATTTAAGGATAATTTAAGGACACTATCAAGATGCCAGCAGAATTTAACATAGATTCATTACAGATAAGAAAAGGAAAGCAATCATGTTGGAAAATATAATTAAATAGGGATATAATGATTAATATGAATAAATAATAGCCATGTGAGTTTTAGAAAAGCAAAAAAATAGATGTTCAGGAAGTCAACAAAATGATATATGAACTTAAAAAAAGTCAACTGGAAGACATTGATATATAAGATTTAATAAACTTTTCATAAAACTTTGTTAAAATATATTATTGAATTTTAAAGAGAAAGTCTACTTAGTGTGATGGGGAAAATGCAAATGTGGATTAAGGTATGATCCTTCTGTTCACATTTCATTAGAGTAGTATCATCATTCATTTCAATTCAACTAATATTTATTAGGTGCCTAAAAAATTCATTAAGTCCTTCCCAAAATGAACCAGGTAGAAAAAGATCATTATTAGGTTCTAGCTCAAATAAATATATTTGAGCAGGCATCCAAATGAATCTTTGCTAACATTTTAAAGAATTATAATTTTTGAAATACCTTTACTATTATCTTTAGAATTATTCTACAATTGCTTTTCTTGATATAATTTAGAATTTATCAGCAAATAAATGCAAAGGCAGCATGGTGAAAAGGAAGCAGCATTAGATTAGAAAACTAGACATCTCAGATTTTCCTTCTGGATTTTTGGAGTAAATGGCTGTGTGATTTTGAGCAACTCTAAAATGTAAAAAAAAAATGATGTAGTTGAACTATCTCATCTCTCCCAGATCTGAAATTCCATGATTTTAAATCAGATTCCAATATTGTCATGTGACACATAACAGTTATTGGAAGTCTAGGTGAGACAAAATAACTTTTAAAATACAGTTACCAAATGCTGTCACTTTCATTATTTTCTTTTCTTCTTTCCTAATTTTAAACTTGTGATTCTCTTCTCTCTCCAAACTAACTTTGGAAAGGTTTTTTCATTCACATAGAAATTTATTAAATTGGGTTTGTTATGTTATTAATTATCTATATTACCATGGGCAACCTACTTTACCTCTTCTGGCCTCAATTTCCTTATCTGCTAAATGGTGGGTGTGGAAGGAGACGGAGTGAGATTATATTTTTTCTAAGTTCGCTTTCCACTCTACACTCTATAATGGACTTAGTAAGTGGCATAGCATTAGAACTGGATTTAATTTTGCTTCCATTACTGATTCATGTTGAGAAAAAAATAAATCAAAGAAATAACTCTCTACTTTACTGCTTCCTTCACCCTTGTTCCACAGATCTGAAAGCTTGTCTGACAAATATTTTTTGCTTAAGCCTCATCTCCTTCAAGATAATGCCAGCTTAACTCACTTCATTGGGACCTGAGAGTAACAACTGAGTTTTTGGAGGATAATCCTGATCCATCACACCCCACTTCTAGCAGTTAGGTGCCCTCTTTTTTTTTATCCCATTCCTGGACTTCTACTTGGGTCCCTGGTTCTTAAGTTCCCTGGATTTTGAGCTACTTCCTTGGTTCCTTGGGTCTTTTGGGCCTAAAGACCCTTCTTTGTTCTCACCAATCCTCCCAGGGAACATTCCCCTGATGCCATTCTTCAACTTAGATGTTGTCAACTTTCCTAAAAAAAAAATAGGAATTTTTTGGAATTGGATTTTTCCAGGTCTGTTCTTCAAGGAAAATTTAAGTTTTCATTTGGAGGCTGAGAGCAAGATATAGTGGGAAGGCTCCCTAAAGCTTCTCTTTCCTCATCTGTAAAATATGGGGGTTGGATCAGTTGGTCTCTGTGGCCGCTTCTGTCTTTAAATCTATGATTCTATGACCATATAGTTTCAGGGAATCTATATACCCCTAAAAATTGTATGAATTAAAATTACTATCATGATCACTCTCATTATTATAGCAAAATTTAAATAACATTATATAGGACAAAATAATTTCATCATTCTACCTATTAGAAAATCCTAATTAGTTTCACTTACAAAATAACATTTTAAAATCAGTCATGGGCATGTATTAATTTATTTTCCCTCCCAAGGTAACTTCAACAACATGTGTAGACATACTCTCTTTCTAGAGCATCTTTAGTGGAAAAGAAGATTGTCATGAGCTCACTGATTTAAGAATTTTCCACTCTCATTATGTTTACAGTACATTTAAACCAAATGGGACAAGAGAACATGGATGAGTCTAAGGTATTTTTCCAAAGGTAACTTTTTAGATTTAAGGTATTCTTTTCTATAAAATATAAATTCTCTAGGAGGTTGAGTTTCCAGTGAGGAATATTGTTGAATGGAGTACTATGTTTCTTCAATCTCTTCTCATGCTAGAGGATGCTTTCTCCCTATACACTTAAAGCATGCATTAGTAAAGTAGCACAAGACAAAACAAAACAAACAACCCCCTCCCCACGCACTAGTTTTAGGGGATCCTAGAGGAAATGGAGCCATAACAAAGGGAAACAATAAAACACAATGTACTTTCGTTAGCTACACCTGCCAGGTTATCCTTCTCGTGACATTGCTGCTTGACACTGGGCAAGTCTCTCAATCCTCCTCTCATCTGTCAAAGAAGAAGGTTGCACTAGCAAATCTCTGGAGCTTCTTCCAGCTCTAACAAATCACTGAGTCCACTGATACTATTTTTCCTATTCAAAAATTGCCCGAGGTATAGCTTAGTTATTTTTCAACCAGAAAGGAAAATTCATATTGATAACTAAAGAGAGGTTACTTAATGTGACAGTGTGAACCAGAATGCTCTCACTGAACTTTATTATATGTGACATTTTAAAATACAATTTCAAGAGAGGCATGAAAGTTTGGTTGGTTTCCAGAATCCCCAGGGTACAAAATAGATTTTGGAGACACAAGCATATTGTTCTTCCAATGTTTTTATCCTTAGCTACCACTTAAGTCCATAAAAAAAAAATAACAAAACTAATTAGAATATGCTATTGCCCTACTGTATATATTGGCAGAAAAAAAGGTATGTAGCAATTTGGGCACAGAGAATAAAATTTATTTGCTTACTAGTCACAGACAATCCTTGTTCTACTACTTCATGTAAGGGGCTACTTAATAAACGCTTTTGATGACAGTAAAGCAGACCAATCTAAGCTACCAGATGACAAAATTAAAAAAAAAAAATCTTCTCATCCACAAAGGGGCTAGAGACAAGTTTAGGGAAGTAACTGAAATAGGAAAGGCCCACAGGTGAGATCTATGCCTTAAAAGCATGTCTTGAGGAATGTTGTTATATGACATTAGTATGAGAGTAGAATGCTATCACATCTCAAATTTTATTTCCACATATTTCCTCATATATTGAAGAGGCAGGTTGGGTTCAGAAATTGAGGAAGTATGTGCCTACAGGACTGGGTAGAGAAAACATTGACATATTACATGAGGCCATTCCTCATCCCCCAGTTTTTAGTGCTTTATCATTTCTGAAATTATTTTACATTTACTTTGCATCAACTGTATACTTACTGACTTGTATCTTCATATCTCTTGCTTATTTACTGACTTGTCTAGGCTATATTCTGCTAGTAAAATACAGTCTCCTTGAAGGTTAAAAAAAATCATTTTGTCTTTGTATCCCAGAGCCTAGAACAACTCCTTGCACACAGTAGGTGGTTAAAATGTTTGTTGAATTGAGGTTTAAGAAATTTTCAGATAAAGAGAATCTAGGAATCCCCAAAACAACATTTTCCTAATTTCTATTGGCTTAGATTATTCACATCTCTTACTGATCTGTTCAAGACTAAATTAAAAATCATTAAAATTTATAAACATAGGTAGGCCCCAACATTAGACTCTGGAAATTCACTGCAAGTAGTAAATTATCAGTAATTGTTCATGAAGTCACTCTGAGTCTTTCCATCTAATACACTCTGAACCAGGGGTGGGGAACCTGCTCTGAATCAATCTGTGAGCAAGCTATTTCTTGGGTTTGATGTGTTCCTTTTTTCAGAATGGAATTTTATGTCATTTAATAATAACTCACATTTTCACAATATTTTATTACTTTTACAACAAGCTTTCATTTTCTCACATGAACTCTCTGAAGTAGGTAATACATGGATTTTTGTCCCCATTTTACAGATGAGGAAACTGACATTTTAAAAGGTAAGTGACACATTTATGGTCACATAGCTAAATAGTGATAGAACTACGATGTAAAGAGTCTCTGGCTTCCAAGTTCGATGCCATTTTTATTATGCCAAACAGCCTACATCAGTTTACTAAATGGATGTTGCTTTAATTTGTACCTAGCACTCTGAAATGCATCCTATTACTCTGAAATAATTAATTCACCTTCAAGATACAAGTAATAAATTCCCCAGAAATAGTTTATTCCCTAGCAGGATAAAACTCATTATCATTAAAACCCCTTAAACATAACTTAAGCACAACCTTTTGATCCACTCCATTATAGGTGAATTTTTGGTGGTGGCCTTCTGTGGATTAAATAAGATGATGCTCAATTTCCCCTTAATTTTAATAGTGTATAAATCTTGTTCCCTGCGAGTACATGAGATAAAAGAATTATAAACACCCATAAAATATTACTATATTCTAGCTCATGACACTTATGTCCCATAATAATCACAGAAGTAAATTCACTCATCATTCAGACTATCAAGAACATAGAAAAAAAAAGGACTGATCAAGATTATTCTAAAAGTTATAATTATGTGGGAATATAATTACATTGTCAAATATTGCTATCACTATTTATTGTTTTCTTTTAAAAATATTTAAATGAATCCATGATTTCTGTGGATTTCCCATCTAAAGATGTACAGTGCAATCCAGTTATGATTGTCTATCCTGCTCACGTCCTCTTGCAAGTTCACCTTAATGGATCTATCTAACATTCAGGGAACTTGCCTTATTTTGTCTTTACATTTAAAAACAACAGTGGAGCATAAGGGCTGTCTTTGATTTATCCCTTACTCTTTCCACACAGGATAAAAGATTTGCAGTTGGCAGAGAACTCAGAAGCCACCTAGTCCAAAACTTCCATTTTACAGAAGATGAAACTGAGACCCACAGAGGTTAAATGACTTGCCCACAGCCATCCAAGTAGTGCCAGAGGCAGTATTTGAACCTAGGTTGTTTGACTCTATGGATGTTCTCTTTCTACTATACCCTCCTGTTCCCCTAGCCCATCTTCTTTGTCACTTAATATGTTTCTTTGATGATATATTTTATTTATGCGTCCATGATAGTTCTACTCTGCTATCTCATTTCAGCATGGAAGAGATCCTAGGTCCTAAAAGCCTATGTTGTTGGAGGGCAAGTTCCCATGGTTCTTACCAAGCTGGAAAAACTTGGGTCACTGGCTCAGCAGTGAACTATACAGTCTGTTGTCAGATGACCAGCCTAATTAAGATAAGAAAGACTGATCATCGAAGTGTGACAACCAGTTATGATTTCTTTGGGTCACAATAATTCCTGATACTATCTTCTGATAAGTGAAGAATTTGTGGAAGGCCTCACACTAATGAAGTATCACAGCAAAAGAAATTTATAGCTGGAAAAGACCCTCAAGGTTATCTAGGCTAACCTGCTCATTTTGTAGGTAAGGAAATGACAGGAAATTAGAGACTCAATGACTTTCCCACAGAAGAAAGTAGACAGACATTTTGGCACAATGAAAGCATGCTGGATGTGGAGTCAGAGAATCTGGGTTAGAATATTGGCTTACTTCTCACTCACTACCTGGGGGATTGGGGACAAGTGACTTAACCTCTCCACACCTCAGGTCACTTGTGAGATGAAAAGATTGGGTAGATCAATAGTGCTGAACTCAAACAGAAACAGGGGCCACTAAGCCATATATAAGAATCCTTGTGGACCTCATATTGATTTAGAAAGCCATAAATTAATGTGATCTTTGTTTTACTATATTTTTATTAATTTTGTTAAATATTTTCCAATTTTATTTTAATCTAGTTCAGGGCAGGTCAGGAGCGCTGTGGTCCCCACATAGCCTGTGGGCTGTGTGTTTGTTACCTCTGGGCTATATAGACTCTGATATTCCTTCCACTTCTATATCTATGATCCTTTGGTCATAGATCTGAAGTAACTAATTTGTTGTAAAACTCTAAGGAACAAAAACCAATTACACATTATATATAAAATATACCTTTAGGATAGCCTAACTTTTGTTTCCTGGACAAAATTAAAGTCTGTTTAATAATTCTTCAGTGACGTATGGCTTATTCCTACTGCTTTGGTGTAGAAACCTTTTATTTCAGGAATTCTTAACTTTTTTTTGGTGTTTCATGGACTCCTGCAGCAGTCTGGTAAAGCTTATGGATCCCTTCTCAGAATAATGTTTTTAAATGTGTAAAGTAAGATACATAGGATTATGAAAGAAATCAATTACATTGAAATTGTTGTTCAGTTGTTTTTCAGTGGTGTCCAATTCTTTGTGACCCCATTTGAGGTTTTCTTGGCAAAAATACTGGAATGATTTGCCATTTCTTTCTCCAGCTCATTTTTACAGAGGAGGAAACTGAGGCACACAGGATTAAGTGACTTTTCCAGGGTTACACAGTTAATAAGTATCTGATGAGTTTTCCTGACTTTAGGCCATTACTCTATCCACTGCCCCACCAATATTGAAATATAGTTTAAAAGTTTTCATACCCCAAATTAAGAACCCCTGCTCTATTTCCTTAAACAAAAATTTGTGAAATAACTACATAAATATTAATCATTGCAGTAGTTTTTACTCCAAGAAAGATAGCTTTTTTTTTAACATTTTTTTAAAATATGTAGGACAGTTTAAAGCATAAGCTTTCAGAAGCTTAAGACACATTAAAAAAACATTGTAAAAATTTTGTTATAATATAGGATGTCCCAAACATCTTAGTGCAGTTTGAGACATTTTGTCTTATAGCTTGAGATGTTTAGGCCAATAATGATATGGGAAAATAAGGAACCAAGTGTTCCACACAATTTTAATTGTGGCAGTTGCTCTAACAACAACTTGTATTCCGAATGAAAAACATGTTACTAAGAATATCTGGGATGATGACATCATAACAGTAAAGCCTGTGATGGTGACATTGTATTAGTGGCAATGTTGTTCAGTTGTTCTTCAGTCCTGTCCAATTCTTCATGACCCTGTTTGGAGTTTTCTTGGCAAGGATACTAAAGTGGTTTGCCATTTCCTTCTCTAACTCATTTTATAGATGAGAACACTGAGAAACAGGGTTAAATGACTTGTCCAAGGTCACACAGCTAGTAAGTGTCTGAAGTCACATTTGAACTCAGGATGATGAGTCTTCCTGACTCCAAGCCTGGTGCTCTTTCCACCATACCACCTAGTTGGCAATACACACAATTAACTCAATATTTAGAATCCGGTTTACTGCCTTTGAAAATATTTTCAAAATAGTTCTTTCATCCTAAAATGACATTGTCCTACTCTTTCTCCAATTCCATCACAATTCCATTGGCCACTGAAAGCAGCAAAGGGGATGGACTTTTTAGACATTATTTGAGTCTTCTGTCAGTATGTCAAGAATGCATGAACGTGGAAGTTCCCCAAAGAGTCACATCTCATGGTCTTAGAAATAGCCTAAAGAGGTGAAGTGACTTGCCCTTCGTCACACAGCTGAAAAGTGTCAGAGCCTTAGGTTGAACTCCGAGTCTCCTTACCACAAAGTACTTAATCCACCATGCCAAATTGCCTCTCTAAGTGAAATGAAATAAAACTTGGGTTACCAAGGTCTAAGATGAAGGGAGAAAAAAGAGTAAAGGATGGGGGAAAGTCTTTCCTGTAAATTAATATACTAAGTTTTAATTTCCATTTTCCCCTGAGGATGTACTATGATTGGTATTTGGATTTTATGAATTATTTGTATGGTCATGTAGACTGCTTAAGGTTGAAGGAGAAAAAATATGATTTACACTTCATTCACATTTATTGGGAAGGCAGCATGGTATAATGTAAAGAACATTGGACTTATAGTTCCAATACTTGAGTTTTGCCATTTACTAACCATGTGGCCTTGGGCAACTCCTTAACCTTTTTGAGTCGATTTCCACTTTTGCAAAACGGCCATAATATTACTAGTACTACTTGCTTCACAGCGTTGTAGTGAGAATCAAATGGGAAGATGTATTTTTTTTAAATATTAAAGTGCCATGCAAATATAAGCTGTTATTATTGTTGTTGTTGCCTTGTTTATGAAAGCTGAACACTCGAAATTACTCAGGATCCTTACAGTTTGTTAAGGGATCCATAATTTGCTACATGGAGCAGCTAATAAAGAGTATTTTCCTCTAAGATATCCTAATCTAATGTCCTCTGATCACAGGACTCCTTTTGCAAAGTGGAACTCTGACACCACTATAGAACCATTTTGTATGATTCTTTTCCTTTTGAAAACTCGTTTTTTTTTTTCCTGAAGTTTAAGTTAATTTTAAAATTATTCTGAAGAAAAGAAAGGGTTGGTTCTTTAATGAGAAAATTTAGTTAGTAAGGTAACTTTTGGAAAGCAACAAGATCTTTCAAAGGGATGAAGACAACTATTTAAATGATTTAAAATAGCAAAGTCCTGCTCTGTGTTTTCAGAAGGAGGAGGAGGAGGAGGAGGAAGGGTATGGATTCCATTTAGGGAACACCATAGCACTTTCAATGAGCCTAAGTTCTTCCCCAGGATTGAAGCCTATCTTTCTAATATCTATATCCTTCTATGTATGTTAAATGACTGTGAATTACAAAACACAAAGAGCTCAGAAGGATCAAAATAGCAGGTTGCCCAAAGAACAGTGGAAAGGCAAATGGCAGCACACAAACAGTAACATGTGGCCCTTGATGATTTGTATGTGATGTGACAATAAAGACATCTTCAGTGAACTTTGTGACCTACAAAGCTGGTGGCTGGTCAAGTAATGAGAGGGAAATATAACAGATGAACAGTTCCAATGATAAAATACTGAAAGGATGAGAGGAAGTGCTACAGATTTTCTATTGAGAATTTATAGGACATGGAAAAAAATCACACATGACAAGAAGGTTTGGGTAGGTGAAAGCACATGCATGTAGATGAAAATCATAGATTCATTAAGGTGAAAATAACTTCATAAAACCGTATTAAGTAAGTATTATGGTTTTCTCAGATTTATCGATAAAAAATGGAGGCTTAAAAGGTCATACAATTAATAAATAAATAATTAATAAATGCAGATAGCATTTGAACCCAGGCCTTATCTGATCTGAAGTGCATTGCTCTCCCTACTACACCATGTTGGCTCTCATCATATATTAAGACAAAAACAGGTATTAATAGCTTTTTTAGGTGCTAAAAGAATGAATATTTGTTCAAACAAGATATAACTATTGCATGAACTTACTAATAATTAGACATATTTCTCTGTTAACTCCTAAAAGAGTCTAAATATACATTTGTACAGATTCATTCAAATAAATGATACAAGTTGGTTGCTAAACCAGAACCAAAATAATACAGAGCAACCTTAATTTTCCATTTTAAAAATAAAAATAGCAAGCTGCTAAATACAGTATTTCTTTATTCATTCCACAATCCTACTTTACATGTCTAAGATCATTTGTTTCCCTTGATAAGTATGTGCTGAAATCTAAATGGAATTTTAACTCTTTTTTTTTCTTCAAGACTTAATTCTTCTTATTTCAGCCTGACTATGGATATAGTACTTAAAAACACAGCAGCCAGGTGGCATTGATGGGAGAGTGCTGGGCCTAAAGTCAGGAAGACTCACCTTCCTAATTCAAATCTGGCCTCAGACACTTATTAACTGTGTGACACTGGGCAAGTGGTTTGAACCTGTTTGTCTCATTTTTCTCATCTACAAAATGAGCTAGAGAAGTAAACAGCAAGTCAATCCAGGATCTTTGCCTAGAAAACCCCAAATTGGGTCACAAAGAGTCAGACACGACTGAAAAATGACTGAACAGCAGTCAAACCTAAAAATAGCTTGTGAACTAGTGAGAAAATGAAGGTCTAATCATTTAACAATTACAGAACAGCATGCATTAGGATCTATGTTGTAAGTTTAAATTCTCAGCTCTAGTCAAAATTCTGCAGTTTTTTTTACATGAATACTTCCCCCTTCTCCTTTCCTTTTTAGCTATGTTTATTATTGCAATGACTTTCTATACTAATTTTTTTTGGAAGGGGAGTCTATCATTTAATACCATGTAGTAAACTATTTTCATATCACCGTAAGCCTGTATGGTGAGCTTTGCAGCATTTATCTTATGGAATATAGCAATCAATACTATATCTATGAAACTTGTCCCCCAATCTGTAAGGATTTGAAATATATCTGTGATTTCATTGGTATAGGAAATTCTCATGTTAGGAAACTTCTACCAATTCAGGTAGTCACTGCCTCAACTTAAGGGTTTTAAGACCAGTAAGGGTTAAGTGATTTGCCCACAGTCACATGGCCAGTATGCGTCAGAACTGTGACTTGAACCCAGGTCTTCTTAGCTTTGAAGCCAGCTCTCTATTCATTACACCATGCTGCCTCTGTTTACCAAATTTATAACAGAATTATTAGACATTTTAAAGTAATGGGGTTTTCCCTACCCCTATTTGCATAACTATGTTATAATTTCAGGATGTTTGCCATATTGGAGCACGTTTCTTTTTGGTATTTTCCAATAATTTTAAATGTAGATAGGTATCTTTAATTATATATACATATAAAAAGAAACATATATATCCCCACAACAAATCAAGGATATAATTGTCTGATCTGACATCTTGATTTTGGGGTTTTACATCATTTCTTTGACGATACTCAAACAATAGAATCCATGCATCTTTAAAGGGAAAGGAAAGCAAGACGCCAAAAGGAAAAATAGGCTGAAAACACAACTAACCTTTTTCCACCTCATTCAGATTAGCAGCTGGCAGCAACAAAGACAGAAGAGACAAGAGACATTTTACATTCTAATACAACAGCACAGCACATTAAGCCAATGCACAACTATAGCAGCAGAGATGCCAGGTTGACAGCAAAGTGAAGCAAGTTTCATTAGTAAAAAACCTATAGCAGGGCAAAAAACAAACCCGCCCCCCCAACAAATGCACAGAAACAAAGTAAAAAAAGTATGTTCTATCCCTGGCAATGAAAGAGATCAACCATTAACTCAGGATGGCCAAGACTGAATAGCTGATGGTATCATGCAAAAGAAATGACTGATTGATTTGGAAGATGTACAGTTAATGGCAAATATTTAAGCACTATGATTTTCTTTTAAAAAGTGAATGTAATGTAATAAAAATAAAAAAGTAAAGCATACTTGATATAATATAGTTATAAATTTTGTTTCAGTGTTTTGTAATTTCTGATTTGCATCTATTCTTACATCTTTTTATTGCTAAGTTCTATGGCAATGTTGGATCACATGATGTTTGTGGCATCCTTGTACATGGCACTGAGATTCTGGTGTTAATTAAGAAGCATAATCTTGACACTGTAGATCCAGCATTCTGACTGTTACAAAATATGGAAAACCACATTTTTTCAATTCAACACCTAAGTTAATACCAGCTGTTAGGAAAAGGTGTCAATTTTCAAAACATCATGGGGTAGGGGAAGGAGCAGCATGTTCCAAATTTCATTTTTTTTCTTGTTTCTAACTCATCTTGTCTAAGGAATGGCTTCAAAGATTTACCTCCAAGGGATGTCTTGATTGTTGGGAATTAATTTGAAATTGATTCCAATAATCTTATCAAGCTAGAATTAAATCTCAAAGTGCCTGATTTAAGTATCATTTTGACGGTTTCAAGATCATATTCTCCATGGCAACTGATTCTGTCCTTCTTCAGGACAGGGATTTTAACTCTAAGTTGTAGAGAACCATTCTTTTCAATACCCTACATAACTATGAGAACAGATAATGGCTCAGACTGTATAGATAGATAGATAGATAGATAGATAGATAGATAGATAGATAGATAGATAGATAGATA